>NC_056739.1:262535710-262815710 GCF_019279795.1 Protopterus annectens
AATTAAACCCTCACTTCCTAGTAGCACAGTATGTATCAGGAAGCCCTTACCTAGTACACACAGCTGGTCAAGTTGTTTTGAATTCCAGCCCATTCCAGCCCATGTCTGATTCCTTTTTGTATTGAGAGAGACAGTGTGAGTGGTCTGTGTACCTAGAAGGTTTGTGTACACCAAGACATTGTTACCCTCATGAAGATGCACTTTCACTATTGGTTTCAAAGGAATTTGAAGATAATGTTTGGATTCCTCTGTTTATAAGGGGGTCACTTCACTTTATTGACTCACCAGCTTGTCAAATGAGTGATGTGGTTGGGAAATTTATTGAATACTCCCTTTCTTGAGAAAGGAAGAAGACTATATGCTTGTGTGTAATGTAACAGTGGGTATGGGTTTCTTATGCTGAAACATCTGGTATGTACAAAAACTTTTAGTATTAGAGATAGGAGTATGTGCACACGTGTCTGTGGATTATGTTTAGAGTTAGGGCTAGGGAAGTGGATGTGCATATGTGCTGCTGTATGTGATGTGTGCACATAACTGTCTTGTGTAGTGATAGTGTTTTATAAAGGGATTTTCTAATGTATAGAGGAAGTTTGGATTTAGAGACAGAGTTAAGGCTAGTGTTAACTCATATGAGTAAGATTGTGAATGGTGGCACAGGTTCATAGGATGATACTAGGCTATTGGCCCAGAGGCCCTTATAAGCCTAGCCAAGAATTTCGCCCATGTTCTCTCAAAGTCAGCACCTGCTTCCCCTGTCCAGCAGGGACACAGTTGGGATCACAGGGGTGTATTTTTTGTTTCACATCCAGTCATCCAGGTTCCTCATAAAGAGGGCTAGAGAGGTACTCTGCTTAACATGGAGATGGAGTCTATTCCACAGACAGGGGAGTCTATGGGACACAAATCTATCATGCCAATGAATTCTATTAATGTCACAGACCAGGTTTAGGCCTTGTGTGCAGGTTGCCTGAGTGGATTTTGACTTACGGATATGCAATACCTCCATCAAGACTGGGTCCGAGAAGGCCTTCTATGCCACACACAGGTCACCACTGAGCAGTCTTTACAAGACTTAGTAGAGAGACAGGGCTTTTAGCCTATCTGTATAGGATGGGTACTAGAGACCTTGGATTTTCCTGGTCAGGAACCTCTGTGGTCTCTCCAGCTGCTGCATGTGCTTGGCAAGGTAAATGCCGAAGGGGGCATTGTACTCAATAATGGGCCTGATAAGGGAGGAGTACATGGATGTTATGACTTCCTTACTCCTTGATGAAATACCCTTACTTATGAGGTGGGCCGTGTAGAAAGCCTTCCGTACAACAGAGGCAAGGTGGTGGTCAAAGGTTAGGCTGCTATGAACCTGGGTGTCCAAGTCCCTCACGACTGCTTGCATGCTTATTACATTGTTATAAATGTGATAATTAGGGGGGGAGTCATTTTCCCAAAAGGGGATAACCATACCTTTCTTGTCATTCAGTTTGAGGCCATGCTCCTGGCACCAATCATTAGTTTGGGTAAGGCCCACTTGGAAGATGTTCACATCACTAGGGGAATTTAAGACAGTGCTCAGCTTGCAGGCATCTGCAAACTTAGTCAGCCAGAGAACACTGGTTGTTGGGAGGGTGGCCTAATGGTTAAGGTGTTTGCCTTACAAACACAAGGTCCAGGGTTTGATTCTCACAAGTGATAATTGCCTAGGCTTAAAATGGCTCGCAAGGGCAGTTAGCCTAGTACGAATTTATTTATTTATTTATTTATTTATTTTATTTTAAAAGTATATTCCAAACAGGAGACACCCCATGACCGATCCTTGGGGTACACCGCTTGTTTTTGGTCTACTACTAGAGGTGGCTTCCCCTATTTTGACTGAGTGGGTTCTATCACTGAGCCAGTTAGCTACCCATCTGGTAACATATGGGTTGATGCCTAGCTGGGAGAATTTATCTATTATGCTTGAGTGAGGAATAGTGTCAAAGGTTTTGGCAAGGTCAAGGTAGGCAGTGTGCACCATCTTCCCCTCGTCCTTGGTTTTGGTGACTCTTTTGAAGAAGTTGACCAAGTTTAATAGGCATGATTTTCCTTTGACAAAACCAAACTTTGTGGGGTCAAGCATTTGGAGGTTGCCAATGTCTTTGTTTTTAAGGTCCATGATAATGCGTTCCATGGCCTTGCAGATCAGGCTAGTTAGGTTGATGGGCCTATAATTGCCTGGGTCAATGGATGCTCCATGTTTGTGTAGAGGGATGACAGTGGCTGTCCTCCATTCAGCTGGGACGAAGCCAGTGCTCAGGCTTTGGATGAATAGGGTGCCTAATGGAGCTGAGAGCTCATGCCTGAGTTCATATCCATCCTTATAAATGTGAGCAGACGATAACCCAACCCATTTTCAACCCCTGCTTTATACCTTAGTCTTTCCATAATGTTACCACTATTCAAACCAAGTGTATATGAAGTCAGTGTAGGGTTTTATTCAAGTGATCACAAAAGGAAATAATTTTCATTTTGCCATCATTTGTTGTTTTGATCTGTTGATTTTTTGGTGTGTTTATTTCTGAAGTGCTGGCATCGATTATATGTGTTTCTGTGCTTGTGAACTTCTGTACTTCATCATAGACTTGTATATATAATCTTGTACTCCACAACCTCTGCATTATATTTACATATTTACTTTATTTATTTTAGTATTACGCCTGAAGACAAATCTCAATGATTGAATCAAAGTACTAGCAGAAAATGATGCACTTTACAGATGAGTACCACACTACCCAAGGGTTGAGTAAATAAGCATCAGCATAAGTCTTGGATGGACTTTACTGTTGCTAATTAGTTTTATATATAAATATATATATATATTATGTTGTTTTCAAGTTAAATTATTAATTTGCTAAACTATAGAAAGTATCTATACTTCATATGAGACGTCCATTTGACTAACATGAACCCTGACCTGACCTCTCAACTGTTCCTATTTTGAAGGGATGTCCCTGTTTCAGGCCTGATTTATTCTGCACAGGGAGACCCTATTTTTGGAGGGTATGTCTCTGTTTGCAGGCTTGAGTTTTTACCCCTTCACACAATTTTCTGAATCTCCTTCATCATATGTGATTCTTGAAACTATCTGAAACATAGAAAACCACAGTACACTATCACCATTCTAGTGGTAACAGTAGTTTAAAGAAAGCTGATAAAACTCCTATATCCGTGGTAGAACTTTGCAATACACAACATTAAAATTTATGGATTTTGCACTGTTCCTTTGATAATTGTGCTTATATTTTTCATCATGTATTTCTGAATAGTATCCTGAATTCTTTTAGGAAAAAGAAGTATGTATTGTTCAGTATTCAAAATCTATGCTAATTAGATGTGCAGAGCTTTAGCAGGATGTTTCTACTTTTCAGGGGCCTTTCTTCCTATATTCAGTGTCATTTTGTTGAGAGGTATGACACAAACAGTGCAACAGTTCCACACTAGATTATTACGACTTAGTGATATTATAATCAGCACTGTAAGTGTTTTAGACTTAAAATACTTTGAATTTGGCATATGGTTCTGTACGTGTTTTATTTTGTTTATGCTGTGATTTAGCAAGCAGGCAAAGTTACTCACTTATACAATTTTGATGTCCCTTTTATCTTCTTTTCTTTAATTTTGTTTCTAAATGTTTATGTTTATTTTTCTTTACTTAGTTTTATATTGCATATTACAGGTATAAAGCGACATATATAACCAATCGTTCACATTCACACATAAACACACAACAAACACACACACACACACACACACACACATATAAATATATATATATATATATATATATATATATATATATAGAGAGAGAGAGAGAGAGTGAGTGCACTACATTATGTCGCGTGATTGATTGGTTGACAGGGCGAAGTCCAGTCAGTGTAGTGCAAATGGTGGATTGAGTGAGCATTGTGTTTAGTGACTGTGTGTTTTTCTGACAAAGATAAGTGCATTATGTGCATTTAAAGTTAATATTGTGTCTGTGTGTGTTGGAACAGTTAGGGTTAGAGGATGCATTAGGTAAGGGGATAGGTTTTGTGTATGTCCGAGTGTGTGTGTGTGTGGGGGTAGTGTTAGAGGATGGGTTAAGTAAGGGGATAGATTTATTCTGTTTCTGAGTGTTTCTGTATTAGAATTAGAATATGAAATACAACTTAAAAACACAAAAAATAAATAAAATGATAAAATACCACCAAGACTTAGAATATGGCTTAGGTAAGTGGATAGATCATTTAATGTGTGTGCAAGTGTTGAACGTTAGGGTTAGAGTAGGGTTAGGTAAGGCATTAGATTTACTGTTGTGTTCAAATGTATTTCTGAGTGCATAGGGTTAGGTAAGGCATTATATTTACTGTTGTGTTCGAGTGTATTTTTCATTGCGTGTGCGGTTAGTGTCCAAGATGCCTTGAGTAGTGGTAGTGTTAAGGAAAGGATTTTTCTATGGTAATGTGTATGGTTACTATTAGGGGCTGGGAAAGGGTTAGGGTTAGTAGACATTACTAAGGTGAGCAGTAGTATTAGTCCAGCTAAGAAAAGTGATGTAATACTAGAGTGCCAGCACTGTTGGTATCAGAGAACCATGAGTCAGCATCAAAAGTGGGATGTACATGGAGGTACCTAGGTATAGGCTGATCAGGAATAACAGGTAAGGTGAGACAGAGAGTGATTTGCCATCCAAATAAAGCAGGGCATCAAAAACTGCAGGTAAAGGGAAAGATGTAAAACAGTCCATGAGAGGAGCAAGGGAGGGATGGAGTAGGGACAAAACATAGAATAATTGTCTCTGTGATTAAGGTAGAGGAGAAGGGAGATGCTTGTCAATTGATTCAGCTGACTGAGAGATTCCAAGCTTATAGTAGTGAGAGAGACAGAGAGAGAGAGAGAGAGAGAGTAGGAGGTTGCTGAAGCCTTAGAATGTTAAAGGTCCAGCCAACTGGTATGGGACTCTAAAACAAATGACTGGGTTCTGGATGTGGCTCTAACCAAGATGGAGTGAATCGGAGGAGTTTTAGCCAAAAGTAATCATGCTTCTGTATGGTCTAGCATCAGATGAGGGTAGTAACACAACAACATTAAAACATGATGGCGTGGGATGTTGGGGTGGATTATTTTGGAGAAGAGGAAGGTGTCAAAGATGATTAACCAAGGGAGGGAAAAGGTTGTTAGGATGTGGCAGGGGCACATACTCAGTGCCATGTACACACGATTGAGGAAAAGGCAAAGAGAGAAAGAAAGGCAATGCAGCTACATCGAAAGACGATGTCAGTCATTATAGAAAAGACAGTGTATGGAAGAGATAGAGGAGGAGACAATTGGTTTAGTATAATAGTAACAGTGGGGAAAGAGCAATACATGCCCTAGTGAAAGTGTACTGGCAGAAGTCAAGATTTCGGGAGAAGAATTGTTTTAGCTATGTAGCAGAAGGAATGGAAGGAGAGACAGACAGCTTGGACAGCCTGATAAAAAGTTTGCGAAAAACAAGAAACCAGCAGAAGTAATGAATGACTGCTTTTCTTCAGTCTTTGCCAAAAAAAAAAAAAATAAGTCCAGGTTGCTATATTGGAAGGGGAGGTAGGAGACAGTGGGATTACCTAGAAAGGATAGACATGGAGATGTTTGAGGGAAATCTGGCTTCTCCAAAAGATGGTAAATCATACGGACAATTAGGGTCTATCATACGTTCTTAGGTAATTATTAGGCTAATGATCCCAGGAGACCTTTTTAAGCCTACCCATACTTTTTAAATGTGTCTGATAAGTTTTGATACCCTGCAACTATTTTAAGGGGTACATATAGGCTTGGACATGGGTAGTTAAACATTTACAGGTTGCTTTTGTCTACTAGAGATATATGTGCCAGACCTGGGGTAAATTTCCATTTCCCCATCCACCGGTCTAAGTTATATGTGATTTGGGTTAAGGGAAAAATTTTGCTTCACGTGGATGGGAAGCATATTCAAAAAAAGGGGTAGTCTCTGACACACATACCTGCCCCTCCAACATATCCTGTTTATGTTGCAGAAAAGGTTTAGTTCCCTAGATCAGGTAATTCTAACACTGTTTATTTTCTGGATGTGCAAAAGGTCCATCAGAGAAGAACCAGAGGATGCTTTGTAGGCCAGGCATAAATCACCTCTGAGCAGTCTGTATGAGACTGAGTACAGGAACTGGGCTTTGAGGCAGTCTGAGGAGGACATGTTCTTTATGTCCTATGTTGTATTTCTGAGGAATCACTTTAAAAACTCCATTTGATGCATATGCCTGGTCCGGTACATACCAAAGGGAGCATTGTACTCAATGACTGGTCTGATGAGAACTGAGTACACCAGAACAATGACATACTTTTTTAGCACCTTTACTGAATTATCACTTAATACACAGGCAAACAAGCATTTATATAAAAATATTATAGCCACTACAGCTTTTTTCTAGGATGTCAGTGCTCCCCCCAATACTGTGAAACAAAACTTTCCAAATCGTTATCACTTTCTTCTCTCCTGGTTTCCAGACTTCCACAGGAACACCATCTGTTCCTGCACACGTTACTGCAGAATGATTATATGTCATCATTTTTATCTCATCTACTTCTCTCCTAACTGTTAATTGGTCATAGGTTCTTAGGTAAGTATTAAGCTAGCTGTCCTTGAGAGCCATTTTAAGCCTAGTCAGTTTCCCTTTTTGTGCCCAAAATAACCTATCCTGTTTGGTTATAGATTCACCATACCCATCTCATGGTTGATAATTATACAGTACCCGTAATGAGAATAACTGGGATCATGCCATAGATAATTTGAGGTGACCCATGCATGGGATAAAGCATTTAAGAGCAGCATCTGTCCATTAGTAATAAAGTGGGTAAATTTTCTGTTTCTTATCCATAGATCTATGTTGCACTTGAAAATGGACTTTGTTTTATGTGGATGGGCATTCTGTTTTATAACAGTGGTATCCTCTGCAAAATATATGTGTCCCTCCAAACTGTACATTTGATGTTACACAGTAGGTTTAGATTCAATGCTCTTACCTTTTTGACTATACCTGTGAGGCCATTCATATTGCAAAGAACTATGAAGTCCTTGGACCCATACACTGTACCCTTGCTTATGAGTTGTTTGACATAGAATGATTTCCTAACTACCATAGTCACATGATGGACAAAGGTCAGTTTATTTTCTATGCGCAATCCCAAATCCCTGACCACTGGGTCTACTCATAGGGTTGTATTAACAATGTGGTAGTTTCCAGGGGTAGGCATCTTCCCAAAGGGTACTATTATGTTTTCTTGGCATTCAGCTTTAGACTGTGGCTCTGGCATCAATTATTTGCCTGGTGTCAGAGACTCAAGAATTTGGCTGTTTTGCTATAAGATCCCCTGAATGTGATTTTCATCAGATCACTGGCAGCTATGGACATGCCTGGAGACTGGGAGCTAACAGTTGTAGTACTTTTGTATAAGGGGGAGGGTAGCAGAAACACATAAATAAATATAGCCACTGCAGTAACAAGGAAAGTCATGACAGAGATCCTTCCAGTTAATTTACCCTCCTAGAAGACTACAATTTGCAGGATAACAAACAGGATGAGATCATGGCCACACAGACATGAGATAGCTTTCTGACTGAGTTATAGAAGAACTTCCCAAGGGAGAATTCTTGGTGTGGTTTACCTGGATTCCAGCAAGATCTTTGACTTGATTCCAAATAGGATGCTGCTATGAAAACTGGGATGGTGGAGACTGGAATCAAGGCTAAGGAAATGGACTGGAACATGGTTAACTGGTGGGACATAGAAGTGCGAATGGCAATGCCAAGAAAAAGGAACTGTGGCTAGTGACGTACTATGAGGGTCAGCTCAGGGTCCAGTACTCTTCAATGGGTTCCTATTGAATATAATTCATGGGAGAGACAGAAGCGGATCAGTCCCTTTACTGACGGCACAAAGTTATATGAATAGTTGAGGATGGGGAGAAGATTTTCAGGGAGTATTTGGAAAGACTAACCAAACAGGTTGAAAGGTGACAGCTGAGGTTAAGTGTGGAAAGATGCGAAGTACTGCCCTTGTCCTACAGAAACGTTGCTATTAAGTATCAGCTGCAAATATAGGCAACTGTGGTAAAGGAGTCTGACAGAAGAGCATGAGTGTTAATCACATCGGGGTTGTTTGGCCTGGAGCATAATGAGAGGACAGTGGTGGCAATCAATAGAATGCTAGGCTCTGTGCTGAGGGGATAGATTTCAGAAGCAAATAACACAAAGACCAGCTGCTATGATAATAAAGGTTACTATGCAGGAACAGGAAATGCATGCATTACATTAATAAATCACGTTGCATTGCTTATTTATGTATACCTGGATTAACAGCAGCAGTAGTTCACATGGAAAACTGTTATCCTGTGTATGAAACATTGAACAGATTTTTCCCACATTGCTCCAGTATTCCCCTACTGTACTCTTTCTCTCTCAATGTGTATGTCTTACCAAGCATTGGCTGTGCTGCCATGATTTCCCTTCAAATTCAGACGAAAGCTCTCTCTTGACAGTACCCTGTGTTCCTGTGCATTAGTGTCATGATGATGTGGTCATATCTGTGTTTGCTTCAAAGTTGCACAGACAGGTAAGGCATGAGCTGGTAAGCTACAGCGTCCTGTACTCCTGGATTTGATTCCCTGTGTCATTATTTGCATACTGGTACTGAGGATGTTAGGACCAGATAGTTCTGCCACCTGTAGAGAGAGTAACCCTAATCCTGAACATCTTATGTAGCCTTTATTAATGCCCATAAACCATAATTACTGCTGTGCCCTTTTGAAAGGAAGGATCCCACTACCTAGAAGCCTTCTGCATCATTTAATAACACTCTACTGCAGCTTGCACTGTGATGCATTTTTAAATTAAGTATCTCTTTCCCTGGAATGCATCCTTTCACCTTTACTAGCTTCTGTCTATAGCTGTAATCTTCTGAACCCATTAAGCTAAGAACCCAATTCCTGTGAAGCCTTCTTCATCATTTAGTAATAATGGAACATAGTTTGCACACTATGGATCTAATAAATTAAGAACATATCTCTCTGCTTATCTTCATTTTTTAAGCCTGTATCTACACTTGTAATGCTGAATATCCTTTAAACTAAGAACCCACTTCCCTGATGTCTGCTGCTTCATTACTAATGTGAAAACATAGTTTGCACAGCTGTGTGTCCTTTAAACTATGAATTCCTCTCCCTATATGCCTACTACCAGCTTTGCTAACAAGGGATCATAGCTTGCTTTAGTCTTGGACCTTTAAAATAAAACCTCTTTTTTGATGACTCCTATACCGCATGCTGTCATTTTTACTGCTGTGCTCTCTAGAGACTAAGAATCCTATAATCCTAATGCCTTTTACACAATGTTCTTATTGCACAAACATAGTTTACAGTACTGTTCATGTTTTGAACTAAGAATCCCAGCTCTATAATATTTGCTACCCAGATTATCAATGTGGGAGCACAGCTTGCTCCACTATGAATCCTTTAAAGTAATAAGATCAGTACCGATATATACTGTGGTGATGGTGCTGCGGTAGCGTTGTCGCCTCACAGTAAGACGTTGTCCTGTTCGATTCTCAGCTAAAGTGTCTTCTGTGTGGAGACATGCGTGAATGGGCATACCTTCATTGAAGGTTGTGCATCAGAGCTGGCAACTCAGCACATAAAAAATCTACTGCCAATCATTAGCGGACCGGAGTTCCGCTGTGGCAACCCCTAACCGGGAAAAGCCGGAAGACACAACAACAACAACATCCGATATATACCCTTCATCGTCTGCTAACATATTGCTATCATGGGTTCATAGTATGAAATGCTGGGCACAAATAAAGCTAAGACCTTTAACTCCCCAGATGTGTCCTGTACCCTTTACAAGTATGTCAATGCCCTGCTTGTATTGCTGCATACCCGTATATCTGTCAGATCTTCCTTTCTGGATGCCTTGTACAAATTTCACTGCTTTCACTGCAATCACTTTAAGAAAATAAGTCACCTTTCTCCAGAAACTACCACTGTTTGCAGAGTGTAGGGTACATAGTGTCATACTGCAGTGCTTTGTACATATGTGACTGCCAGAGTCCTGAGCACTGGGCAACCTAAGAAGACTGATACTCAATACACTATGAGGATAAATGGTGTCCTGACAAGCTGTTGATTGGGCCTGTCAGTGTGCAGTACCATGCACTGAGCTCTTATCCATCAGTACTCTGCAGCAGTGCCATCCAAGCTAACTTTACTACTCCATCTCTGAATCCTGCCAACAGATTTTATGTGGAAATACCTATGAGTCAGATTTACACATCTTTTATAAACTTCACAAATATGTTAAGCAGATTTGAACTATCTTTCCCAAATGTATTATTTTGTCATTTTTTTCTTTATTAATTTGTCTAACCTAGAGTGTCCTCCCTGAATTTATAGTTTATGTTATTAGATTTTTCAAAAGATTTATTATGTCTACAAACAGTATAAAACTGTAACTGTCTGCCTAAATTTCAAAGTATAGTTCTTGCTATGAAATGGTTTCACAACTATATAAAAATCCACAGTGCTGCTCAAGCTCAAATCTACTAGTCAGAATACATCTGTACCATCATTCTGCAAACTCTTAGTGTGGTTTGGAAATAGTCTGCTTGATTCTCTAACAGTGCTTTGTAAACACATTTGTGCCATCATTCTACAAACTCAGTGTGGTTCGGAAATAGTCTGCATGCTACTCTATCAATGCTTTGTAAACACATGTGTGCCATTCTTCTGCAAACTCTTAGTGTGGTTCAGAAATAGTCTGCATGCTACTCTATCAGTGCTTTGTAAACACATTTGTGCCATCATTCTACAAACTCTTAGTGTGGTTCAGAAATAGTCTGTATGCTACTCTATCAATGTTTTGCAAACACATTTGTGCCATCATTCTACAAACTCTTAGTGTGGTTCAGAAATAGTCCGCATGCTGTTCCATCAGTGCTTTGCAAACAGAATCACACACCTGTTAGTGCATCCCCATGTCACCACCAAAGGGCAAAAATGTATTCTGAACAACCCATGCCAGCTGCTTAGTTAGTGGTGAGCAGTATTCAAGACTTGCACCACGTTGTATGTCGAATTACTATGTAGGCTGCATAACAGAGGCATGCTATGTTCCAGAAGCTACATAACATCATAAATACCATCTTATTAGCAACAAGGACGTCAGATGTATAGCATCATACCACCAGGGAAATCACAGCAGTGACCCTAAGCACACAGCAAGGCAGGCTGTGTTCACATGAAATGATTGTCACTATGGCCATTACAGCAACCACTAGTATGACACAAAGGACTTAAAAGAAACAGTCTTATACCTTTATGCTCACAATCTGAATGGTGCAATAGGTCATACCAAGTGTAGCAAGTGTGGGGATACATGTTAAATGTATCCTTTCTGCACACACTGAGACACAAAGACAGCCATACAATAAATGTCAGAGATGCACAGCATGGCAGCATGTTTATTTTTCTAATTTACATGACCTTGCAAAAGTATCTTGGCAGTAGAAAAAGGAAATTCTAACACTGCATGGCAGACCTTACATTTATATCTTTCACAAATATATTGCTAGCAGCTTTTGTGCTACGCAGAAGTGAGCATGATAGGGTAGGGTATACTGGAAGGCAATCTATGTGCCTAGCCCTTTATGAGCTCTGTAGTAGAGCAGACTTGTAACAGAAATTATGGTGTAGCTTTATTTATCAGTAGGATGTGGCATGCATGCACACACTCACTACTGTTTGAGCATCTGTGTACATACACACGTGCACACCCATATATAAAAAATGTCATCCTACTATGCTCCACTAGGAAATATATGTATACTTCTGAAGTGCTGCTTAATACACAGGAGTCGCGATAATCATATCAGAGGTGGTTTGGCATTAAACACACCTCTGTTTCCATTCTACACTTTCCTGTTTATCAGTCAGCATTTTATACTGCTTATGGTTTTGTACACCAACAAAGTTATCACTGTCATGTTGTTTCATAGCCTTATTGGTTTACAAAGCAAGATGGATCCCCTCAGCATCATGTGTACACCTTTGTAGAGCAACTATGAGCCTAAACCAACTCCAGAAGGTTCCTGGATAAAATCAGCATTTCTCTTCTCTACGTGCAAGTTATTTGTGTGAAAAATGATTGTCTCATGAAATAAATTGTCAACAGAGCAGATTTCTCTAAAATGCTTGAAAAATGCACAGACTAAAAGTAATGTTTTTGCAGATAACGAATCTCCCTGTACCACCCACACCTTCTGCTAATTATATATACCAACTCAGAGATCACAGAACAATATGGTAAGGGTAAATTTCATTACCCCACTGAAATCTCATGCAAAAAGCTCGCTGGAAAATTACCATTCAGAAGAAAATTCATTCATATGAGTGCCCTTTTTTTTTAATCAGAGAAAAGTGTTCACTGTACAGCTTTGAACTTTTCTGGATGGCAAGCAAAAAAGTGTGTGTGTGTGTGTGCATGTGTGCGTGCGTGCGTGTGTGTGTGTGGTTTTCAGTTTTTGGTTGCGTTTTTGATTTATTTCTTTTAAATCCTGGTTGGCTGGATCTACTTGTTTGAGCAGCTTTGAATATCCAAAGTTTTTAATACATCTGGTTATACAACCTTGCAGTAGTTTATGTTACTTAATGGACTGCAGAAGACATGGCTGGCTTGAGGGAGGTTATTTATTTGAACCTGTTTGATGAAATGGGTCAATCAGTTGACATTTGATGAAAAGATTTTGCAAACTATATTTAAGATATTCACACATTTTTGGTGTGTATGTGTGTGGGGGGTGTTCTCAAGATGGTTTCTTATGAGAATATTGCTAGTATAACATATGTATTAGTCCTGTGTCAATGCTCTATCTCTATTGCTGCTCAGACATGGCCAGTTTGGTACGTCCTGCATAGCTGGTCAGCTCTTCTAACACTCTCTAAGAATTAGGTATTTTATGAAATAACTATTCCTTGACTGTGTTAACATTTAGTCAGAAGAATTATATCATTATTCATTTATTTGTTTATATTGTTTACGCAACCACAGAATGGATGTCACTGAAGGCAAAGTTGAAAGTCGAGAGGAGACAAAGATGAACTTATACAAAACTTTTAGTGTTGTATTTAAAGAAAAAAAAGAAAGTGTAACTATGGCCAGTGTCCTTGTTTGCTGTGAGGTCCACCCAACTACAACCCCTTTTTCCCATGTTTGCACATTGGGTTGGCTTGTCGCTTCAACAGTGACAATCATTTAGAGTCAAAGTTCACACCACCGGGTAGCTAACCCTGCTGCAATTGTTTTTCCATACCACATACTCGCTGTGAGATATTTTGGCAGAATTATAGATGAAGAAAAGACAGGTTGCTTGACTT
The DNA here is from genome assembly GCF_019279795.1 of Protopterus annectens. Classification (NCBI taxonomy): domain Eukaryota; kingdom Metazoa; phylum Chordata; order Ceratodontiformes; family Protopteridae; genus Protopterus; species Protopterus annectens. Next base: position 262,549,166 of record NC_056739.1, read on the forward strand.
TGACCTGCTAATGGTAGTTGATGTAAAGTATTTTCGCAGAGTATTTTATTATAGCCTCATTGTTTATTATTTATAAAGTACCTCCAACAGAATGAGCTGTACTCGTGTACAAATAAGCTATTCTAGATTATTTTTACCGCAATGTAAATCGGTGCTTTGTGATAAAGGGCAAGACAAAGATGGCAGTGCTAAAGACTGAGCAACCAAGAGGTGCAAAGGCCATGAGAACAGATTTTTAGTGACCAGCACAGAGGCAACTGTATGTAAAGGTGCATTTTCAGGCAATAGCCTGTTGGAAGGTCAAAAGAGTTGTGCAAGTCACAACACAAATAATTGTTTATATGCCCACGGTCTGGAAATGCAACTGCTGGAATTCTGTAAAATTCCAGGCAATAAAAGGTGAATAATATAGCCATTAGCTTCCTACTAAAAGAAGTCTCTTATCAGTAGCCTAAGCAGCATGTGTTGCTATATTTGGTGACAATAGGATCAGGTTAAGCAAACTAGAAATAGTCCTATTCTAAGCTGGTATAGAGCCCTTTTAACTATACAAACAAGCTTCCAAAAGAATCAAAAGGAATCCACCACGAAGATAAAAACGTCTTTTATTCAGCAAACAGGAACAAGCGCTTTCACATACGACCAAGTATGCTTCCTCAGGTTATACTACAGCTCTCAAAATAGCAGGTTTTTATACACAAATTTAAAACTAATTAATCATTCAATAGACTAATTAAGTCTTTCAATTAAGTAGTTAAAGCAGTATTACTAAAACTGTCTTGCAGCACCATTTACTTGCATTTAACATTTACTACACTTCTCCATTACATAGCAAAAAACCTTATATAATTAATAAATAATTATAAAGATAATCTATATATGTATAAAGCATATATAACACTTAACTTATAGCTATAAAATTCATGGAATTAAAATATAAACAAGACAGAACTACTAAAGAAAGTATTATTTGTATAATCAAAAACACTATTGCATAATTTTTATATATATATAATGTCAATTTAGCATGTGAAAGCATATATAAATCAATTCAATGTGTATAACATTTTTAAAATATACAACATCTCTAAACAAAAATATATTAATAATCTTTAACTTAATATAATATTTAAAAACTAATGTTTCATCATATATATTTAGAAAAATGTATATTAGAAAATACAAGATGATAAATATGTCTCTAGATGCTAGAATTCATATGATAAAAATTCTTCTATATATAATATTATGATATTTCATCTAATTGCAGCCTATAAAAAGCCATCCATCTTGCTTGACTAAATATTTTATATATTGCAAATAGAACAATTTACCAAATACATATAAAAGGATGAATATACAACCACATATAATAAACTGATGTTAAAACTAATATTAAAAATCTATAGCTAAGTGATCACTTTAAGCAGAAAAACTGCTACCAATATTTTGGTCATATATCTATATGATTTAAAAAAATGCTTATTACCAGAATATTTTATCTACGCGCTGCCAAAACTGGTTTAATACTGATAGTACTATTCAGACCTGGTGCTACATGTGCTTTAAGACTAAGAATCCAGTCAAGTTCTATCCTTTCAAGCAAATTCATATTATCCCCACCTTTCTTTAATGGTTTAACTATTTGTATAACCCTAAATTTAAAGGAGTGATCATGAAATATGTTAATATGTTTGGCTAAAGCATTTGTAAGATTCTCCTTCCTAATGTCATAAATATGATTATACACACGGTCTTTAAGTCTTCTTGTAGTAAGACCCACATAATATCCTTCACACTTAGTACATGTAGCCAAATATATTAAATTAGGGGTATTACAAGTAGCATATGTTGTGAAGTTATATGTGGGATCTGAGTCTGGTATTGTAAACTGGCTCTTAGTTAAAATTAAACTACACATATTGCATTTTTTACATGGCCAAGTTCCTTGATGTAACTCTGATCTACCATTATTTAGAGAAAGTGTAATTTTCTTATCTATGCATAGCCAACGTTTTAGGTTCTTGCTGTTTCTATATCTAAATTGTGGTTTCATTCCCACAATCTTTCTTAATTCAGAATCTGTTGACAATATATTCCAGTTTCTTTTTATAATTTCCACTATATTATAATTGTCATTTGTATATCTAGTTGTAAAAGGCAAGACATTTTCTTTACTATCAGAATTATACCTTGTAGTGGATGTTAACTCACCATCTTTCTTTTTCTTTACTCCATTTCTATTATTAATGATTCTATAATTATAGCTCATCATTGAACAAGTTTGATTTTTTCCAGTGGTAGAATTAATAACTTCCAGAGGGTAACCTCTATCAAGAAACATCTTATTTAATTGTCTCACTTGCTCATTTCTTTCTAAAGGAACCTCACACAGTTTAAAAACCCTATTCATCTGGTTCCCAACTATATTAGAAAAAATATACCTCGGGTGCATACTATTATAATGTAAAATAGCATTTTTCCAGCACGATTTTCTAAATAGAGATGTAGTTAGAAACTCTCCTTCATTTTTAGTTATAGTAATGTCTAGGAAATCTATTTTTTCAAATGAAAATTCTAATGTAAACTTTAAGAAATCTGTAGTGGACTCAAGATAAACAATTAAGTCCTTCAATTCTGTTAGCTCACCCTTCCACAAAATTAGTATATCATCAACGAATCTTCTATACAACAAGATATTATCCATGTATTTACTCCCAAATAAATGCTTACATTCCCAAAAATGCATCACAAGATTTGCGTAGGAGTTCGCACAGGGGGTGCCCATGGCTACCCCCCATATTTGAATGTATACATCCTCTAAATATGAAAACACATTATTATTCAAAATCAAGTCTAATGGTGCACATACTAACAGTTGTGTATCAACACTAAGAGTTTTATTTCCATGAAGCAGCTCCCTAACTGCTTCCACCCCATAATCATTAGGTATGACGGTAAATAAATTCCTAACGTCTAACATTGCCAGAATGAAGGAGGGCTGCATACCTCGTTCTCTATTCAGTTGTTTAATATCGTCCAACAGGGAAAAAGTATCTTTCAAAATTGAAGGTATCTGCCTAACAATAGGTCCCAATTTAGATTCCAGGAAGCAAGATATTCTTTCAGTAGCCCATCCCTCCCCGGCTACTATTGGTCTTAATGGAGGGGGGTGTACACCTTTATGCATCTTGGGAAGTCCTTTTATAATGGGAATAGTAGGTTTCGGTACTAATAGGTAATCATAAAGCTGTTTCATTATTTGCCTACACATTAACATATCATATAGGCTATCTTGAATCATATAGATAATTCTCTTTAGCCTATTTTCATCTATTTGCTCATATTTATCGGAATCATCTAACATATTCTCCATTAACTCATTGTAGAAAGAGGTATCTAATAAAGTTATACCCCCTCCTTTATCAGCCATTCTGATAGTTAAGGATTGGTCCTTAGAAAAATCTACTAAAGCCTGATATTCATTAGTGCTTAAATTATAGAAAATTCTACCATTCTTTTTACCTTTCTCCAGCTTGGTAAAATAACTATAAAAGTCAGTTTCACACATTTGAATAAAGCAGCTAATATTAGGTGGCATTTCTGGTACAAAAACACTTTTCCTCTTAAAACATACATCACTATTAGCTTCCTTATTAGCGTTGTTATCTTTAAACATCAATTTTAATGTTGCCGCTCTAGCAAACATACGTAAATCAACCAAAATCTCTGCCAATTTACTTCCTTGTGAGGGTATGAATGAGAGACCCTTATTCAAAACGTTACTCTCATCATCTGTAAGTGAATGGCTAGAGAGATTAAACACTAGTTCATTATGCTGTGCTGTCTTCTTTTCCCTTCGATATTCTCTTCTGAAAACTTCCTCTTCCTTCTTCCTCTGCTGTGCGATCTGGCTCTGTTCTGATTTCGATAACGTATCGGCAAGGGTAAAAAAGCTGTAGATGTTAGAGCCATGGTTCCTTTAGGTCTCGCTCCATTCTTCCCATCGGGATGTTTAAAACCTTCCTGATTAGGTGGTGGGGTAGAAACGTTGTCTGTACCTTCAGTTAATACTTCACCATTCATAGATCTTGGTTCAGCCGAAGCTGAAATGATGGAATCTGGATCAATCAGATGAACTGAAGCAGAAACGTCAGTAGTGTTAGCTGGAAGGATGTTATTATCGTGCCCACTAAAAGACTGAGCCACTTCTGCATACTGCAGTCGTTGTTCAGGTGTTGAAGATGGATTTCTCGGCCAAACAAAGACCTGGCCAGAGACAAAATCATTAAAGTCACGTGCCAGCTTTTTGTGCTTTATTTGTTGCAGTTTATCACCATGTGCAACTACTTGTAGATACATGGTGTCTAATTTCTTATTATATACCTCCCCTTTAAAACATTTCGACATGTTCTGCTGCAGTTTATCTACATTCGCTGTCATTGCATTTTCAATTGGGGTGAAGTATTCTATCAATAAATTAATGTATTGTTTGCTGAACCTAATATTCAGTTCTTGCCATTTCTTAAGTAAAATCGGATGTGTCTCTCCATAAGTGGGCATGCAAAGAATTTGCATACCCCTGGGAATGACATTGAAATGAAGGCAAGCTTCTAAATGCCTTCTTTGCCATATCAGTCTATTTAACTTATAGAGCTCATTTTCCAGCTCTCTTAAACCACTAAAAAATTCCTTATATTCTGGTACAGTACCTGTATCTCTTGTAGTTAGTGGTTGTATACAAACAAGCTTCAAATAGTCACAGCAGAACTACATCCTTGGTTTAATGTTCAAACCCTTGTACTTGACATTTTCATCTGTACAAAAGGATATATAAAAGTGAAAAAATAATCTAAGTAAAAGTTGGACTTTAGGATGAAAAACAAAATGGAAGAGCTAAATAATATTGTATAAATAGATCATGTTAAAGTCAAATCTATTAGTAACTGAATTTAATCTTCTTCTTTTGACTTTCTCCCGGTTAGGGGTTGCCACAGCGGATCACCTGTCCTCTTATGATTGGCAGTGGAATTTTACAGTGTTGAGTTGCCAGCCTGGCGCCCAACCTTCCACAGAAGGCACACACACTCAAACCTAGGGACAATTTAGAGTGTCCAATCCACCTACAGCATGTCTTTGGGATGTGGGAGGAAACCGGAGCACCCAGAGGAAACCCACGCAACCACAGGTAGGACATGCAGACTCCGCACAGAAGACACCCCAGCCGAGGATCGAACTGGAGAACCTCCTGCTGTGAGGTGGCAATGCTAACCGCTGCACCACCTGGACGCCCGGTAATTGAATTTAATATCAGAGTTTAATATTATTCCTTTAAGTCTAGAGCAACTAGAAACACTAGACAGAATTGTAATGGGAAAAGTTAGCAAACAGCCAGCTAAAAAATAACTTTTAGAAAAAGGATGTTGCAGAGGAAAGGGGAGGAACAAGTGATGAAATCTATAAGGTACTAGATGGCTATATGGCTTAGTGACCTCTGGGGAGTAATTGTGTGGTGGGTATAGAGTCACCAGGAAGACTGGTATGTTAAAAGGTGACATAGTTTAGTTATGAATGATAACTGAAGGACTCTGGGCCATTGGCACTCCATGAGATAAAATTGTCTGCATACAATAAAGAAGGAGGCAGTAGGGGCAGAAGCAGAAAGGCAGCAAAGAGTACATAGTATAGAGAATATGAGGCAAGAAGAGCAAGAGCTGAAGAAGGAGAGGTAAAGAAGGAAGGGTGAATAGGAAAGGATGAAGGAAAGATGCCAGAGGAAAAAGGAAAGGGCACATACATGGACATTTTATTACAACAGGAATTAAGGATGTGAGTAGAAAGGAAAAGAAAGAATACTGATATATAGCAAGTAGAATGGATACAGAAGGGGGGAGTCAAGGAAGAAAAGGGTAAAATTATACCTTTGTGTTGATTTGGGAGAATGAGCACAGTCTGGATTACAGAAAGCATCAGAAATACTGCAGAACAGCTTGGGGGTACAAAAGGGAGTAGACTAATTACAACGTAGGCAGAGATACAGCAGGGAAAAATAGTGATAACTGAAATGGAATAGCTGTTTCTAAAGTCACAAATGAGGAAGATCAGTTGGGAAGGCAAGTCAGGCCATTGTAGTCAAGTGGCAACAAAAACTACCCCATGACAGAGTTTGGATACAGAACATGACAGAAGAGAGGGCATTTCTTATGAAATAGGAAGCATGCACATGGTCCTGCCTGTGGTGCCAATGAGGAATTCCAGAAGAATGCAGGAAAGCGCAAAAGAGCAAATGGAAAAAAAAAAGATGGGATTGTATCAGTGCGACTACACAAAGATTATGGGAAGTGTAGCACTTAAACGATTGATTTCTTATGTGTGTATTATGTGTATTCTAGGAGCAGGAAGGGGATGTAAGGTCTTCACAGCTTGCATGCAGAGAACTTCACCTCTCACACCTCTGGGCTTGTTAAAATCAACTCTGAGATCACTGCACCTTGAAGACAATGAAAAATCCAAATCATAGTAGTCTCATTTGTGTTTTGGCATTGTGCTATTATTCAGGTAGATAGCCATGAGGTAGTTGGTAGGATGGCAGACAAAACATACTCAGAGTTCAGCAAGACAGTGCTTTGTTTACACATGCTAGCAGTGAGGAAGAATTAAGAGACTACACCTATGTAAAAAGGATCAGGTATACAGACTAGTAGATAGCTGCAGGAAGGTGCAGTGAAAAGAATCAATACCATGGATGGAAGTCAGCTCACCTAAACATGCTGAAAGCTGCAGTGCAGTTTTATCACGATGGTTTGGCTTTAAAAGTCATTTGAAAAGATGTAGGTCTTAGATCTAGAGTGATAGCAAGATGGAACGAGGTCTTAGATAAGCCAACAAAGATAGCAGGATGCAGGAACTACTGGAAACAGAAAGGACAAATAAGAAATAGCAAACATGCAGGACTGGAAATGACGACTCAAGTAGGACAAAAAAGATAAAATGGGGTGTGGAACAGCAGTGTACATTAGGAATGGCAAGGATTTTGACGTACTTGGTGGGGGAGAAAAACAGAACAGCAATGAGAACATCAAGAACAATAAAACAGCAACCTAGGAGTCAAGCAATAGAAAAAAGAGAACGGTTGCTACGACATAGTATATTAGTTACCAAATAGAGAAAGAATGATTAATAAATGAAAGCAATGATAAAGTCTTAGACCAGGAAAAAGAGAAAGCAGAACCAAGAAAAGTCTTTATTTTCCTATAATCAAACTGGAGTATTTCTGTGTCGACATCAAATAAAGAGATAGTGGAGCTACTATAACAACAGGAATTAATTCAACTACTACAGAACCATACAAGGAATGGGTAAGTAGCAGATGCATTTATTAGCATGGATAAAGGGGCAGGATTCATGGATAAGAAGTATAATTCAACTCATTAACAATGACAAATGCTGCATTTTGTTCAAAACAGCAAGGGGCACAAGAGGTAAGCAACCAGAACTTGTTTGTTTAACTATAACATAAGACATCTGTGCAGTGACAAAGACCTGGTTCAAGTCTCCACAGAGCACGCCGGCATTACCAGGCTAAAATTCATACCACACATTTCGGCCACCTAACCTGGACCGAAACACTAAAGGTGGACCTTAGATGTACCTCTCTGGACTACATGAAAAGAGACATGGAAGAGCTCTCTGATCATGTAGCCCAGGCCGGTATGACCCTGATCCTAAGTAGTATCCTGCCCTCACCAAGAATGATGCCACAGTATAAAGAAAAAAATGATCAATTTTAACAATTGACAAGTTTCTGGTGTCATTCAAACAGGATCCAGAATCTATCCACCTGGGATGACATGCTCGACAAGCCACGTTGCTTCACAAGAGATGGCTGGCACCTGTTACCCTTAGGCTTTCGAATACTGGCCAAGGCTCTTGCTGCCCCCATAGTGCCTTTTTTAGGCAAGGCTCAAAAGACAAACCCACCATCATAAATAGCACAAGTAACCAAAAACTGAGGGTAATGCTACTCAATGCCAGAAGTCTAAACCTAAAAATGCATGCACTCAAGGCACTCCTCAGTATAGAGAACATCGATATCTGTGCAGTAACAGAAACCTGGTTTAAGGCTCCTGAGAGCACCCCAGCACTATTAGGCTATAACTCATACCATACCTTTCGGCCACAGAACCAGGACCGAAACCAAAAAGGTGGGGGTGTATCCATATTCATCAAGGATACCCACACTTCCAGGTTAGTGGTGTAGTACAGTGCATCAGAGATCATCCATGTGCAACTAACAACAGGCAAATCTGCAATCCAAATTGTGGCTTGCTACAGATCACCCACCATGATCCAGGCCCCCCATTAAGCCTTTCTGGAGATACTGGAAAATATGAAGGTCCTACCAAACACCCTAATACTGGGGGATTTCAATTACCCAAACATAAACTGGGAGTACTAACTGCCTTGCCCAATGCTTCCTAGAATTTATAAACTCGAATGCCCTGGATCAACTGGTCAACACCCCAACCAGAGGGAAATCAAATTGGACCTGGTTATCACCAACATGGGCGACTGGTGTTCCACACCAGAGGTCAACCCCTCGCTGGTTAGATCAGACCATAGACTAATCACTCTGGATATCCACATTGCACCACCACTCCCAGTCAAGGAAACCACCTTGAAAAACTTTTCAAAAGCAAACTTCACGTTACCTAAATCCGAGGTGGAAAGGTTCACAGCCCCCATGCTAAATGACAATACTGTCCAAGCTGCTGAAACCTTTACAAAGGCACTCTATGAGCATCTGCAGGAATGCATGGATCATGCTATCCCAAGTAAAACCAAGACTCACTCCTCCAAGAAAAGGAAACCAGTCTGGTGGACCCCTGCCATAAACAAGCTATACAACAGAAGGAGGAAACTAGGACAGAAAAGAGTAAAATCCCAAGAAGGAAAGATATCCCTAATCAGTATCAGCAAGAAACTACGATCCCTCATTAAATCATCCAAGGCTAGTTTTGAAAGAAAAATTGCCAATGACTCCAAAGATAACCACAAAGCTTTGTTTAGCTATGTCAAGAACCTAAGTGGAAACTCTCAGATCTGCTCTGAGTTAGTGCAGAATGGCACAAACTACACTGAACCGACTGATATTGTCAACATTCTGGCAGACAGGTTTAGTGCAAACTTCACCCCCCTCTCACCCCCTAAAGGGCCCTTAACCATACCAGAAGAATGTAGGGCCCCAACAGTCACTGACACACAGGATAAAACAGCCCTATCCAAAGCCGAAAACACAGCTTCAATGGGACCAGACAGTGTCCCAGACTGTGTCTTACAAGAGCTCCAAAATAAACTAAACCCTCACCTAAACACACTGTTCAAACACAGCTTCTCTACAGGCTACATAACCACAGAGTGGCACACAGCAACAATTACCCCACTCCACAAAGGTGGAGCCACAACAGACCCCGGGAACTATCACCCTATAAGCCTGACTAGCCTGGTCTGCAAGGCTATGGAGTGCATCATCATGGAACTCATTAACAGAGACATTGGGAACCTCCAAACCTTGGACCCTACCCAGGTTGGCTTTGTTAAGGGCAGATCATGCCTCCTAAACCTGGTGTACTTCTTTGAGACAGTTACCAAGGCATTTGTTGAGGGAAAGGAGGTCCACACAGCCAACCTAGACCTCGCAAAGGCTTTTAACACCATTCCCCATTCTAGTATTATAGACAAGCTCACCAGATTGAACATAAACCCCTACATCATGAGATGGGTTGCCACATGGTGAGAGTTGCAGGCTCTACGTCCGACTCTAAACCGGTTGCAAGTGGCATCCCCCAGGGCTCAGTCCTAGGATCCCTCCTGTTCGGTATGTACTTCTCAGAGGTACAGGCAAGCATAGAAGGACACTAGGGGCCATAACTGATTCTCTGGCTGATACAGACACCCTCTAGAAGGGTCTCACTTGAGATGGATACCTGGTGTCAAAATCATGGCCTCAAGCTAAATGCCAAAAAGTGCATTTCATCCCCTTTAGGAAAAATAAAGTACCCATGAACTACCACATAGGTGGTAGTCCCCTAAATACAGAAAATGTAATAAGGGATCTGGGGACCCAAGTAGATAGTAATCTCTGCTTTGATAATCATATTGCGAAGGTGGTTAGAAAATCCTTCTATGTCGCCCACCTCATCACAAAAGGGTTTGCATCTAGAACAAAAGAGGATATTGTGCCTCTATTCTCATCACTGATTAGACCCATCATAGAATACAACACCCCATTTGGGATGTACCTTACAAGACACCTGCAACAGCTGGAAAGACCACAAAGGTACTTCACCAAGAGGATTAGTGGCCTCAAACAGATGTCCTATGCAGCCCGACTCAAGAAATTCCAGCTGTACTCGGTTGCATACTGGTTACTCAGAGGTGATCTCTGCCTGACATACAAGGCCATGTCCAACCCAGAATTGATGGACATGATCCACCTAAAAAAAACAAATCCCGGAGAGCCACATGTTCTGGAGATATAAACCTCACCACAATGATAAATAGGACATGCTGGAGGGATAGATTCCTGTCCCAGAGACTCCCCATGCTTTGGAACAGGATTCCAATATACATCAGGCAGAGCCCCTCACTAACACTCTTCAAGAGAAACCTTGAAAGGTGGATGGGAAACAGAAAATCTACCCCTGGGATCACTGCAGTGGCTCTGCTGGACAGTGGAGCAGGGAACTAATGGCTCTGTTGAACAGAGGCACAGGGAACTAATCTAAGGGAGTGGCAAAAGCCAACACATTCTGGCTAGACTTATAAATGCCCTTGGGCTGATAGCCTATTACTTACCTATGAACCTATATTCATTAAGGATATCCACACCTCCAGGCTAGTTGCTCAGCATAATGCATCCGGGATTATCCGAGTGCAACTAACTCTGGGCAAGACTGCAATCCAAATTGTAACTTGCTACAGATCCCCCACCATGCCCCAGGATTCCCACTCCTCATTTCTTGATGAACTAGAAAATATTAGGGTACAACCCAGCACCCTAATAATGGGCGATTTCAACTACCCCACCATTAACTGGGAAAACTACTCATGTACCAACACTTTTGCTCAATGTTTTCTGGAATTCATAAATTCCAATGCCTTGGATCAACTTTTTCACACCCCCACCAGGGGCAGCAATATCCTAGATCTGGTCATTACCAATATGGGCGACCAGTGTTCTACACCATAGGTCAATTCCTCTTTGGTCAGATCTGACCACAAGCTAATCAGCCTAGACACCCAGATCCCACCCCCACCCCCCATTAGGGAAACCACTGTAAAAACGTTCTCCAAAGCCAACATTACACTTCTTAAGACAGAAGTGGCAAACTTCACGACACCCATGCAGACTGACAATAGAGGTACGACTGCTGAATCCTACACAAATGCACTTTATAAGCACTTAAACGAGTGCATGGATCGTGCTATACCTAACAGAACCAAGATGCTATACTCCAAAAAAAGGAAGCCAATCTGGTCGTCCCCTGCCATAAACAAACTCTACAACGGAAGAAAGAAACTGTTGCAAAAAAGAGTAAAGTTCCATGACTGGAAGAACTCCCTGGTCAGCCTCAGTAAGAAGACGAGATCCCTCATAAAATCCTCCAAAGCTAGTTATGAAAACAAAATCGCCATTCATTCTAAAGACAACCACAAAGCATTCTATAGCTATGTCAAGAATCTCAATGGCAACACTCAGATCTGCTCTGAGTTATAGAACAATGGCACTAACTATACAGAACCAACTGATATTGCCAACATCCTGGCAGATAAATTCAGTTTACCCCCCCACCCCCTAAAATGCCCATCTCTATACCGGAAGAATGCAAAGTTCCTGTAATCATGGCTTCACAGGTAAAAACCACACTCTCCAAAGCCAAGAACACAGCATCCATGGGACCTGACAACATCCCAGGCTGCATTCTACATGAACTACAGAATGAACTGGCACCCTACCTAAGCACCATGTTCAATCATAGCCTCACCTCAGGCTTTGGTCCCACTAAATGGCACACATTGATGGTTATCCCACTCCACAAAGGGGAACCATCCTGGACCCCACAAACTACCACCCCATTAGCCTAACGAGCCTGGTCTGCAAGGCCATGGAATGTATCATCATGGAACTTATAAACAAAGACAATGGTAATCTCCAAACTCTGGACTCCACCCAGTTCAGGTTTGTAAAAGGCATATCATTTCTCCTTAACTTGATTGACTTCTTTGAAGTAGTCAGCAAAGCTGTAGATGAGGGTAAGGTGGTTCACACAGTCTATCTAGATCTCGTCAAGGCTTTTGACACCATCCCCCACTCTGGAATTATAGATAAACTCACTAAACTAAGTATAAATCCCTATGTCACAAGATGGATTGCCAACTGGCTCACTGACAGAACCCACACTGTGAAAGTAGCAAACTCCAAATCCGACTTCAGACCAGTGACAAGTGAAGTACCACAGGGTTCAGTCTTGGGTCCTCTCCTGTTTGGTATCTACTTTTCTGAAGTACAGGCTAACACAGAAGGTCTTTGGCTAACAAAGTTTGCAGATGACTGCAAACTATCAGCCATACTTGAAACTCCTAATGATGTGGACATCCTACAAAAGGTCCTCACTGAGACAGATGCCTGGTGTCAAAGCCATGGCCTCCAGCTCAATGCCAAAAAGTGCATTGCCATCCCCTTTGGTAAAAACTCTGTACCCATGAGCTACCACATAAGTGGTAGTCTACTTAACACCAAAAGTGTGATAAGAGACCTTGGGACACAGGTGGACAATAGTCTCTCATGTGATAATCACATCACCACAGTAGTCAGGAAATCCTTCTACGTGGCACACCTCATCACAAAAGGTTTTTCATCCAGGAAAAAAGAGGTCATTGTTCCCTTCTACTCATCACTCATTAGACCCATTATAGAGTACAATGCCCCTTTTGGTATGAACCTCACAAGGCATCTACAACAACCGAAAGCCCACAGAAATACCTCCCAAAGAGGATTACTGGCCTCAAACAGATGCCCTATGTAGACCATCTAAAAAAACTCCAGCTTTACTCCATCGCATATCACCTACTCCGAGGTGATCTCTGCCTAACATACAAAGCTATTTCAAACCCAGAGCTGTTGGACATGCTCCACTTAAAGAAATCCCAATCCCTCCAAACTATATGCTCTAGGGACCTAAACCTTGTCACCACAATAAACATAACATGCTGGAGGGATAGATTCCTGTCCCAGAGACTTCCCATCCTCTGGAATAAACTATCTATCACTCTTCAAGAAAAATCTTGATGATTGGATGGGAAATAGGAAATTCACCCTGGGGATCACCTCTGTGGCTCTGCTTGACAGGGGCACAGGAAAATAATTTTCTTGGGTGGCAAAAGCCAGGGTATCTTTTTGGCTAGGCTTGTATAGGCCCTAGGGCCTATAGCCTAGTATCTACCTATAAACCTATGAACAATGCAAATTAAGATGGGCTATGAAAATGTTTTATGGGGGAAACTGGTGGCTGGTGGTCTGGTCATGGAGCAAGCAGCCTATGCAAAAAAGTAAAGGAATAACAAGGGGCATAGATGCATTCATGGGAAGGAGGCTAAAATAAAGCTAGCAAGACAGTAGAAGGAATATAAACATATCTTTCACCAGGGAGGTTAAGGAGGCTGAGCTTACAAAGCTGTGGTCATTCCTTGAATTAAATAAAAGAGGAGAAAAGGGGTAGAGCAGGAGTACAAGGAAATGAGAAAGATAATTAAAAAGATAGAAGGCAGAGGCACATGCAGAGAAAGATTCTTTATGGTGTCCTACTAGATCAGTGAGTAGTGTTGCTCCCACTGTTCCGCAGTTCTATATTTGCCTTTGTTGTCTTCTGTGCAGAGACTGTATGTTCTCCATGTGTTCTCTTGGAATTTCTTTGGATGCTTCAGTTTCCTTTTACCTTTCAAGGAATTGCAATATGGTAAACAGGCATTTTTAACTTGCCTACATGTATGTTTTTGTGTGTGTGTATGTGTGTGTGTGTGTGTGTGTGTGTGTGTGTGTGTGTGTGTGTGTGTGTGTGTGTGTGTGTGTGTGTGTGTGTGAGTGACTATGATTGTGCCATCTGTGGGAGACTGGGGCTCTGTCCATAATTTTAATGTCTTATACCCACTGGCTACCAAGATAGGCTCCAGCTACTGGATGGCCCAGTGAATAAGGTTATCAGATAATGGATGGATGAAGGGGAAGGGACTCTTTAGCTACTTAGAAAAACATGAATGGTTATAATGGTTCATAGGTTCATAGGTGTGTATTAGGCTAATGGCCATGGAGCCTCAACAAGCCTAGCCCATAGATATCCCTGGCATTGTGCTGCCCAACTTTAGTTACCAGTGCCTCTATCAAGAAGAGCCACTGGAGTGATCCCTGGGGTCTATTTTCTATTTCCCATCCACTTGTCAAGATTTCTCTTGAAGAGGGACAATGAGGTACTCTGCTTGATGTGTATGGGGAGTCTATTCCAGAGCATGGGCAGTCTCTGGTTTATGAACCTGTCCCTCCAGCATGTTCTGTTGATTGGGGTAATCAGGTTGAGGTCTCTGGAGCGTGTGGTGTGGAGTGATTGGGATTTCTCTAGATGCAGCATTTCTAACAGCTCTGGGTCAGACATGGCTTTGTAAGTCAAGCAGAGATTGCCTCTTAGTAGACGATATGAGACAGAGAATAGCTGGAGTTTTTTGAGTCTGTCCATGTAGGACATGTGTTTAAAGCCCAGGATCCTCTTTGTGAGGAACTTTTGTGGCCTCTCCAGATGTTGCAGGTGTCTAGTGAGGTACATGCCAAATGGGGCATTATACTCAATGATTGGTCTAATGAGGGAGGAGTAGAGAGACATGATGACCTCTTTCTTCCTGGATTAAAAACCCTTGGTAATGAGATGTGCCACTTAGAAGGACATTCTGACAACAGTGGCAATGTGGTGGTCTAAGGAGAGGTTGCTGTCAACCTGTGTCCCTAGGTCTCTTACAAAGCCTTCAGTATTCAGGGGGCTCTCATCTATGTGGTAATTAGTGGGAACTGTGTTTTTTCCAAAGGGAATGACGACGTATTTTTTGCCATTAAACTTAAGGCCATGGTTTCAACATCTGCCATTGGTCTCAGTGAGGCCTTTCTGTAGGATGTCTGTATCACTTGGGGAGTTAATAATGTCTCCCAGCTTGCAGTCATCTGCGAACTTGGTCAGCCAGAGGCCCTCTGTGTTGGCCTGGACTTCTGAGAAGTAGATGCCAAAGAGGAGAAGACCCAGGACCAATCCCTGTGGGACTCCACTCGTGACTTGTCGGCAGTCTAATTTGGAGTCTGCTACTTTCACGCTGCGGGTTCTACCTGTGAGCCAATGTGCAACCCACCTAATGAGGGGTTGAGGCCTAGTTTGGTGAGGTTATCAATAATTCCAGAGTGAGGAATGGTACCAAAGGTCTTGGCCAGATTGAGGTAGACTGTATGAACTGCCTTACCTTCACCCACTGCTCTGGTGACTGCCTCAAAGAAGTCAACCAGGTTGAGATAGCATGATCTACCTTTTATAAAACCACATTGTGTAAGTTTTAGAGTTTAGAGATTCCCTAAATCCTTGTTAATTAGGTCCATGATGATGCGCTCCATAGCCTTACATATCAGGCTCATCAGGCTAATAGGACGATAATTCCCAGAGTATGTAGTTGCTCCCTCCTTATGGAGAGGGATGACTGTAGCAGTGTGCCATTCGGTAGGGACAAAGCCTGAGGTGAAGCTGCACACAAATGCAATGCCAGTTCATTTTGTAGTTCATGCAGAACACAGCCAGGGATATTGTCAGGTCCCATGGAAGCTGTATTCTTGGCCTTAGACAATACAACTTTAAGCTGTTCTGCAGTGATACTGGGTGCCTGGCATTCTTCTGGCATTGAGAATGGTCCTTTTGGGGGAGAGGGGTAAAGTTTGCACTGAATCTGTGTCAGCCAGTATGTTGGCAATATCTGTTGGCTCAGTATAGGATGTACCATTGTGTAGTAACTCAGAGCAGATCTGGGTATTGCCGTGGAGATTCTTGATAGAAGGCTTTGTGGTTATTTTTTTGTATTTGCTGCAATTCTGCCTTCATAGCAGGCTTTAGTGGATTTGATGAGGGATCTCAACTTTTTGTTGAGGCTAATAAGGGAATTTTTCCATTCTTTGGACTTCACCCTTTTCTGCAACAGTTTCTTCCTTCTATTGTAGAGCCTATTAAAGGCAGGGTACCACCAGATTGGCTTTCTTCTTTTGGAGGAGATCGTCTTGGTTCTGTTTGATATGGCTAGTTCCATGCTTTTATGTACGTGTTCGTAAAGTATATTGGTATATGATTCTGCATTCATGCAAATATTTTCCATTGGCATGGGTGCTGTGAAGTTAGCCACCTCTGTTTTTAGGAGTTCAAAGTCAGCTATCTTGCAATGGCAAAATAGACATGAAGGATAGGAATACAATGAAAATGGATAAAGTAGATATTTTCAATGAACTATTGACTTTGCCCGTCACAAAAGAGAAAGAAAATGAAAAGAAAGATTTTAACTTTGGTGCAGAGATGGAGAAAAGAGGAAAGACAGCAGGCAAGGCATTTTCATAACAGGAGAAACCACAGAATTGTAAATCGAGGAGATAAGGGAGGATAAGGCTCTAAGTCATAACACTCTCCTTTCCTAATCCTAAAAAACCTAGCAGGTGTTCTCACAGGTCCCTGACATAAATCTTCAGTCAGGCACTCAGCTGATAAGAACACATGATGATGCCAGTTCATAAGATGAGATGAGTGACCCTGCTATCCTAGGTAATTATGGTCTATGTCAAATTATTGAATGGTGAATTTGTCGAACCCCATGTGCTCGAGGCCATATGGTTGATAATTTAGTTTGCTGAGCAATTCTGATTGTGGTGTAGTAGAGATCAGGGGATTTTCCCTTTTCCCCACTGTAGATTGATAATTAGAGTTGGTATATATAATTATCAGGGAATGTGGGGTGTGCAGAGGGTCTTGTCCACCCACCCGCAAAAGCAGTCCCCAGGATTCATGAAGCTCAGCACAAGGATGGCGTTAGGCTTGCGCCGACCATGCAGTGTAGAGATGGTGCAGTAGTGCCATATGCATATTAATGAAGGCGCGCTGCCACCACATCCACGTGCATAGGAAACGTGTGCGAGTGCATGGGGCATGTCGAAGCACCGCACAGAGGCGTGGACATGTCGGCTGTTTACGTGCAACCTAAACTGCTGAATATTGCAGCCTGCCTCCAATAGTAATCACACCTGTCAGTGTCCGTGGATACTGAAACGTATGCAAAGCATGCAAGACAGTTTTGCGAACACAAAAATAAGAAGCAAACACAAATGCACGTAGCTGAATATTGAGTCCCCATCCCTCGAACAGATGATATTTAAAAGCCCGTGCCCGTATTCTATTGTAGTGTTGATAGTTATACCAAGTGGAAGTGAAATGCATCGTGTTAGCACGCCACCAATAGCTAGGTCTAGCCCAATGGTCAGGGTTACCACCTGTCCCACATTGTGAGGGACAGTCCCCTCTGGGCAGTTGTGTCCATACCAAAACCATTATAAATGTAAAATATCCTGCGATCGTAGGACATAATTATGTCCCACATCTTATGTAATTGTCACATACAATAGTTATTTCCGTATGTAACATACCTACATGTTACAAGAAATAGAATAAGCAAGTAAACAAAACAGAAGAAGCAGCTAAACTGCTACAACAATAAGCTTACATTTAGGCATAAAACAAAAGTACTATTCATTGTACTGACTGCGGGTATGTGTTGGCCTGTAAAATCTGATGTGTGTCCTGAATATATCCCATTCTGGCCATATGAAAAGGTGGCAACCCTACCAATGGTCAGAGCATTCACCCAAAATCTGCTCATTTGCGGTCCAAGGTGTTCTTGTCAGGATGGGCCAAAGATGAATGGGTATTACCCGGGTCTACCTACCATGTCATGAAAGATAAGTAGTTGCGTGTATCTATGTGCGTGATGTACAACATGTGGAAGGTGAAAAATGCTAGGGTAGTCCTCACAACCATACAGGTACCAGAGATATGTAGTGTATGCAATGTGTTCCCTTGACCGTGCCATGGGCCATCAACCAGAGAAGGGATGGATGGAGTGTGCGGAATATGGGTGTGGGGGGGACGGGTAATGTAATAATTCACAAAGGGGAGACTGTGTTGGATGCGCAACAGGTGAACTGGAGGTGTATGAGAGAGCAGTGGGTGAATCAGAAAGAAACACAAAGAACAAACATACACATCTGCGATACAACCTGACAGGCCATACTGTAGAACACAATCCCACAAACATATGAATATTAAAATGTGCGATACACATGTACAGAAATGTCTCTGGCACATACCAACATAATGGTCTGGACTGAAATGAGCCATCCAACTACAACACACCTGGATGCATAATTGAATACCCATCATCCCCTCTACAGCACACAACCCCACCCCCCCCCCATTCCTGAGCATCCACCAAATCCAGCCATACTCTGGCTGCTAGCTTGGTGCAGACGTTTCTGCACATAGTGACCACTACTCATATCTAGTAGGCAGTCTCACCATAGGCAGCATCAGGATTGCACACTATGTATCCCATGTATGAAAAACCCTATCACGTTTTCATAAATCCAAAAATATCGAAGGTTATTGTCTTGTTCAATTTTTGGATATTCCTCATGGGATAAGTATCCTGTGTAAACATCGGACTTGGTGTCATGACACAATGTCCAGTCATGTAGAAATCTGGACACAAGTTGTATGTACAGTAGTGGTTCACAAGACTGCTCAGCCTCCAGCCGGTCATGCAGAACCTACTACCCAGGATTAAACACCTGACCGTGATGCATGGCTCCCCACATGAATTACTGAGAATATATACTTGACACATTCGCAAAGTGGCAGTTGGATATAGGGTGATTAAGGCGGTGACGTAAGCAGGGTACCTCCTATACCACTTTGTGAGGGACAGTCCCTGTTTGGGTAGGCGTGTCCTGACCAAAAATAATACAATGGCAAATGTCCTGTGATTATAGAAAATAATTATGTACCATATTTCATGTAACAGTTGCATAAAACAGTTATTTCTGTATGTAAAATACGTAAATCTTACAAGAAACAGAATAAGCAACTAAACTGCTACAAGAATAAGCTCTAATCTAGGAAAATAAGTAAAGTTCTAAACCCTGTACTAACCATGGGTATGTGTTGGCATGAAAAATCTGGTGTGTCCCGAATATATCCCATCCTGGCCATATGAAAATGTGGAAACCCTACCCATGGTCAAAGCATTCGCACAATAACTGGCCAGCCTCTTAATCCCCCATAAAACCAGTGACCTTTGGAGGAAAGGTGTTGAATTACACTGAATGCATAATGACAATAATTAAGAGTAATAGACGTCTTTTACTTCAGAAAATAAGTATTAATACATATGCTCTGAATCTGTCAACATTTCAAGTTAATAGTACTAATATTGTAAAAGTGTCCATGATTGTCCCTGATTTGTCCTTGCCTTGTCCCCGTTGAAATCAGTCCCCGAGTGTTTCAGAGGTCCGTACACATATGTACACCAACCAGCTGTCACATTTGTTGCCAGTACTGTTGAATACCTGTAGTGAAGATATATATCCTAGCTACCATCCATGCGGAATGTACCACGGATGGTGTAGTGGTCAAACTGGTGACTAAGATGTCTCTGTTTCTGGGTCCATGACATGCATGGACCGCTAATTTTATGTGATGGCCAGAATAATGTCCATCGGATATAGGGAGGTAAAGCCAGCGGGATGCATATATATATATATATATATATATATATATATATATATAGGTATATATATATATATATATATATATATATATATATATGTATATCTATATATATATATATATATATATATATATATATATCTATATATATATATATATATATATATATATATATATGAACATGGTCACAATAAAGCAGTCATAACGAATGTGAAGGGAAACACTAGCAGAAACCCCACCACCACGTATCATGTAGTGCTGACATATCAAGCCGGTCAGAGGTGGGCAAACACCTGCGGCTGTAAACACAGGTAGAATGGTAACAATGGGACTAAATCTGTCCACCTGCTAATTCTGACTTTCAAACAGGTACAGGACTGTTACAATCCCCAGTCGGACAAGCCTAAACTCAGATGACCACATGAGCACCCTGACAATCAAACACACGTATGTGCCAGGACTATAAGCTTTGGAGTTCTGAATATCATTGGAGTGAGCAAACATGCAGCACAGGTATAGAGCCGTAAGGAATAGGGAATGGCACATGTGTAGTACTGCGGTTTTCCCAGCAGGAGAATGGTTGCCTGCTGTGTAAGTGAAGCATTGAGGCGTATGTTTGGCTAACTATGAACCATGGGTATACATGTAAATGAAGCAGAACACCAATAGTGTAGTGGTTAGAGCATCCGCCAAACTCAAAGACATTCCCAGTTCAAGTTCGACTATAGCACATATCATTTCCTTGTGGAATGAATGTCGCTGTGCTGTAAAGCCAACATTTAAACATGTAAAGGTGAACGTGTGGCTCACATGGGGCCATTAACTGTATTCCTTCAATCAAAGTGGTTCTGTCATAATGAATAAGGCACACGTAAGCAAAAATAAGCGGCAGTAAACATATGTAACTCAGAGTAAGCATATGCGAGTGCTCCTGCGCGGGTGTAAGCAGCTCCCAGCATAGCAAATGTATGTTTTTACATACACATGTAATATATATATATATATATATATATATATATATATATGTATATATATATATATATATATATATATATATATATATATATATATATATATATATATATATATATATATATATATATATATATATATATATATATATATATATGTGTGTGTGTGTGTGTATAGATATATATCCACAGACATGAAATATATATATATATATATATATATATATATATATATATATATATATATATATATATAAATATACATATTTGAAGAATGAACGCCGTAAGAATAAAGCATACGCAAGGGTTGTCAAGGGAATCTAGAGCAACTAAGGTATTATATAGTGCTTGCAGCGTATGTCAGATAAAGCTGCCCAAGAATGAGCAGAGCACCACTATTCACACCAGAGGCAGGGTTCTACCAGTGGGCATAACATCGCTGAACTGCCATGTCTACATTACACACAGACAGAATGTAGTCCATGTTGGGACCACCTACACATGTAAATTGCAAATGGCCGTAATCCATAACACCAGAAAAGGAACGTATGTGCAAATATAAATGGCGGGAGACCCTGTGAATACACGATGCGGTAAAATTTGTGTGTAGGGCCTCAAGCGCTCTGGAGAGGGCAATGTGTAAAGGTGTGTCATGGCTGCGATATCAGGTGGATAATGTCTGTTATGCATGGAAACTCAACACAGGTGGGGTGGAGGAACTATGGGTATGCGATTATGGATCCAAGAGTGCCAGGGTTGGTTGTGCCGGTTCCAATGGACCAACCAGTGTAGGTCAGCTAGTACGTAATAGGTATATATGCATACGCACATGCAGACAACAATATGTTGAAGTACATTCTCTCTAACACATGCACTCCATTTATTGACATAAATAATATGAATGTGCACAGACAAACAAAGACAGTAGCTGGAATAATAGGCTGTGCAGACGAGGAACAGGTCAGATGACACTGTATCACATCCCAGTTACCATTGGTAATCTGTACATGAAAATATTGCGAGATCTGTCCACTGTATAACATGCTAAATACAGATACAGATATAACGTGAGTGAAGTGGGTGTGTCATAATCACTAAGGCAATAGTATGCTGGAAGATATATATAAAACGCACGCACGGCATATGGTGCATGGCCAGGAAATGTATGATGTAATGGACAACACACATTATATATATATATATACATATATATATATATATATTATATATATATATATATATATATATATATATATATATATATATATATATATATATATATATATATGTTATTGTAGATATACACATGTACATACCTAGGTTGCATTACAGCAATTATGGGTAACATATGTTCAGACCGGGCATATGTTAGTGGGAAGTCCAATAAACAAAATTCTACCTCCCACACCCCCCTAACTAGGCCGGTGAGACATACAGACATGAAATAAAGGTAAATATACTGCTGCTTTACAGACCACCGGCAGGAAACTACCAGTGGGAAAGATCTGAAAGGTCTACACTTTAAACATGGATCACGGGGTCCCTTGTGGAACACCAAAAATTTCCCTTTTAGGCAACGCTATGATGATCGATGCGACCAGGATGTAGCTGTACATGGAACAGTAGATTGTGCTAGTCTGATAACACATGGGTTGACAAAACGTACAACATGTGTCCCGACACAGGGAGAGTGGGCAGTGTGTAGGGGTGTGTTCATACCCCAGCTGCACTCACAGTAAGGATGAGTGCTGTAGAGTGGTGTCAGGTAGAGGAATCAAAGGTATGCAATAATGGGCCTAAGTGTGCAGGTGTTGGTTAGCAGAGATGTATTAGGCCCACCCCATGGAACTAATTAATATTCCTATGTGGGTATAGCAGATGCCCATACCTCCCAAACCTTAAGAGCACATCTACTGGATAGTCTGTAAACCACTGGGGGAACACATAGGGACTATATCAGTGTACTGTACCCGATTATCATGGACGTCCGTGATTACCAATCAGAATATAACACAGTCCCAGCTAAACCCATCCAGAACTAGTGATATTAGGTGGACAGGTGGCAGAATACACGTAATGACTAATGACAACATGTATGAGTCATAAACAGCATGTACCTCGACAAATGTGTATGAATACATATGCTCTGGGACTGTCAATGTGTTAGGTTAATAGTACCAATCATCTAAATGTGTCCCTGAGGGTGTTATGCAGTGTCCCTGATTCAGTTTTCATTCTCCTCCATTTGTATGTGAGGTCTGCTAGTGATGGAAAGCGCATATTCCGATGACTACCTTAGGTAGATGATAGCATAATAGGTTGGGGTTACCACCTGTTCACCTTTGCAAGGGACACTCCCCTTTGGGCAGTTGTGTCCTGCAAAATAAATGTTATTATGGCACATGGCCTGTGATTTAGGGCAAAGAATCCATATATTGTCTGTAGTGGTTGCATAAAATGATTAAGTTGTATCTTAAACACCTAGATGTTATAGGAAACAGTATTAGCAACTATAATGCTACAAGATTAACCTTTACTTATGCAAACCGGTGAATTAGTTCATTTTCTACTGGCTGTAGATATGTGTTGCCTTGCCAAATCTGACATCTCTACATATAGGTCCTATAGGGCTGCCACCTTTCCAAATGGCCAAAGTGGGACCTGCTCCATAGAAATGTCAGACGTACCAGGTCAGAACATACCTACAGCCATGCATAGTACAGAACTATATGTCTTAGCAAAAATAAAAGCTTAGTCTAGTAGCAGTCCATTTGCTTATGCTACTTCACATAACATATAGATGGGATGGGTTCCCCCTCGGCTTGTGTCAGGTGTGGCTGGCACAGCTCAACAATCTGCTGTAGGAGGTCTCTGTCCACCTCATAGTGCTCCACTATCTCCAGCTCATGTAGCCCCTGGTAGGTTATCCTGGATCTGTACAGTCTTCTCTGTCTCCTCACTGAGGGTTGTTTGGCAGCATTCACATCCTCACCACCCTCAGCCTCCTACACATGTTGGTTTGTGATGCCTGCTGCAGCCCTTCTCATTTTGTTGGATTGTTTTGTAAAATTTCCTCGCATGTATGCACCGGTGGTGCAGAGTGTGGAAAAACCCGAGGGTATGATGCTTGCTCATTTTATCGTAGTGTTCTGGGCTGGGCTGGGCCTGTAATCTGCTGATTGTGATAATTTCACCTGTTTGCCCAGCTTGTTCACCTTGACTACTCTCCTACTGCTGTTGTCCCTCACAATTGCAGTAGGCAGGTATAGACACACCCCTAGCTTAGGCATGCTGCGCCAGGAGCAATCCCGAGACACAGGGCTCCAATGTACGTACAGTATGCCTGACACCCCTCCATGCTTTCACCTATATTTGAGTCCTGCACCCAGTTATCTTTACACATACACTCTTGGGATCTGCCTCACACCCTGGGGATAAACGGGATTCACTAATTTCCACCTCGTTTGAATAGTATTGTCTTCTAATTCATAGTTACATGACCCATACTGAGCCTCCCCCAAAATAACCACTGCTTACTGTCGCGCAGACCCGCACACAACTGGTTAAAAGCACCTTACTATCACCGTATTCGATGTCCCTTGTTCTTCCCAGCAACAAAACAACCGGCCTCTGCACACCACAGATGATGTGCTTTACCACTAAGCCATGGCAGATATGCATACATCTGAGGTTATCAGGTACAGATCATCCAACACAGGCATTCAACAGTATAGGACATGTATTCCATCATGTAGATTTATGTGTGCTGATATATACACACATATATATATATATATATATATATACATATATATATATATATATATATATATATATATATATATATATGTGTATATATCTATATATATATATATATATATATATATATATATATATATATATATATATACACATATACATAAGTAGATATAGCATATATATCTCAACAACGGACCACATGACACCAAAGCATTAGACAAGAATGAAAAGGAAACCACATGCTGCTCCTGCATTATGTACTGGTGTTAATATCAAGGCAAGTGTGTTTCTGTGCATCACATGGGTTCAGACTGTATTAAGGGTAAGATTAGGGCTGCTGACATGACTCACCAGACCTATTGCCGAATGCATGTGTATGTCTTGCCAACCCAGTCTCTTGGTCAATTGTGACATTTATGGCCACTATATATGAAAACAACAAAACACACTCCTCAGCACATCCAGTAGCTAGCCACTCACAGACACCAACACATAGAATATGACTGCCAAACACACACACTTGTCATGCCTTGGAATAGAACACCTACCTGTCTATTCTATCACACTACAGCATTATGCAGTTACAGAATGCGCTACCGAGATTACTGGGACACAACACTCCCAGAGGTGTACTTCTAGGTGGGTGACATCATCATCAATAGAAAAGTCAGCAATTAGTCATTGTATGGAGTGTGAGCAGTCTAAAAGCATTATTCTGTCCCCAGGCAGACGGAGATATGCACACACACACACACACACACACACACACACACACACACACACACGCAGTTGTCATGGCTGGGATTAGAACACCGACCTAACTACCTTATCACGCTACAGCATTATGCAGTTACAGAACATGCTACCAAGATTACTGGGACACAATGCTCCCAGAGGTGTACTTCTAGGTGGGTGACTTCATCAGCAATGGAAAAGTTGGCAATAGGGATTGTATGGAGTGTGAGCAGTCTAAAAGCATTATTCTGTACCCAGGCAGATGGACACACACACACAGTTGGCATGGCTAGGATTAGAACACTGACCTAACTTCCTTATCACACTACAGCATTACACAGTTACAGAATGCGCCGCCGAGATTACTGGGACACAATACTCCCGGAGGTGTACTTCTAGGTGGGCGACATCATCAGCAATGGAAAAGTTGGCGATAGGGATTGTATGGAGTGTGAGCAGTCTAAAAGCATTACTCTGTCCCCAGGCAGATGGAAACACACACATACACACATGCACACACAGTTGGCATGGCATTAGAACACCAACCTAATTACCTTATCACACTACAGCATTACGCAGTTACAGAATGTGCTACCGAGATTACTGGGACACAGCACTCCCAGAGGTGTACTTCTAGGTGGGTGACATCATCAGCATTGGCAAATACAGCGATAGGGATTGTATGGAGTGTGAGCAGTCTAAAAGCATATTTCTGCTCCCAGGCAGACAGAGACAAACACACACCAGTGGTGTGATCAGGACAACTGCCTATCTATGGACCACTATTACAATACTACACAGATATGAGCCATGCCACAGACACTGCACCTTTCAAGACTGTCAATATGACCTTCTAGGAATGCGGACATCAACATGGATGCTGGCAGTTACGATGTACATACCTGTGACCCTATGTGTTCAATGTAGGAATCCATCCTGAAGTGGGGTATGGCCATCTGTTGACTGGACAACTACTATCGCTATACAGGGTTACAATGGCCATTCCCATACACATAGAGGCACATAACCGACACAAGGTGTCACTGGGCATGCTCACACAGTAGCACACGGCCATTTGGAATGCACTATGTGTTCCATCTACACAATGTTATCCTGGGCACGCTCACACAGTAGCACAGGGCTGTTTTGTATGCACTCTGATTCTAAACATGGAAGGGCACAGTGGTCATGCTATTACAGTTAGACGTGAACAACACGTTGTAATGGACTCCAATGTCAATAGTTGTCATTGTTAGCAAGAACGCTGCACTACATATATCTGACGCCAGTCTTTTACACAATGTCTGCTGCTGTCCGTCACCTTAGATGTACCAATCTAAACCTGGCACACTACTACCACCCGTGGTGATGTCCTACCAGGAGTGGCTACTTCGCCCATATAGTGCCATTTATAGTTGAATGTCCTGAGACAAGGTTAACACCCTGACATCTAGAGGACAACTGCATTGTATGTGTATGCTAAACAGTTCCAGATGTGTAGCATTCGTAATCACAGCTGCCCAATGTAGATTCAACAATGGGGAATACTGACATCTGTGCAGTGAGGAACACCTGGCTGAAGGCTCAGTTGTGCACAATAGCACTACCACCATATACCTCGGATACAGACATGTGGGCCATAACACCGGTACGGACCTCTCCAGGTAGTGGTGTCCCCATGTACATGAAGGCCACTCACATGTACTGACCAGAACACCCTCAAAAGGCATCACAGATGTGTCAGGTGCAAATCACAGTGTCAAAAGCCGCATTCTAGGATGTAGCCCTCAGACATCACCATGTCCTTGGACCAGCAACACACATCCATACATGTGGTAGAACATATATTAGTACAACACCATGTGACCCATGACCAGTGGACTGTACCTAGCTCTACATCAACTGTGCAGACTACCCATGTACTGACACAGTTGTATCATGTGTTATGCAATGCAATGATACCACAGTTCATAACCAGGTTGGCTGTACACATAACAGGGGCCCTGGGTCATATACATCAGTAACAGATGACTGTTGCTGTACACCAGTAAACACCCTCATGTTTGGATATGACATACATGTACCTGCCGTGGATATGTACATGCCACACACACACACACACACACACACACACACACACACACACACACACACACACACACACACACAAAACACATATGTACATAGCATAGCTGTTGCTGTCCTTCCTGCAGACAGGTGGCTACAGCAATTACACACATGCACATGGAAGGTAGGACCATGGCTGTTGAATGCTAACAGTACATAAGGTGTGATATCAATGTTGACTGAGTTAACATTCCCTCTGTACTGGTTACCCATGACAACTATCATATCATACAACAGTCCATGTGTCATGTATGTCATCGCACATGTCCACCATTTGCAATGCCTACAAACATGGCTAAATGACAGGAATGTAGGACCTACACACATGTACATGTAGTTGTGTGCATTCAGCTAGCATGCGTGTGCAGTAGCTGATGTCTGCAGGTGACGTGTGTCTTACTACAACATGCAGTTGCAATGCAACCCCATCATTGCCAACTGGATATGGTGATATACTGACAGTACGGTAAGATGTACATCAGGTATGGATGGATGTGTGGACATATCTAAGTGGTGGGCAATCTTTACAGATGGATGTTTGCTGAAGACAGCTCTCAGGTGTGTCACAAGCCATCCTACAATAACATGTGCAAACACTAAGCTATGTTTCTGTTAATCGAAGGGGAACACATACAACCTACACAGCGGTCAGGGTGTCACTGGCTGTAAATCACTTGACACCTGTAACACTTAAGACCTCCCGTGTGCATATATCAGTACAATTGCCAAAGGTAGCATCAGTACACATTGTAATGCGGACAATACTGCTGCATATCTGTCATACATATCATAAGATAGCAGGTCTTTGATTCACAGTACTGCCATGTGTGTTTGCTTGTGTGTCCATATATGCCACGTATGGTGGGGAATACATCCCAATTGTTACTCACACTCCTGTACACTGTTGTAGAGATCTGTACATACTGCATTGTAGAAATCAAGACATAGGCAGGGGTGGGGTGTATATCACACACATGTGAGATATCTATATGTGCATGACATAGGTGCATTCAAATGTGGACTCCACAGTGTGTGTGTGTGTGTATGTATGTATGGCTCTCTGGTCCATGGAGTGAGGATGTATGTTACCATAGTGAACAGAAAGGACCCCTAACCCCTCCAGGTAATGCAATCTACTACGCTGTTGATGCTGTCAATCTTAGGCATTACTGACTACCTGTACATGTGTATTCTCTGTGTCATGTCATGTGGGTGCACAGTACTGTAATGGTGATTACCACATAGGCAGGGGTCCTCACCTCAACACTACCAAGTGTGTGTGTGTTGCAGTGTCGTTGACCCCGTGAGTGTGGGCGTGTTACTGTGTGTCTTAATACATGTGTGCAAATACCTGTGTGTGTGTGTGTGTGTGTGTGTGTGTGTGTGTGTGTGTGTGTGTGTGTGTGTGTGTGTGTGTGTGTGTGTGTGTGTGTGCGCGTGTGTGTGTGTGTGTAGTGTGCTCTCCTCCTGTAATGTGAATGTGTATTACTGCTACACAGTAAGGCCTCAAGCTATCAACTGGCCTCTACCCTTGTCATCAGCTAGACTGCTAGGTAAACTCCCCGCCCCATGTAACTGTACCTGTGATGTCGCCCGGTACGGATGTCACGTCTCTAGCCACCGTAGCTTAGTACACAGCTCCCATGTTCCTGGATCAGTAGATGTGTAGACATCTTTGGAATGTCAGCCTTTCTAACAGTGAGGTTGAAGCTACGAATAGCATGTTGGTATTGCCATACATACCTGTGAGTAGTCCATATTTACACATGGGAAACTGCAAAAACTGGCACTCAATGGCACATGCAATTAGGCCTGAAGGAGAGAAGCAGGACATCATGACCAACATGCTGTTACTGTTGTTACCAAGACATATACTATGAACAGAAAACAATGCATTCTAAACCTGCACTACATGGTATGTCTGCTGCATGTCAACAGTACACAACAATTGTAATCTACACTTATCTCCTTATTCTGTTCACCCTGTGCATCAGACCATATGAGCATGTCCCTGCACCGATGGTGTGGATGACAGGGATGTGGCACAGGCATCATCATATGCAAGGGTGATAATGTTTGCCAGGGGCCTAGACTGCACCAGTGGATGACATCATGTGTGTGGGTTAGGGTCTGTGATATAATTGGCCATGTGTGGTTGTTATGCATGTGAGAGTGTTGTGGTTCCCTAAAGATGTTTCTGGTGTGTGCGTGTATGTGTGCACACAGTTCTGCCATGTGTCTGGCCTACACAAGGATAATATTGACAGCTCCAGGCTGTACAGACCAGGTTTTACAGCTCACGGTGTCCGGCCATGGCCACATGACCTGTGCCTGCCAGGGGTTGCACGGGCACTGCCAGGCAGAGGTACAGATTGGGTACTGTCCGATGACACATGTCCACTGGAACTGTGTCCCCATTAGGACCATCCAAGGCCACCTGCATGTGGCCTGCTGTGTCCTGCTGCTGCTACCACCACTGTGGGAGTGGGCATGTGATGTAGCTCATTCATGTAGACCTGCACCAGGTGACGTAGCTGGCCTACATCCATGTGCCCTACACCTCACTCCTACCAGATGTTCCAGCACAGACAGCTCATGCTCGCAGATTGTCATGCCACTGTCAAGGATTCCAACCATGTCACCCAATTGTCTGTCCAAAACCTCAGCAATCTGTTGTTGAGCATTTGCCAATGCCTGGATGTTGTCATTTAAAGAATGGAATGCAATGCTCTGTAGCCTCTGCCTTTCTCTGTTCTGCCAGTCAGCACGTGTCTGTGCCGCCATTACAGCCTGAAACATGCGTCTGGTGACACCAGCTGCGGGGCTTTGTCCTGCAGGGGCATATCGGCCAGTGGTCCTCCTACGAGCAGCACTGGCCGCATGCCTGTGTGGCCCATCTCCAGTCATTTGCCTGGCACCATGGTGTGAATATGCACCTTCTGTAGCCACCACACTTTCCTGTTCCAAGCTACCACACGGCAACTGTCCTTCCTCTATGGCCACTGGTGATGGGGTATGGGGTATGTGTTGGCATGAGATCTGTGTGTGGGGATGAGGGGGATATACGTGGAATGGCAACCAATGGCATAGATTCAGCCCCTGACAACCCTGCCTGTGCCTCAAGCATATGTTCATCATCACTGCTAGAGTCTGTGGGGACACTAACATCAGATGGACCACAGGAGGGTAATGCACTTACATCACCTGTGAAGGCAAACAAAGACTCTACATTACAATACAGATACACACAGACACAAACACACAGGCACACACACACACACACACACACACACACACACACACACACACACACACACACACACACACACACACACACACACACACACACGCACACACGCACACACACACATCATGCCTGTGATTTGACAGAAGGCATGCAACATGCATGTGATACAGCAGACGGCATGCAGCTCAGACAATAATAGTGGTAGTTATCATGCATCCCTGGGTTGCACACAACAGCATGCATGTGTCATAGCAGAAGCCATGCATTTCACACAATCATGGTAGTAAGCATGCATCCCTGAGTTATACCATGTGGACCAGCCCAGGTTAACAGTACACATGGCTGATGTGTGGCATATGACCTTGACATTAACATGTTGTATGACATGTAATCTACTGACGTGTGCATTGACATGCATACATGTTTAACACAATGGTGTCCTGTCACATATACAGTGGGGTAACGATGTCACATTGCAGTGTTGTCTGTCCACCCTACAGATAAAATGTACATTTAGCAGATGTGCATGACCATTGCAGGGTATTATGAGGTGTCGATATTGCTATACAGTGTAAAGTACAGACACAGTGCCATTGCATGGAATCATGAGGCGTCTCTATTGCTATACAGTGTGAATTACAGACACAGTGCATAGCCATGACTGTGTGCATACACAATACATATATACTGTGGATTAAGACCCACGTCGCTGAGGTGTATACATACTAAACCATGATGTGGAATGTGTGACACAGGTCACCGAAGGCCAAACGGATGACACCCCTGCACATCTGCAAACATATTTTAGTTGCCTGGCAACCATGTCCACACATGGCAGACTTTTCAATACACCATGTCCCACATTACATTTGTGTACCACACACACACGAGGTGCACGGCTGACAGTGATGTCCAACAGCAGCAAGGGAAATGTACTGCATCTGTGGTCTGATGTGGTTGTCTGTGTATGTATGTGGATGCTGTACAGGTGACTACTGTCATGCTGTGACACAGTCATGATGTTCAACACATCTTATGTGGTCGAATTATGTTACACCTCCACAAGCTGTGCACAGGCCTGTAGGATGTCCAGTGTTCCACATCTGTAATATAAAAAGAACTTAAGAACTTTTTGCAGAAAGGGGGTACCCTATAAAGTTGGTGAATAGTCTACAAAAAGAAGTGATGGCTAACAGAGGGTTAATGTATTCCCCTCTACTGGGCACGGGTTTGTTACTCAATGTGCAGGGTAGGCAGGAAAAACAATTTAATGGGCATAGTAGCTTTGTCTACACCTATACTAGGGACGCTGAGCAGTTGGAACAAATTGTTTTGAAATACTGGCCTGTTTTGTCCCTTCAGGAGAATTTTCATGACATTATTCCAGAGAAACCAAATTTTGTAAAAAAGAGGGACATGAATTTGAAGGGTCTTTTTGAAAGTAAAAATCATCTTTCAACTAATTTTGCTGTGGTTTCAAAAATAGGCACACATAAATGTGGTGCCTGTAGACAGTGTTCTCTGATTATTAATGATAGTAGTGTATATATACCTTCAAGGAACTTTAAGGTCCATACAACTGGATACTATAATTGTGCAACCAAGGGTGTGGTTTACATGGGGATCTGTGTTCTATGTTGGAGTTTTTATATAGGGAAGACAGAAAGGCCTTTAAGGCTTAAGAATTTATGAACATGTAAATGACATCTCTAAAAAGAAAGACACAAACGCCTTTTATAAGCACTATATACAGTGCCCTGACATGAAACTTAAATTTATGGTACTGGACCAGGTTGCACAGGACCCTAGGGGAGGAGACTGGGAAACATTCCTGGAATATAGAGAACTTATATGGCAATTAAAATTAGATGCAGCTAGGTCCCCAGGTTTAAATGACAGTATTAGTATTTCAAGTGTGCTCAAACTACGTAAAGCGAAACTGTAGTGTTATATATGGTTATATATATATATTATATATATTATTTTAGAATTTTATAGATAGAACATTGACATAATATGATTGAAATAATTTTTTTTAATAGTGAACAATGTGTTTGGAAGTATTTTGGTATTAATGTATTGTTTTTTTGTAAGTATATGGCTTGTTAAACATTTTGCAATGCAAAAATGTGGGGGAGGTTTTTAACATTCATTTTTTAAAGGAATTCAATTGAAATTATTCTGACTGATTAATTAACTTAAATTGAAGCAATTAAAAAACACCATGTGACCAATGGTTATTGTATTTAAGGGCATTACTTTTCTATGTTTGTATCTTGGTAAAGCCTGGTAGGAACCAGGCAAAAGCACTTGAGATATTTGATGTTTTTTGGATTTTAAAGGTTATTAAAAGACTTCAAACTACAGTTTGCTGAAGCCTGTAGTTTCTCTGCTGTGGAATTTGCTGTTGACATCTGTAATATAACCAATCAACAAAGGCTATAGTTGGACCATATGTAGCCAATGTACAACAGGGTGTACACACAAGCACATCACATCTACTGTGTGTTGCTATGTGTCTCCATCCACCATGGTCATGTGTGAACATGTGTTGGCCAAACGGTTGTGATAGCCATCTATCTCACATGTCTGTGTTTTCTCATATGGCATACACCCATAGATGTCATATACTCTACTGTCCACAGGGTTATGCAGACAAAGGGTTGTACGTTTGGTATGTGGGGTATGTTTTATGGGATAGTCAGGCAATGTTGCAGCCGGCCCACTACATGTCATGGACATGTCAGATGGCACATCACAATGTGTACACTCATAGCAGGGGCATAATTCACAATGGTGCATCCTGTGGGCTGCCCATACTCCAGCTCACTGTGTAGTACTGTGTGTGTACCCCACATGTGTAGTTCTGATGTGTAGTACATGTTCTTACATTGAACAACACCTCCACCGTTGTATGCATAGCTGTCCACACATCCAGCAATGACAGTTTCTGAGGTTTCATGTCGGTGTTTCACTTAGTTTGTAAGTATTGCACATGGGTAGCTATTGTGATGGATTTCAGATGCAACCTGTATATTGTGACCAGACCATACATTATGTGTACATGTGTTAACTGGCCCCATGGCAAATAGATCTGTGCATTAACATGCCTGATACTTATAACTGTCTCACCTGCAATGGTCTGCTCTCTTAGCAGAATACCAGAGGTATCTATATAGGGGTGACACAGCAGTATGATCATTATCCACACCTGAATGACAGCTACAGGGTGCAATGTACATGTTAACACATTCACCAGTACAATAGGATATACTATGGAGTATGCACATGTGTGCATACACAGAGTAGCATACTATAGTATGCGGCATGTGTGTATACATGACTTGTATATGATGTTACATTACATATTGTACAGTGACACATGCAACTATATGGGATATAATAGTTATATGTGCAGTAGTGACTTACCAGGCAACTCCAGGCTCGGTGGTTGAGAGACACGCACCTCCACGATGTCAGCTAAGGCTTGTGGATGCTGTTCTGCTGGTGTCCCCAGGTTTGCCAGTAGCTCCTCAGTACATGTGAGTGAGGGCTGGGTTGGTGCCCACCACCTGTTGCGCATTGTTCCCTGGCGATTGCATTCGCATGCTGTTTCGCACATCTGATCAGGTCTGTGCAGTGTATGTGTACCTGCTGGTATGTGCAGTTATGGTCACCCACATCATTAACCCTCCTGTGAGGTTCCTGCCACAGGTCATCCCGCTGCTGTGCATCCTGTGGCACATGGCTAATCAGGACATCATAGTTGTCTTGAAGGTAAGGTATAAAGGCCTCATCCTCCAAGCGTGTATAGGCTGGGAGCCTTGCTTGTGGCATACCTGGAAGACATAATGATGGAGACAGTTCACAGCATCTCAGAGATGCACAGATATACAGCTGCACATACATGTGTATCACATTTATTACATATAAATAGTTGTCTTTGCAAATCTTCATGACACTGACACCACTGACATGTTTGTGTCACACACATGTGACACCTAATGGGGATTGGATATTATCACCATATATGTGTGTCACCTGATTATATTGCTCATACTCCATGTGGATGCTGTCTTGATGTGGGCATGTCTGTTTGCCTGTACTGATGTTCTTACCTATCAGCACATGCCTGGATGTGTCCACAGTAATGCTGTTGACCTTGATGCTGTGTATATGTCACATATAAACACATACACTGCCTTAATGGACATGACCTGTGCCACTACAGACATGCACACAGAAGCCTTTACATGCATGTGTTTTGCCATATACATCTACACGGCACTGTACAGCAGTTCAACATTCTGTCACATATTGCCTGTGTTGCACATGTGATACACATGGACACTGGCTAGCCTGATGGTATTTGCAGGGATGGTTATCAACTATAGCATGTACGGCCAAGGTCATCTAGTAGTCTGTATGCCTGGGCCATGTATGAGCCTAAGATGTAAGGTTACCTAGCTGTAGCCAACAGTCATGTTTCCGGCGCCAGGTGAAGCAGTGCCACATAACTGATCCACATGGCTAATGATGCATCTACCAAGCGGTCATCACACCATGTCTGACAGAGGTGAAATGTGCAGCTTTGCTGGACAAGGTTGCATAGTATGGCAGAAGTATGTAATGTGTATGGCACAAGGATCTGTCCAGCATGTGGCGATCCTTGTACTAGGAAGGTGGATGTTCATGACGTATGTATTTCAGATCAGGATAAGTACGTGTAGCATGTCCAACATCACAGTGTTGGACATGTCATTATGTAGGGTAGGCATCATGTTACATAGTGGAGATGAGGATTGTGAAGGCTGGTGTCGACCATCCAAACATGGCCAATACCCCTTAAAGGTGATATGTGATCCGATATTGGTCACTTGAGTGATGAGTATGGCTGTACAATGATCTCTATCTTCATGGATGGCACCCTGTCATGACTAGGGTTGCCTCTTATGACTAGCTAATAGGCTTGGTGATGCCACTAGCTCAGGGAGATAAACTGCACAGCAGCATCCCTTACACACAGTGTCCATTATGTTGACCGCTGCCTAGGTGGTAGTTCATGGGTACAGGGTTATCAACCTAGCAGTGACAATGCAATATGCAGCTGTCAGATTGTGCACATATATCACACACCTCACCCACAAAGCCCCTTCTGTATGTTGTCCACAACTCTGAGTCAGCTATTGCTCCCAGGTCATAGCCATTCATATGCTTACATAGGCAGATGCCTCTCTTTTGTCTGTGTGGTATGGGCTACAATGAGGGGGAGTACAACAAATTTACCCTGTTTTACTGTATCTGGCACTGGTGTGATATGCACATATTATTCAAACACCTTTTGTAGTGTTGGTTCTGTCAACAGTCCACTGGCAGAACACTCCTGTGACATACAAATGTACATCTAGTATACTGAGTGTGGGTGGAACACAGTATGGGTGATGATGTCCTATGACTTGTCACAGGTATGATATGCAGTGTGAAATCATCTGTACTGTCATCTACATCTGTACTGCTAACAACATATACATTGATTAAGGTTCATGGACTTTCAGACCAGACTCAGCAGGGTAGTAGTGCAGTGCCTCCCATTATGAGTGGTGTCTCCACTTTGTGGGTTGTGATAACTGTTGGTGTGCACCATTCAGTGTTTTCACAGACTGACATGAACCTATGTTTTACATTATGTGTATTTGTAGAGCAAACTGTTTTGTCGTATGTGTATGATACAACCAGGGATCTGGACAGGTCCCATGCAGCCTGAGTGCACCTTGTGCCATCATAGTTATGGTTACAGGGGCTCTGTAGTGTACATGGTTATGTGATTGTGTACCTGTTGGGGGGGCAGTGTGTTTATGTTATCCAACACCCTATCTGTATTGCTTAGTCATGCTCAGCACTTGTTCAGAACATATAAGCACTACATTAGTTACTAATTACTATAGCACTCAATCCTCCTCATTACCTACAGGTAAACACTGTTTGTACTTATATTTCCCACATGCTTAGAGTAAAACAGCTCTTGTACACACTTTCCTCACTTATCTAGTGGGAAATAGTTAAATATTCAGGCATGTCCAAGTGTCAATTCCCAGTGTTATCACCTGTCTATATGATGAATATGGGCATTATGAGGCAATATAGAAACTGTCTCGTGTACACAGTCAATACTCCCCTCCTAACATACAACACTACAACCTGTGGGAGATGCACATATCTAGCCATGCTAGAGGTAAAGGTCTCTCCAACCCAGACTGAACCTGACAATCATATGGGGATGTTAAACGTTTGCACCACACAACACTCATCACATAGTTTCACTCCACCACCACAGGCCACAAATAGTAAGACTACAAGATTTGCGGAGCCTCTCAATACTACTCTGTCTAGGTGACAGAGAACACAATAGCAGAAACACAGGCAGCCCCCATCTCCCAACACAACACAAATTACTTATAGCCCACAGACTCAGTGTGCCCATCAACCACAGCCAATAGGGCGATATAACGTACCCAACACACTAGTCATAGGTGACTCTATAGGTGGTCACACTGATGTAGCACTCACCAGGCTACACAAGGTGATAGTTACTGTCATCTGCCTGTCGGGTAACAGGATCCGCAACATAACCTATGCACTCAGGTCACTCCTCAACAGGTACAATATGACTGTGTCATTCTCCATGTTAGTGTGAATTCCCTGAGATGTACCTTCCTGGACTAAATGTAAAGAGACATGGAATAGCTCTCTGATCTTGTGGCCCAGGCAGGTATCACCCTAGCCCTGAGTAGCATTCTGCCATTGTCCAGACTGATAACGCAGTACAAGGACAAAATTATTTACTTCAACAATTGGCTATGCTTCTGATGTCATTCCAAGGGTATCCAGTATCTGTCTGCTTTGAATGACATGGTCGACAGAACACGATGCTTTGGCACAGATGGCCTGCCCCTGCCAGCCCTGGGATTCCAGATAATGGCTAAGGCTCTTGCTGCTCCTATAGTGCCTGTTTTAAGCACAGTTCAAATAACATATTCACCACCATAACAGGAACAGGCAAGCAAAACCTGAGGGTAATGCTACTCAATGCTTGATGTCTTCATCTCAAACGCACTTACCCAAGGCACCCCTTGTACTGGACAACTTCGATATCTGGGCAGTGACTGGGACCTGTTTCTAGGCTCCTGAGATCACCCCTGCACTACCAGGCTTTTACTCATACCACACCTTTCAGTCATGTAACCAGGACCAGAACACCCATGGTGGAGGTGTGTCCATATTTCCTAAGGATATCCACACCTCCAGGCTGGTTGCTTAGCACAATGCATCAAAGGTTATCCAAGTGCTAACTGCTATACAAATTGTAGCTCGCTACAGATACCCCATCATACCCCATGGTTAATGGTGCTCACTTCTTGGTGTACTGGAAAGTAGGGTTCAAACAGACACACTACTGATGTATGACTGACACTACCCCACCATTAACTGGGATACCTACTCGTGTACCAACACATTAGGCCAACGCTTTCTGTGATTCATAACCTCCAATCACCTGGATCAACCTATCCACACCACCACCAGGGCCAACAATATCCTAGACTTGGTCATTACCAACATGTGTGACTGGTGTTCCACACCTGGGGTTATCTCCTCGTTGGTCAGATCCGAATGTATGGTAATCACCCTTGTTATCCACATCCCGGCACCACACCCTTTATGGGAAACACAGTACAATATTTCTACAAAGCCAACTTCAAGCTTTTTATGACAGCAGTAGTAAACATCATGACACCCGTGCAGATGGACAATACAGTTACAACCGCTGAATCATACACAACTGCACTTAATTAGCACTTATATGACTGCATGGATCCCAGACAGAACCATGAAGGTACCCACCAGAAAACTGAGGCCACTCTGGTGGTCCACTGCCATGGACATAATGTACAACAGAAGGAGGACATTGTTGCAAAGTAGAGTACAATCCCATGAGTGGAGGAGCTCCCTGGTCAGCCTCAGTAAGAATCTGAGATCCCTTATCACATCCTCCAAAGCTAGCTATGTAAACATAACCATGACTAATTCCAAGGACTACCACAAGGCTGCATTCTACAGGTATGTCACTACTCTCGATGGCGATACCCACATCTGCTCTGACATACAGCAGTAAGGCACAAACATTACAGAACCGACTGATATTGGCAACATCCTGGCAGATAGGTTCAGTGCTAACTTTACACCCCTCTCACACCTTAAAGGGCCCATATCTATACAGGAATGATGCAGAGTCCCTGCGATCACAACTACGCAGTTCAAAGCTGCACTCTATAAAGCCAGGAACACAGCATCCATGTGACCGTATAACATCCCAGGCTGTGATTTCCATGAACTTCAGATTTAAATGGCTCCCCACTTGAGCACCATATTCACTAATATCCTTGCATCAGGCATTGTGGCCCCTGAATGGCACACAGCAACAGTTATCACACTCCACAAAGGTGGCGCCACAATGGACCAGGGGAACTATTGCCCTATACATCTGACTACACTGTTCTGCAAGGCAATGGAGCACATCATCATGGATCTCATTCACAGAGACATTGGTGGCCTTCAAACCTTTGATTTCACCCAGTTTGGATTTGTTAGGGCCAGACCTGCCTCCTAAAGCTGGTGGAGTCCTTTGAGACAGTTACCAAGGTAGTAGATGAGGGTATATAGGTCCACACAGCCTACCTTGACCTCTCAAAGGCTTTTAACACCGTTCCCATTCTGGTATTGTCAACATACACATCCACCTGCACATTAACCCCTACATCACGAGATGTTATGCAAAGTGGCTCACGGGCAGAACCCACACAGTAAGGGTAGCATACCCTAAGTCCTACTGTAAATCAGTTACAATTGGCATTCCCCAGGGCTCGGTCATAGGGCCCCTCATGTTCGGTATATGCTTCTCTGAGGTACAGGCTAGAACAGGAAGACTTACTCTGAAAAGGTTTGCAGACAACTGCAAACTAGGGGCCATGATTGATTCCCCAGCTGATATGGACACCCTCCATAAGGGTGTCACTGGGACGGATACCTGGTGTCAATAACATGGCCTCAAGTTGCATGCCACAAGGTGCATAGACATCCCCTTTGGATTACAACAATCACCCGTGGACTATCACATAGGTGGTAGTCCCCTACATACGTAATACATAATAAGGGATCTTAGAAGCCAAGTAGATAGCATTCACTCCTTTTATAACCATATTGCCAAGGTGGCGTGGATATCCTTCTACATGCCCCCCCTAATCTCTAATGGGTTTGCAGCCAGAACAAAGGCAGCCATTGTGCCTCTCTGCTCATGATGTATGAAACACATTAAATGGTACAACACCCCATTTGGGATGTACCTTCCGAGACAACAGCAATGGCTTGAAATACCACAACATTGCCACACCAAGAGCAATACTGACCTCCAAAGGATGACGTATGCAGCCCAACTACAGAAACCCCAACTGTACTTGTTTGCATACCGCATACTCAGAGGTGATCACTGCTGAACATACAAGGCCCATGTCCAAAACAATACTGATGGATATGCTCCACATAAGCAAAAGCACCTGAGAGCCACATGCTCTGGGATATGTACCTAAATGCAACAATGACTAGGACATGCTGGAGGGATACATTGCTGACCAGGACACTCACCATGCTTTGGAACATGATTCCTATGTACATCAGGCAGGGACCCTCACTAGCGCTCTTCAAGAGATACCTCAATGGGTGGATGGGAGACAGACATGTACACCACGGATCAATGCAGTGTCTCTGCTGTACAGAGGTGCAGGAAACAAGTGGCTCTGCTGTTCACAGGCACAGGACACTAACCTAGGGAGGTGCCACAAGTCAAAACACTGTAGCTAGGCTTATGAATGGCCTTGATCAGACTGCATAGTACCTAACTATGAATCTATGAAGTTATTGCATGTCCTTTGTGCATGGATAATTGACTAGCTCTTTCATTTCAATTAGCTATCATGCTGATACACTGTCTGGTGACTACAAGTCATATGTATCCTGTTATTGTGTATTGTACATGCCAATAGACATACCTGATGTTTGCATAACATAACAGTAATGCTATGCAAAATGTTAGACATATCTACCTACAATACTGTACATTTCACATTTTTGCCACAATATCCCACAATGCAAATCATAATTGCACAGCAGGACCACCTTAGACATGTTAGTCTCAGTTATACACCCATACATATGCCTACTGTTACAGTATATCAACATATACTATCCCTAGTTATGTCACGTACTTGTTGGACCAACCCTGCCACTGTCAGCGGCTGGAGTGGAATTGTTGTGTTCAAAGTCCTTATATAGCATCCCTTGTGGTGTATGAGGTGTTTACCTTGTGGCCTACAGCAGTACACACAATTTCTACGAGCGTTACTATGCTCAACAATACATCACTACATAATACCTTTTCCCACTATATGCATTGCGTACATTTTAATTATTACAGAACAGGTACTACATACACTGATATACTGAGTGTTCTACATACCATATTAGTTTCCCGAGTTGACGGTAATATAAATCCTATTCGCTTTCTGTTGCAATCCTTGTTGTTACGTTTTTCTGGTATGTACATACGGTTTGAATGTTTGACAAGCCATCCTTTTATACTTAGATATCAGTAACATGTGGTATCCTGCCACCAATTGTTGTTTCGGAGTAGATGATTACATGCACATCAGCTGTGCAGCTACTCCATTAGTCAATGACATGGCAACAGTGGGGTATAACTGAATACTCCACTTGGGCGTTGTCCCTTTGCCCTACCTTCGAGGAAGATGGCCTGGATGTGCTGTTTGTGATGAATTGCAACAGCTATATGGAGACACACAGAGATATATTAACTTCATGGCCCCTGTGGATTGTATGTAATGGCTAGAGGATGTAGTTCTACATGTGAGTCTAGCTGTTATATCAGCCGTCTGATACGGGATTATTGCAACCAAACCCTGTAACATAGGCGCCTGTTCCATTGTACAACAGCAATGATTTCACATAGGGCCATTATAGTGTGTCTCTGACAAGGTATGTTAAGGCTTCTGCAGATGTCATAGAGTGAGTGGATGTTTGTGATGTTATTACAGTCTGTATTGCAATTGTTTAAGGTGTGGGGGAGCTGCATGCATTTATACATATTCGATATGTGCGTGAGGGATCCTTCCCTATTTGATGACCTATCATTTAGTAGACTAATACTATGGTAATTGCAGGCTGATCCATTAAGCCATTGTTAATTGGTTCCTGTATAGCATGCAGGTGATGTTGGTCCTTCAATCCCTTTGGAAATACATCGGTATGTAATGAAATGTTGCTTCATGAAGCTGTCTCGTGTATTTCTGTCACAGATATTTGCACTCATTGGAGTTGTGTTGGTGACTGAACCTCATTGGCTTTGGTTTCCACCTTTTCAAATGGCCATAGTGGGACATTTGCAGGACACATATCAGATTTTAGAGGCCGACACATACCCACGGTCAGTACAAAGTATAGAACTTTACATATATGCCTATATAAAAGTTTATATTCTTGTAGCAGTTTACTTGCTTATCCTGTTTCTTGTTACATGTAGGTATTTTAGATACAGATGACTATTTTATGCAACAATTACATTAAATATGGAACATGCTAAATGTCTCAAGATTGTAGGACATTAGTATTTGTACTCATTTTGGTCAGGACAATACTGCACATAGAGGGACTGCCCCTCACAAGGTGGGACAGGTGGTAGCCCTATCTTTGGCTCATGTCCATAGCACATATTTGTGATAGTGTATAGACATATATACTCCATATCCTTTGTTCATAACGTTCAGTCGTGGTGGAATATGTGATTGCTATGGTCCATTTTATGCACATATTTGAAGACTTCAACTGCTGTATACAGCATACCCATGGATTCAGAAACGCACACACTTCCAACGACCACATTACCATTCCCAGACTCCCAAACCCCACAATACCGAACACTCAAATCCGAGACAGTCAAACTCCCGGAACTAACACAAACACAGAACACACACACGCACACAGAAACACACTGCTACCCATCACATCCAAACAAACCATCCTACACTATGTATGGCCAGGTGGCTATGCCCCCATACACCCCCCATGTGGGTGGCTGAGCCCCCCACATCACACCTACTTTAATAATCTACCTCCAAGATAGCACAAACAGACACACGAAGCAAACCTACACACACACACATTACAGTCCCGCGGAAACATACACCACACTCAGAACACACACTTACACACACTACAGCAATCAGAAACACACTTACACACAGTACCTACCTGTACCACAGCACCAGAAGCACTAACTAAATGCCCCTTAACATTGTGATAATAGTACTCATGGTTCTGGTGTTCCGGTACTGTGGTCTTTCGGACTTTAAGCCTCGTGATTACACGCGCCGGTATGTAAAGCATTCAGTATTTGGTAGTATCCTATTTATATGTACCTCCATGATTGTGTAGATGTTGTTAACCTATCTGTATATTTGCATATATACGTATATTCATATATATCAACATATATCTCTCTATCACCCTTTCTCTCTAGATTTATATATATATATATATATATATATATATATATATATATATATATATATAGAGAGAGAGAGAGAGAGACAGGGATAGAGAGAGAGAGAATACACCTTTCATTGAGTACATGGCGGTGTATACTATTTCCTGAACTCCGCCCTTTTGTGTTTTACCCTCCCACAATACACACCTGCAGTTGGTACATCTCAGGAAGCTTAGTGGTAGGTTATTGTGAAGATTGTGTACATGGCTGTGTGTTCTACTCCTGGCAGTGGTCGTTTTACCTCTCAGAGCAGGCACTATTAGTACAAGGGTAAATAATGCACATTTCAGTGGTTCTGGGCAGCTTTGCCCATGATCTGCGCGATATTCAGCAAAGGTTAGACCTGTGTTGCATATCCATGTAGTCATGTTTAAATGCTGCTTACCAGCACTTACCGGAGCAAAAACCCACTAACATGTGTTTAAATGTGCTCTAATGACCTGCATCCAACATCCATTATGCGGGACATCAGAATTACATAACAGCCATTGCAGGTCGTGGAACCGGTACCATGAACGAGACAGTCAGTGGCTTTACCACTGAGGCATCTGGGATATGTACAAGTGTTATGGTGTTTAGTATGTAGAGTGTACTACGGCTGTTCCTCCACACTGCAAACAAATGTGTAACTCAGTTGATGTACATATGGATGATACCTATTAATGGTATGTCCAAGTGATGCTTAATGGATATGCTCCAGCTATGGGAATCCATGTCACAGTGAGCCACAGACTGTAATGTGCTACACCTTGCCACAACCATAACTGGAGAATGCTGGGGTGACAGATACCTGTCACGGGTACTCCCCATGCTTTGGACCTACATCCCTGATTACATTATATGGAGCCCCTCATTAACACACCAGGGAATCCTTGCAGAGTGGGTGGGGAACAGTGGTTACATCCCAGAGATCCCACAATTGGCTCTGCTCCAAAGAGGGACAGTTAGTTAATCAATGGGGTGGCGACAGTGGGCACATTTTGGCTAGGCTTATGAATGGCTTCTGACAGTTAGGCATGTACCTACCGATGTGCCTAAGAACCTATACATACAGTATCAACACATGCTGTTAGCTTAATTTACTGTCCAGGTATTGACTTACCTTGTGCCAATAGCAGTTGTGTGTGCAATAGTTGAGGGCTGCCTATATAGAATGCACACAGTAGACCACCTATACATGACAATTTACAGGTGGTCATGTGTGTGTGCCATCCCTTTTACTGTGTGTGCAGGTGAAGAAGTGTGTCAGTCCATAGGGGACTACACTGTCAGTGTATGTGCTATATCCTCCCTCTTTGCCAAGGCATGGAGATACTGGGCATGTCTCCGTCTGCCTACTGGGGCTGGCACAGGGTGTTCATGGTCTGAA
This sequence comes from Protopterus annectens, assembly GCF_019279795.1. Lineage (NCBI taxonomy): Eukaryota > Metazoa > Chordata > Ceratodontiformes > Protopteridae > Protopterus > Protopterus annectens. The sequence continues at coordinate 262,593,942 of NC_056739.1, forward strand.
TCCCTCTGTGCCTGTGGTGCCCATGGCAATTGCAGTGGGCTGTGAGCACCTTCACCATTATGTCCCTGCTGCAGCTGTTTCCGTAGGATCATATTATGTAGTATGGCACATACTATGAAGATGTGGGCACACATGCCTGGAGAGTACTGCAAGGCTCCACCAGGTATGCCCAAGCAACGGAACTGTGATTTCAGCATCCCAAACACATGCTCTATGATGATTCTGGTTTGTGCGTGTGCCTCATTATGGCATTCTTGCATGAGTGTGTGTGTATTTCTGATGGGAGTCATCATCCAGGGCTCCAGTGCATAGCCATCATCTCCCACAAGGTGGCCATATGGGATGTACCCCTGACAAATACCTGGTACAGCTGTGAGGCATGCCAGATGTGGGAGTCGTGGTAGCTTCCAGGGCTGCCAGCACACACATCCATGATAATGCCCTGGGCACTGCACATGACCTGGCAGTTGATGGAGTGGTATCCCCTGTGGTTTATGTAGTGCCTTCAATGCTCACCGGGTGGTGACTTGATGTGTATGTGCGTGCAGTCTATTGTACCCTGTACCTCCGGGTAGTCTGCCACACGGTGGACGAGGCGCATATTGTTGGCCAAATCCTCCTGAGTTTGGGGGAAGTATATATGCTCATTGGCATGTGGTAACATAGCATCCAGGAACTGGTAGAGTACCCTGGATGCTGATGCCTGTGAGATCCCCATGATATCTCCAGTTGGCCTTTGAAAGGTACCTGTGGCTAGTATTCTCAAGCTTACACATACCTTCGTGTCCACTGAGATGGGTTCCCCTCTCTTGTTTCTGGCTCTGAGGTGTGGCCGGCACAGCTCAACGATTTGCTGTATGATGTCCCTGTCCACCCTGTAATGCTCTACTATCTCCAGATCATCTAGCCCCTGGTAGGTTACCCTTGGTCTGAACCCTCTTCTCCTCCTCCGGTGCTTGAGGTGGTTGTCAGCATCATCCTCCACACCACCTTCAGTCTCCAACACATGCTGATGAATCAAAGCTATGGCAGCTCCCAACATGTACATTGTAAAAGTTCCCCATCTGTTTACATCGACGGTGTAGTGTTTGGGAATACACGAGTGTTTGTGAGGTGCCTTCACACTTTATACTATTGTGCTTTAGAAGCTGATGATGTCATAGGGTGTGTATGTACAATCCGAGCTGCAGGGTATCTTACTTATGTGTTTTACCACAGGTACTGCTATTGTGGTGCCTTTGGTGTTGAATTACACTTGGCTGCCGTGGATCACCTCTTGCCCTTGCCTTCATTTTTCAAACCGATTCCCCTCCCATTGTCAGGCATGCATCCAGCAACCTGCTTTTTTGTTTTGTACTTTCCCAACCCAGGATTGTGTTGCAAAATGTGTTCTATAGCTGATTTACTGCAGGTTTGCTTTGCTCTGCTGTGACAGATCTCTTTTCTTTGCAATCCGGCACCTCCCCTTTCCTGTTCTGCAGGTTGCTGCTAGCAGCCTTGTTAGCTACCGTCAATGGCCCACTGTGAGTTAATAGGTGTTAATTACTCAGTTGTGCTCCAATTACCCTGCTGTGGCATTTCCTTATTGTCTTCCTGTAACCTTCCTGCTTCAGCAGTGGTGTGCACAGACGTTTATCGGGTTTTGAGCAGGTTGTCATCCATGTACACATGTGCTTTCAGTCACCCTGTGTGCTCTCAGCTAAGCAAAGCTATGGCTACATCCACACCCCTATCCTGTGGCTTTGCTTAGCAATGGGCAATCCAGATTAGCAATGCTCCAATGCGCTTACATCTACAGTGGCACACCCCTCTCCTGATGTCATGTATACCTCCAGGCCATTCCTCAGTGTTATACTTCTACACCGTGTGATACAGCCTTACCCCAGCAAGGCATTTGCGATTCAGTATTACTTGCCTCATTTGCATGGCATTGACTACTAATTCATAGTTACCACGCCAAACACTGTCACAGACCCTTAGCAACCCTTGCACCTTGGTTGTGGTGTAGCATGCATACCATTGACTATTATGGCGAAATCATGATTTGTGTTACATTGCAGTTTTATGACATCTATATATATTTTCCTTGTGTTCCCATTTGTGCACACATGCCCTGCGGTTGTACTTTGTGTTAGTGTGGCCATGACATCAAATGTTATTTTTTTATATGTTGTGCGTGTTTTTTTATGCCGTTGGCTGTATATTTAGCCACTGGCATATGTTAACTTTGTAATACGTAAGTTTAGTCCGTTTTCATGGCTCCAATGTTCTGTTTGAAAAATCGTAAACATTTATTTGGTTTACATTTCTGTATGCTTACGCTATGTCTGCACCACTTCATGAATCGCTATGTACCTTCATTTGCATGCTGCACTACTCCGCATGGGGTGATTAGCATACATGCGCCAAGAGCTGCGCACCTCTGGCAAACGCTGGTAGTGCACGTGGAATCAGATCGTACCCGAATCGCTCGGCGGCCATATTTGGCGTTAGAACGCCTACGGTACGCCTGCGCCTGGCGCAAGCTTCATGAATCCCAGGGATTGTTTATGTTTATGCTGTTTGTTGACAAACTGAATTATTGATCCCATGATCTCAACAATATGGGTTTCCACAATTTGGCCATTTGATAATTTGACATAGACCTCATAATTATACACCTTTAATATTACAGAATTTCTTGCAGAAAACATCAAGAAAAACATGGTTAATTTCCAAAAAGAAAACATCCTGCAGGATAAAAAAAAACAGATTTGCGGGAAACTGTTCATGATGTTTCAACAATTCTTGGTTTATGGCTGTGTCACGCTGTCATTTGATATATACCCTTGCCTTGAGAAGGCCTTTGACTCAGTTGTACCACAATGCTTGAGGTCTTTGACACCTTTCTATAGCAGGAGCTGACAAGCAAGTTGAAGGGACTTGAAACAGTAGAGAAATTCAATATTTGGTAAAAGAAGAATGGGTGACAGGAAGCAAATAGTGCTAGTGATTAGAGAGAGATACACAGAATAAACAAGTAGAATGGTGGGTGATTTACAAGAAGCAAAGAGTAGTGAGGACAGGAACCATATAAAGAATCAGGTTCTGAAAGGCCAGTACTCAGAGCATTGTTGTTCACTAAATATACTTCAGAAATCATAAGGGTCATGGAGAATATGAGATACAAAAGCAGTAGGGTCAATCAATGATTACAGGGACTTAAGCCTTGAGTATGACTTAAAGTACTTGATAAATATGTCTGACAAATGACTGGTGATATTCAGTGCAGGGTAAAGTTAAATTCCTCACCTTGCCCAGCATAAGACTGAAATGAAGCATGACCTTAATATAAGTTAATCAAGAAAATGACCTTGTAATGGTAGTAATGTCAAAAGTGAGCCACCGGGAGCAAATTGTAAAAAGTTATAATGAAGCCTAGTAATACGTTATGCTGTAACCCATATGGTAATAGACTCAGGAGGTGACACTTCACTGCACCCCAAGACAGGTCTCTTGTCAAACTACAACTGGAGTACAGTGGTTAGTTATGGTGCTCACAATGAATGAAGAAGATGAAGCTTATCAAAAGGTACAGCTTAAAAGCAACCAGGGTGATGAACAAAACAAAGGGTAAGAGGTATGGAAAATGTTGTTGTATCACCTAAGGATAACTGAAAAGAAAAGACAGGATATACCCTGAAGAGTGACATAACAGCCAGAGTGGTAGGGTATAGCTTGACTGGAAAAACAAGACAGAGGAGGGAAGAGGCATGAATACCAGATTGAAGATACAATTTTCTCTCAAGAGCATATAAAGTTAATTTCAATGGATTGAGAAGTGGACAACTGAAATAATTTGCATAGTTGCTCTTGATTGTATGACAAAACAGGTCATAAAGGTTTAGACAGATGGTTGTTTTGGGAAAAGCTAAAAGAAGGGGCAAGGATGGGGTGAATTTAAATTGTTAGCTAGATTAATGGAGCAGGAAAGCTAGAAAAAATGTTCTTTTCTTGATGACACAAATGTGTTACTTTATCTTATAAACAAGTGGCACAGTGATACAACAGTTAATATTGTTGCAGCACAGAGCTTGGTTCTGTAGTTGTTTCTCAGCTAGGGTGCTTTCAGGGTCTGCATGGGTTTTCACAAGGTGCTGTGGTTTGTAACATCCCCAAAGCATTCACTAAGCATATTAGCAATACTTTAAATTGTGGTTGGTGTACATGTCATGCATGAGTGAGCGTATGCATGTGTCCAGCAACAGACTAACATCCTGTCTGTGAATAGTTCTGCTCTGTCTTGGCCCCACTGAGTAATGGGATGGGCTGTGACTCCCCCCATGAATTGAAATGGATAAAGCAGCTACTCATTGAGTGGATGGATTAGTGGAGGGATGGATCTTGTCATATGAGTTGGAATTTAGTTCCCATTCATAAGACAGCACCCACTTATGCTTCACTCTACACCTGGATCCTCAAACTCAAATGATCATGAGGGCTGAATGTGGACTAGTACACTAAGCCACCGAGCAAAAGCTCCAAAGCAAAATGGATAGTTAGTGTAATGAGTATTGTAGTGTTGTCTTCCCTCAGTTAAAATTATAGAGGTTTGATGTTTTCTTCAGAACCATGGGCCATTACTTTGAGATCCTTGCAATACATGTGTCACAATATCCGTGACATGTGTCTTGAACACTGAGAATCTGAGTCTTCCATTTTAGATCTGAGGCTGTGTCTTTCTGTCCCTCTGGAGTAATTCCTGTCTTCTGAAATTAATATTCTTTCCTTATTCTGAATATTTGCTCTGCAAGTATGTGTGAAGTTAAAACCTGAAGCATGGTGAATTAAATAATAGTAAAGATCTTTGAAAATAAAAAAAGAGAGAAAAGAGCATGGTTGTGTACATAAACACCTTTTTAGCCCTGTGTTAGTAGTCTGTACACTTCATATTACAATGTAAACTGAGTTCATTTTGCACCTGATACGTCTATAAATAATTGCAAGTATATCTTTAATAATGGCTAATGCAGGGCGGCCATTAAAAGATCTGCTCGCAGAAGCCTATGTCATTAAGACTAAAAAGACTAAATGGATGACTCACTAAAATCTTTTTACGTGGGGGGAACTATGTTCCATATGCTGTATGAAACAGTCTATATGTGTATATCCCTTAAATAATATAAATAGAAAGACAGCAGATTGTGGGTTAAGATATAAAACCTCTGTTTAGTGGGATAAAATAAATCAATCCTTGACATACCATATGGATATCACAGTTACCACTTTAGTAAGGTAATTTTTTTCTGCCAATCTCAAATATATATATATATATATATATATATATATATATATATATATAAATATATATATATATATATATAGGTTCATCTCCTGTATATCATTCCATACTTTTATAAGTTACAGAACATTGTTTAAAAATGTATTTGGAAATGTTTGCTGGAAGTCTGCAAAGCTCAAAAATATGAGATGCATTTTAGAAATAGATTTGAAAGCACACAGATATTTAATATATGGTGTATAAATTCCTCATTAATTCTGATGTAAAGGCTATCTTTTGTATTTCTTTTGGTAAAGATTTTTTTTATTATTATTACCAAAAGAGAGCATTAGCAGTACAGTCAGATTCATGGAGGGAACATACAGTGCCAGAAACCAGTGTTACAGTTCTAGCAGTGTGTGTCTGGAATACTGATGCACGTACACTGAACATGGAAGCTATGGGAGCTTCATCATCCGCTAGACTCTGAATAGCCAGTGTAAGCTTTATTAGTGTGATGTCACCTTCTAGTGAATCATTTGCTTTTGTTGTAAAGGAAAGGACTTGTATGTCCCATAGAATGTCGTTAACATCAAGAGTTTGTACGTTTTAAAAAAGTTAAGTATAGTGCACTTTCTAATCTGTCCTGTATTAATAATCTTGGCAGTGAAACATTTATGCTAACATTGTAGGTGCTGACAAAAAAATCTTTCCAAACACATTTTTTTTCTGTAACATTATTAATGTGTAAGCCTTGAGGATTCTTTAATTTTGTTTTCTGTTATAGAGATGACACTCAGATATTGAGCTTTGCAAAAAGCTGTTGAATTCATTTAATACTGGGTGACAGAATGAAAAAGAAAAACAACACAATCAGTATAACATACATTTATCTAAAAATCTACATGCTGCACGGCCTCTTTCTACTAAAGAATACTGGAGTAGTATTCAGCATCTTCTGAAACTGGGTCACAATCCATCTAAGCTGTCACCTTGTAGATCTTCTAGTCTAAATATAGTTTAGTGTGACAATGAGATTTTCATTAGTGGCTTAGACACCAGACGAAACAGGAAGGGCCGATTGAAGTGAGTGGCCTTAAGTGGCTTTGTGTCTTTGCTCAGATGAGACCTACAGGGAGCACCAGGTGTGATACTTGTGAAGCACTCATCTGCTGAACACGTGCTGTTCTATACAAGTGGTCTGTCTGGCAAAGTTAGTTTTAAGAGGCATGCTTTCGTCACCAAGCAGGATTTAGTGAAGATCAAGGGAGCCACCAAAGGGAGGAGGGAACTCCGAGGAGAAGGTATGTCATTCTATCAGTATCAAAGCTGTCTCCACTCCCTACTCCTTGACTCACAACATAGGGGGAATGCCTAGGATGATCAGGCAGCCCAAGCAAGAATAAGTGGGTCATAGGAATCTTGCCTGGACTTTGACTCCACTGGAATGAAAAGACCACTTACATAAACTTAGAGAAAACATTGGTCAGATCTAGTGTAGAAGCAAAACAAAAAAAAAAAATCATGTGAGCTATGTCCATCATTTCATCTTAGTCTTCCTAAAGCAGAGAGGCTTCATTCATCTTGCTAGTCTACAACATTTTCAGCTTTCAGATGTATGCATGGTGTTTGTTACCAATCTCTTATTACAAACCTTCCAGAGCCACAGTCTACAATGAACTATCTCTGATTTTTTTTTTCTTATTGATTGTTGCTAAGATTCTTACTTGATCAAAGACTCTCTTGGTAAACATAAGCATTATAAAAACGCAGTCTTCAACATCTTGAAGGAAAGTGTAATCATACCTATACAGAAAGGGGGGGGGTCTTCTGTGGAACTAAACAACTACTAATGTGTTGCACTTTTTAACTCCCTAGCTAAAAGTCTGGATGCTGTAGTACATAAGCAGTTGTAAACATGTTTTCAAAAAAAGTCTGGCAGCTGGCATAGAACGTTAAGAGAGTGAACTGTAGCTGCTGAACTACAGAGTTTGATTCCATCAGCCCTCCTACAGTATGACCTTCAAAAAAGGCACTTAACCAAACATTGCTCCTGGGTCACCCCTGAAAAGAGAGTTTGAGTCCAGTGAGCATGCCTTGTTAACAAACCGATTTTATTATTATTAATAGTCACATGTAGCATGCAGTCTGTAAATGCCATGGTTTGGGTGCCTTTTTGTTTATAGTCATGAAGGCACGTACAGAAGATTTATCCATGGATGTGATACAACAAATCACACTTTCTTAATGAAGGATCTTTTATCAGTAGGATGTGGGAAGCTCAGCACATTACAGGTTCAAAACAAATTCATCAGTAGGTTGAAGTGGGTAAGGTAAGGCAGCTCATTGTTACAAGTGCACTGTTGACAATGGGATAAACCAGTGCTGCCTATTGGACATCCTATTCTTTCCCTTGTTTGAGAACACTATGAATAGTTAGATATTTTGGCAATAATAGTGTTCTGCAGTATGCTAATGCCCCCTACAGTTTTCTAAACTGGAAATTCTATCCAAGGTAGAATCTGATTGTGATATCTGGATTTCATTTTCCATAAAATGGAAGTCTTAAATAGTTCTTGGACTATGCTTAAATATGAACAAAGCAAAGTTTATGCTTTTGTGAGCAAAATAGTATAGACAACAATTTGGTACAGTTTTTTAAGTCCTTGCCAAAATGGAACAGTAATTGAGATAAACAAATCATGTACTTAACTATGTAATGGATTCAGGCTTGATTAATAAGTTACTAGTGCTGCAAAAAGACTAAACTAAACATTAGAATGTATGTATGCCATAAGACCCTATCTCTGCATAAACTTTGAAGAACAACATTCACCTTTAATATGACTTAATATCCTTAGCTAATGGCCCTTATATAAATCGATGTTCCAAAAATTTTGTAAGTCAGGAGATGAAATTTATCACTACACCTAGCACTAGGAAACATTACTGCCTTCTCTAATGGCTGTAGGCTGGACAGAGCTTGCATGCTTGACTGCAACTCATCAAGCTAACTTTTGATTTTAACATTCTTTATAGTCCCTTGACATCCTTACTGTCAGAATTTGTCACATATATATGCTCCATAACAGATATTCCTTCAGCTCTTTCCTACTAGAAATTGTCAGGATTAACAATTCACACGGTTAGGGTCATTATGGAGTTTAACTGTCTAATGGCAGGAGCCTGTTTCTCTTATACTGATAGGTCTAGAAAACAATGATATATTTTATTATCATTTATAATAATGGTTCCACAGTAGTTCTTTCGTGATGGCTGCACATTGAGTAAGAGCTTAGTTCAAGCTCTCCCAGTGAGAAAAGAGAAACTTAGCAGAGAAAGTTAGTGGAATTATATTTTTGGGTAAATTTCAGTAACTGGCTGGAAAGTGCACTGCCTGGATGCCAGGAGTAATGAAATACAGAAGATCTGAAAGAAAATCAGCTACAAAGATTGAGGAAAAAACACTGACTGGGTAAAGTACTGCAGCTCTTCAGCAAAAAGCAGTGCAAGCTCCAGACATGACTTCCCGTAACCTACAGAAAGTATAAGACAACTGCATACAGACATGATTAAAATAAACAAAACACTGACAGAGTATATCAACTCAAACAACAAAAGGATGAAAAACTCCAAGAAGCTTTATACAAATAATCAAATAAGGTGATACAACTGCAAAAATCACACGTCAAAAGGAAGAAAAGGCTGTTGAATGTAAGACTGTTTAAGGAGAAATGTTTCAAAAAAATAATATAATTTTTGGACAGAGCACATAGGGAAAACCTGAGATTTTCTGCTGTACCAGAAAAGCAGGAAGGACCAGACTATTTGAATTTTATGAAAGTACAAATAAGTAACTGGATTGGTATTGCAGCTGTTAATTGAAAGGGCACATCATGTGCATACTCCAAACCTGGCTATGAGAAAGCAACCTAGACCTTTAATAGTAAATATGCAATCCTACCAGCAGAAGGAAATGATTCTGACAAAACTGTGGCAGAAAGACAAAGTACTAAAAGTGGGATAGAGCAGTGTTTTGGGGGAATGATTATTCATTGCACACCAGTCAGAAGAGGGGTAAATTTATTCCACTATTCAAAGAATGTCAAGAAGCAGGCATGAGATTCAAACTGCTGTATCCAGTTAGCTTTAAAATATTCTTCCCCGGAGGGATAAAATCATTTTTTGATGAATCACTTGCTAAGAAGGAAATACAAATGTTTGTCCAACAAAAAGTGAGTTGTGAAACAGAAGGAGATTCTACTTCTGGTTCCTCTGGTAATAAAGACAACAAGGAGACTGTGCCACTGAAACCTTTTCGATGTTTCAATGGAAAGTACTTGAGTAAAGGAAAAAAGCACAAGTTGACTAGAAGAATCCAGAGAACATTGGAAATGAAGCAGAGACAGAATTAAAGAGATGGTGATGAACAAGGATAAAAACAGAAACTTGGAAATTGGTAAATGTGGGATTACAAAGCAATAATTATATTTGTGAATCATGACAGAATGAGAAAATCTGGAAATATTGGACTCCTTTGGACTTCTTTAAACTTGTAGGGGACTCTATAGTATATACCCTTCTTCATGTCATTAATGTTCAGAAAAATACTTAGGAGAGGGAAGAGGAAGGAGAAAGTGAACTATAAATAAAACAAATGTTTTCTTAATGTACTATTTTTATAGTGCATGATTTTCTTTGCATACTATAAAATTTTCTTCATTATTTTTAAGTGCAATGGGGATAATAATGTAAACAGGTGCTCCTGTTTTTTTTCTTTTTTCTTTTCTTTTTTTCTTTCTCCCTTGTTCTCTCTTTCTCTTTGTTCAGTTTTAAGAAATGTAGCCACTGCAATGTAAAAGAAAAGAAAAAAAAAAAACAGTACAAAATTCTGGTTATAAGAGCAGGACAAAAGAAACATTTGTGCACTTTTTCTCATTCTTGCATAGCAGAATGACTGGATTAAGGTGTTTAGCTTTAAGAGAAAGTAAGTAAATGAAAGAAGAATAGTGAATATTATTGCTTAGTAGTAATTTTGTATCTGGTCCTCATGTTTCCAGGAGACAATCAGAAAAAGAGAAATGGCTAGGAGGTATTGCTCTCTGAAAGCATTCAAGTGTTTATTCAGGTGGGAGAGCTATAAAGATAAGACAGAACCAGACAGCACTTAGTTGAAGCACTGGCTGCACTATGCATCTTAGAATGGATAACTTTTCTTTTTGGTTAACTGAAGTCTGTGAGTGTGGCTGTCAGTTTGGGATATTTGTTCCTATTAGGAGGGTAAGATTTCAATATTTAAAGATGTACGTAGTCTTATGTGTTATTATTAAGTTAATAGTTTATAAGGGGGTATTGGATGTGTTTTTTTATTTGAGGACTTTCACTAAAACAAAAAGTTTTGTAAGATGTGACAAAATGGCAAATGGATATGACAAGAAGCAACTGTATAAAAGATCAGCCTTCAAAACAGTGTATGCATGTAACATAAAAGCTGTAACTATACATTTAACAAAAAAGCTGCTAGCTTTTATATATAAAAGGAGGGAATAATCACTTTTTAATGCAATGATACTTTCTGTGATGTCTTTAAATGTCAATGGTCTCACAGATAAATTCAAAAAAGAAAGCATAGTAAACTATATTAAAAACTGTATAGTGCAAATAGTTATGCTACAAGAGACACCCTTGGAAAGAAATGAACATGTCAAATTGATAAAGAAAGGTTTTCAGGAGGGTTATTCAGCAGAATAAATTTGACAACATTAACAGAACATTAATAATCCAGAGGGAAGCAGAATGTAAGAAAATACCACTGCTGTTGGTGGGTCGTGATGCAGATAAGTCATTTGACAGAATAAGCTGTATTTCTGCTGTTAGCTGTACTTTTTAGCCTATTACAGATTTGGTTAAGATTTGCTGGACCTACTCTGTTTTTGCAATTTTTGAGCACTAATCCAGCTTTCCTCTGCAAAAGAGGGCCTCTTCTGCACCCTTGTGAGACAAGAATATAACTAAGGACTCATCTGAGTGGTGATTTGTGGCCGAGTTTCATGCACTATCATTGGTTAGAAAGATTTAAATCCATTCAATTGCATTGCTATTTACTGCCCATGTTTGCACAGTGTGCAACACCATGCAGTGGTGGCTACCATTGGTGGTTATAGACGGAAAGTCTCAGCCAGATGGATTTTCCCTTCGTCAACTGCTTGTGTTCCATCTGAGGTTTCTCACTGTTGTGCTTCAGTTCCCAAAGAGACACTCAGCTAAATCTCTGAGATAATAATACAAGTCTTACCCACCAAGCCTCTCACAGTTTAGAACTTCTACTAGTTCCTCAGCATTATCCTGGTCCTCTTAGTCCTCTCCCCATCACTGACCACAGTACTATAGTGTCATGGACGGACAGTTTCTCCAGCAAGCTTGGTCAACCATGGCCATCCTGATGCAAAGCAGCAATTGTATTGTGTACACTGACAACCCATTACTTCTATGTCACACAAATTCAGTATGTGAGAGATGCATCTATATTAAGAATCTAGAATCTCTGCTCTCTCATTACACAAATCGTCATATCAGATACTAGGGAGGTTGTCAGCTCACACAGTTCACCTCCTGCACCAACCATATGCACAACACTTAACCCACATATGTGGAGGTAGTCAACAGAAGCCTCCCTAAACATCAGAGACCTCCCAAACATAAAAACACTTCACAAAATTCACTACCAGTTGAACACAGTACACATAAAACACACGAACCAGTGTCTCACCTAACAAGCATGTAAGGCAAAACACAAAATCTAATGTTTTGATCATAGGTGATTCCATTGTGAGACACACAGATGTCAAACTCACCAGGATGAATAAGGAAAAAGTCACGGTCAGCTGTCTGTCAGGTGCCAGGATCCACCACATCACACATACACTGAAGTCCCCCCAACAGCAGGTACTGTTATGACTTTGTCATAGTCCATGTTGGTATGATGACCTGAGATGTACCTCTCTGGAATATATGAAGAGAGAAATGACTTTGTTCTCTGAATATGTGTCACAGGTGGGTACATCCCTAGCCTTAAGCAGCATTCTACCTTCACCTAGGATGATGCCACAATACAGACAAAAAAATGTTTAACTTCAACAATCGGATTAGTTTCTGATGTCATTCCAAGGGGATCCAGTTCCAGTCAGCTTGGGATGATATGGTTAATAGACCATGTTGCCTGCCAGAGATGGTCTTCAACTGTCACCTCTTGGCTTTCGGTTACTGGCTAAGGCACTTGCCTCATCCATAGTACTTTTTTTAGGCAATGTCGTGAGATCAAAATTCCTGATGTAAAAATATCCTTGAAACACCAGCTCAAGGTTATGCTGCTAAACACTAGGATCTGAAACTGCACTCACTGGAAGCCTTCCTCACTTTGGAAGATGCAGATGTCTGTGCAGTCAGAGAGACCTGGTTGAAGGTTGTGGAGAGCACCCCAGCTACACCAGGTTATTATGCCTTCCAAATGTTCAGACCGCATAATGAACGTGTGAGGACTAAAGGAGGAGGACTATCAATTTTCATCAAAGATAAATACATATTTAGAGTGGTTAAACAGAAAAAATTCCATAGAGTTACTCTAACTGAAAATAACTGTAGGATAGATCCCCCACTCCCAAGTTATCATCAGTTACATGTCAACCTCCATAAACTTTGATATCCACACTGCCTACTCAGATCTAATTGAGTTGCTCAAATACAACCAAACACTCTGGTTATGGGAGATTTTTAACTACCCGTCCATAGACTGAGTGTACTAACATGCTCGCTCAAAGGTTCTTAGACTTCTGTAACTCCAGTGCCTTGGAACAGATAGTTGGCACCCTCACAAGTGGCCAAACATTCCTGATCTGGTGCTCACCAACATGGAATATCAGTGTACAACAACAAGTGTGTGGCTGTTCCTGGTGAAGTCTGATCATAAATTAGTCTCGTTCGAAATAATGATTACATCAGATGCCTCTTCAGGATAAATTAGGCTATAAAATTTCTCCAAAGCCAACTACAGTCTTTTAAGAGATGGGATTAACAGCTTCAAAGCTTTTGTCCCCACTGATGGCAAGGACACATATACAGGGACATACACCAATGCACTGTATAAACATCTATACAATTGTTTTGACTCAACTGTATCTGATTGGACCAAAGCAAGATCCTCTAGAAAGAGCAAGCCTGTCTGGTGGACATCTGCCATAAATAGGCTATACAACAAGAGGAAAAATTGTTGTCTAAGAACATGAGGGAATGGTCTCAGAACTGGAAGCACACCCTTCTCAGTTTGAACAAGTAAATAAGACATCTTGTAAAGTCCTCTAAAGCTAACCACACATCTAAATTAGCATCCCTAGCTAAGGAAAGTCATAAGGCATTCTTTCACTACATCTGAAATCTTAATGGAAAAGTCCAGATTTGCGCTGAACATGTGGTGAATGGTACCACATATACTGAACCTGTAGAAATAGCTAGTGGATGGGTTCAGTGAAAACTTCTCCCACCTGTCCCCACCACATATAGCCCAGAATATTCCTACCACCTTTTCTCCACCTAGTATCTCTAGAGAGCAGGTCTTAACCACTCTCCAATGAAAAAACACAGCCTCTATGGGACCTGATAACATCCCAGACTGCATTTTAAATAGTTTAAAAATTGAATTAGCAACACCATTGAGTGCTTTCTTTAACCACAACCTAAGCACTGGTTTTGTCCCTGCAGAATGGAAAACAGCTACTGTCATCCCCTTGCACAAAGGGGGTGCATCCATCAACCTTGTAACCTATAGACCTATAAGCCTCACCAGCCTTATCTGTGAGGCTATGGAGAGAATCATCATTGATCTTATCAACAAAGATATAGGAGGCCTTCAAATGCTTTACCTGACCAAATTTGGTTTTGTCAAGGGCAGATCATGCCTGCTGAACTTGGTGGACTTCTTCAAGAAAGTCACCAGAGCCTGGACAAAGGAAAATCTGTGCATGCAACCTACCTAGACTTAGCCAAGGCCTTTGACACAATTCCCAGTCAGGCATCACTGAAAAACTCACCCAGCTGGGGATCAACCCATATATTTTCAGGTGGGTTGCAAACTGGCTCATCCATAAAGCACATACAATCAAAATGGGGGATTCCACCTACACCAGCAGACCTGTTACCAGTGGTTTTCCACAGGGATTGTGCTGGGCCCTCTGTTATTTGGAACTTATGTCTTAGAAGTACAGGGAAAATCAAAAGATCTGTGGCTGACAAAGTTTGCTGATGACTGCAAATTGGGTGCAATCATTGAGCCCCCAAATGATGTCAGCATTCTATAAAAAGTGCTTGCTCAAACTAGTGATTGGTGCCAAAGTCAAGGACTTAAACTGAATGCAAAACAAATTCATTATCTTCCCCTTAGTTAAGGGCAATATCCCTGTGGATTACCATATTAATAGGAACACCTTAAGCTCTTAATAAGTGGTGAGAGATTTGGGCACACAGGTTGACAGCAAACTTACCTTTGATCACTATGTTCCACATTGGTTAGGAAAGTCTTCCATATTGATCACCTCATACGTAATCAGATAGCTTCCAAAACAAAAGAAGTTATAACCTCCCCTGTACTCTTCCTTCATCAGGCTAATAAGAGTACAATGCTTCCTTTGGTATGTACTTTACCATGCACCTGCAACAACAAGAGACACTTCAAAGGTTTCTCATGAAGAAAATTCAGGGTCTTCAGCACAACTCATATGTGGACAGATGAAATCACTGTCACTATGCTCTGCATTGTATATACTACTCAAAGGCATCCTGTGCTTTGCAAATAGAGCAACCTCTGATCCTGCCTTAATGGCTATGCTGCACATTCATAAGTCAAATGGTACACAATTCACTCAGTCTAGGGATCTTAACATAGCCTGTGACATCAACAGGATTTGCTGGAGAGACAGATATGTCTCACAGAAGTTACCTCTCTTCTGAAACAAACTTCTAATTCAAGTTGAACAGAGCCCCTTGTTAACCCTGTTTAAGTATAACTTGGATGATTGGATGGGAAAGGACAAATTCATCCCAAGGGTTTCACCCATGTCCCTCTTGGATAGGGGCAATCAGTGCTGATCTAGATTTGTTTGTAATCATTGACCATATCTCTAGGCCCTAGAGGGAACAAGGGTTGAATATGGTTAGGTTTGTAAGGGCCCTAAGGCTGTTAGCCTAGTAACCTCCTATGATCCTATGATCCTGTGAGCAGGGCAATGGAAGCATTTGCATTCCCTGTTAAAATTATAAGACTGATTAGGAGGATATATGAGGGATCAGAGGTGAAAATTAAAGTGGGTGGGTTTCTGTCTGATGATTTCTAATTGAGTAGAGGAACTAGGCAAGGGTGTCCTCTTTCCCCTGAGGGACTCAGAAATTCAAGGATATAATTGGTATGTTAGTCAAGAAAAGCTGGCTCTATTTGCAGATGGGATTACTTGATACCTGATCAAACCAGAAAAGGACATTACAATGCTGTGGAACATTTTGAGACAGTTTCAAATCTTTTTGAGATACAAAATGAATATAGCTAAAACAAAGGCAATAGTGATAAATTATGTACCCACACATGAATTGGTTCAGCAATATCCATATTTATGGGGACATGAAAAAATTAAGTATTTAGGAAAATGGATTAAAAATAATTCCAGTGTGATGGCTAAGGATATATGGAAGAGGCTAAACAACAGATAATACAAAAACTAAGAAATTGGAAGTGCTGCTATATGGATATGGCTAGTAAGCTGCAGTTAAAATGCTTTTAGTCCCTTTAATATTATACACAGGTCAGGCCTAGTTTTATCAACCAGAGAAGTTGTGGATAGCAATTAATAAAGAGCTGAAAAGAGCTGAAGGATTTTATCTGGAGGGGAAGATGGCAAGAGTCAAGTGGGAATAAGTTGAATCTTCCAATAAAACAATGCAGATTGGGATTACACATTTTGAAGGGGTATTTCAGAGCTACACAGTTAAGGCTACCAGCACAAGCAGAAACCTATAATTCAAAGTGGAAAGTGATATAAAGAAATGGGGGAAGCTCAGGAAACAAATAGAAACTGTGACTTTGGATGCAGACCTTTAAGGAGACTAGCAGTAACATAGAATATTATTTTCATACAATAGAAAGTATTTTAAGAACTAAACCAGCATGGAAATGGAAAAAAAAGATTCTGCCAATAGGGATGACTGCAATTAGGAATACAGAGACTAGGCAAAGGGGGTGGAAATTATTGGAGAAAACTGGCAAAGGAACCAAGGTACTGGGAGCAAATAACTAGAGAGGAAAGAGTAATAGAATGGGAAGATGCCAAGTATTTATTTGGACTGCAGGTTAGAAATTGCCCTCCCTATCAATGACTGATATCAGAGTATAGCCAAAGAGAAAGAAATAGGGTGTCTTAAATGAAAGATCAGCACTGGTAGAGCTTTTAGTAGAATATAGGACAGATGCTGCTGTTAAAAAAGGATAACTAGTACAGCATATAAGATATTGCATGATAACTATAAGACTCAATCAGAGGAGGCTAGGAAGGATTGGGAAGAGAGATTGGATATGCAATTCACAAAGAAACATTGGGGTGGGATACATGTTTGTTTCCAAAATATGCAATAAAATCTAGAATATTTAGGATTTTTTGCTTGGAAATATTTACATAAATATTTTATACCCCAAATACGCTCCAGAGAATTTTTCTTCAGGTAGACAGCAAATGTTGGAGGTATGATGGGGAAGAGAGAAGTAATTAAGGACATATCTTCCGAGAGTGTAATGAGTTGGCAGACTTTACAGATACCATGCAAACAAGTCTATTAGAGATACTGGGTGATGAAAGTGGTGTCATTAAGGAAATGATTTTTTGAGCTATGATACAGAATCAGAATTCCATAGACATAGTAAGGCCTCACTGAGTCTAATTCTGGTGGCTGCCCAAAAGCAATTGCTAGGAAAAATGGAAATAAAAGTCTAAACCAACTGTACTAAAAGTAGTGAATATAGTAACAGAGATAAAACAACTAGAATTGGGATGTTTAGAAAAGGGTAGGAACAAATTACATATGAAAAATGGGAATTGTGGGAACAATGCATTGAGGAGAGGAACAAGGTTTAAAAGAAGGCAGGATATGCATGAGCTATGTAACATCTGACTGACAATGATTGGGCAGATTATAAGTGTTGTATAATAATGTTTTCAATTAAAATTATGTCAGTATGGTTTGTGATGCAAAGTGCTTGCAATTACGATTATGTCACTGTGGTTTGTTTTCATTTATATAAATGTATGATCGCCTATGTCATAAGTGATAATTTAATAAAAATGTTTCTTGTTTAAAATAAATACATAAATAAATAAATAATGGTTCCACAATAATTGCATTTTTCCAGGCTAAACTTAAGAATGGTCCATTTGGCTCAGTGCTCCACCCCCAGTCAATAAATAAATAAATAAATATATAAAAAGACTGTACATGTGTAGATTGCCCTTGGTTCACAAAAGCGTAATGTATAATTCATTAGTTACTCCATCCCCACTTCAGCCAGCTGTCATTTGCTTATGGAATGGCTTCTAAACTTCAGTTTACTCATTGTAAGATGACTTATATTGTATTTGTTGGTTTATATAGTTTTAATTTTGTGTCTGAAAATAACTCTGTGACTGTGCCTTCAATATACCTTCCACTATTCCTATAAATTTCGTTCTCTATCACTATGCAAATATATGTTTTGTCTCTCAATGGCTGTGAACCTCATATTTTACTAACTGCTATTTTTTATGTCTCTAACATTAGTCTGTACTACGTAATTGTTGTGAAAATATTTATGGACTATAGATTATGCCTGTCTATGTAGTTATGAATAAGCTCTGCATTGTTTCATCATTTAACTTTGTCAGACTGCTTTCTTGTGTGCAGACAAATTGCTGTTTTGTTGCAACATTTCTTCTTTGGCCTTCAGATATCATAGTTTTATATATGTGAATAATATCAGTAAAAACATATATATGATATGTGCAGACATAGAACAAATACTATATTATTTGCAGCTTATAGTATTTTTTGTGCCATAGCAAAAGAAAACAGTACAGTGCATTGTTAGTTTTCAGAAGTTCAAATGCTTGGATTTTGATTATTATTTGTAAAGGATTAAATTTACTTCTTGAATAGAAGAGAAAGCTTTGGACGGTAACTTATTCACATAATTATTGGCATTGGATGTGATGGCAGCATTAGGAGTCATTCAGTGTGATAGTCCTATACAGGAATACATGTTTTTATTCTAGATTATAGGTTCATAGGTTCATAGGTTGGTACTAGGCTATCAGCCCTAGGGCCTATACAAGCCTAGCCATAACAATTCCCTGGCTATTTCTTCCCACATTATTTACTTTCCTGGACCCCTGTCTAGCAGGGCGACTGACGTGATCCCTGGGGTGAATTTTAAAAATATGGTCGAACTACTCTAAAGCAATGGTGAAACTACCAATGGTTTACTTTGTCAGAATCAGAAGACTGTACCTCAGTAAGAATGTAGAATAAAGAGAACACACAAACATGTAGGTAAAAATATGTTTTAGGGAGTAGACAGAAGATCCTCGGTATGATAGACAGTTAAAGTATAAGGAAATGTCACATAAATATCTCACAGCTATAAATAACATTCAAAGATTAGGCTATTTTTTATGTAAGGCATGCTCATTAATTTGAGGAAGGAATATTTCCAAAGATGCAAAGGTAGTTGTAACCACAAATGCATACTGTCGAGTGTTCTTGGGTAAATCGTACTGTGTTAGACAGACATGGAAAAATGTAAGATATTACTCCTGTTTCTCTATTTACCATCAATTCATGTGACCAAAACAGTCTTGGATACATGACTTAGCTTGTCAAAGTAGACAAGAGGGTCCAAATATGTGATGAGATTAAACATAACTAACATAATTTTATGGAAGTAGGTGTGCAATCCCATGGGTTAGGTAAGTCTTTAAGTATTAAAATGGGTGGAGAGAATGAATAGAGTGCATAGGGGAATTCTTCTCATCTGTTACAGTATTTTAGGTTAACAAGCCATGCCCTGCTCCACTTATCATTACGCCAGGCATGAGCTCATGATGTAAATGTAGTTCAAGGAGTCCTTTTCAGAAGACTGCATGCTGTTCCTTAATTGCACCACCACTAAATGAAAATGGGGACTTCATTCTAGTGCTTTGAAAATTATAACTGTCTCCTTTAAGCTGCAGACAAAAGAAGAGAGCACGAATGTAAAACTCTAACTCACCTGGTGAATGAAACAAGGGAGTCAATCAATAAGTGGCGAACACTGTTTATTAAAATATAATGAATGACTTACAGTTTTACTCTCAATTGACATCCCAAGTCCAAATGAATTTGTTTAGACACATACTCATAAAGAGAATAACAAATTCTAGCATAGAAAATGCCAGAGAGTGTGCCTTCTAGAAAAACATGGTCTTCTTTAAGCAACTCAAAATAATATTTCCATTCACCTGAAAAATTAAATAATATTTGCATATATTTGCATAATTTAAAAGCATAGGTTTTCTAACTCCCCAGTTGTATAAATGTGTTTTAACAAACACTTTTAATTGACTATTTCTGAGGTAGTACCTGTCAATTCATTGGTAAACAAGTTGTTATGAGTTGTATAAATCCTCCCATTTTATTTTCAAATGAGTACTTGTTATGGTTATTAAACCTTTGGGACAATATGACTATTGTCCTTGTAAGAGTTGTGTATAGAAAGTGGGAAACATATGAGTTATACATTTCCAGAACCAATTAATTTGTGCTGATATAGAAATGGTCTGCTGTATTTTGATGCCATGTATAAAAGTTATTTCTACTTGCCCGCTTTACAGTATCAGACAGTACCATTACAAGTACAGATTTATTCATGTAGCTGCACAACAGAGAGGAACAGCTAGTCTAAGATTATCATTGCTAACAGCTTGTGCAGTACAGGTCTACCTGTTACCACACCCCTGAGAATCTATGATACAGTGCTCCACCTTACTCTGTACTTCAGGGTAGCCGTGCTAAGAGTCATACTACTTCCTTAATTAATAACTGTGACTGTATTCTGTCTCTGGTAATAAAAGAAGACAGATATCATTTGCGGATTTAATTTTCAATACATTATTCTTCCACTTGGCTTACTGACTGACCATAAAATGTGTAGTGATTATTTATAGGACATACAGTATTCTCCATTTTAACTTCTTAGTCAGTAGTTATGCCCTGCATTTATTTACAGCTATTGGTCAGTAACAGATTTCACTTTTTTCAGAGAAAAAGCAATTTCTAAGAAATATGACAATGTACATATTTTAAAATGTTTTACTTTTACTGTCTCCTATTATTGCTTTCAGTTCAGTTTTTGAAAGAACGTGTAACAGCATTCTAGAGTTTTGTGTATGTGCTCTTTTGTGATAAATAAAAAACAGACATTTTTCATTAGTGTAATGCATCTGTAGCAAGCGAGATATTTTTATGGTTTGCAGTCACCTCAGGTTCACTGCCATCACATTCATGGTTATTAGTGATTAACATAGGATACAATCTGCCATTTATTAAAGGCTTCATACTCGAAGGTATAGAAGTACACATCTCCCTGTGGCCAATCAGTGGTGCAATGAGCTTCAAATTTAACACTGTTTACTAGGTCAAATATTATGTACCATTTCTGTGTCTGATACTAGGCAAGGTTTAAATGACCTGTCATTGTTAACTTATCAAAGTATACTAATATCTCCTTAAAAAGCGTAACCATTCTACCAGAGATAAAATCACTGATGTTTAAGGAAACTTCCTTAAGTATTTTATTGTGTGGTACTTGCAGTCATTTGGCAGAAATTTTGTTGATACATATTATTTTATTATTGCTTATTTTAGAATATCCCATGAGATCAGTAATAACAATACCAAAACTGCTTAGATTCACAGTATTAACATTAGTCTGTGGATAATCTTTGCACTTCGTCAACAGTAAAAGTGATGAGGCAAAAGTACAGTCACAAGATGTGCAATCCATTTATACAACCTGTTGCAGGCAATATGATAGGCAATGTTAAAGCTTTACAACATGGATGGCCATTTGCATGCCAGTAATTATGCCTGCATGACTAGGGAAATAACATTAATTCTTCAGTGGAAATAATGAATGTAACTTTCCCCAAAGTCTGTAATAACCAAGTGGTCCAGAGAGATCAGCGGCATTCATAAAGCATTGAAGACTCCAGAACTCCTTTCTGTGAACATTAGTGTGGACTTTCCAGATCATGACCAAAGCTAAATTATAAAACTCTTTGAAGAGATCTGTTATAAAAAGGTAGTATCCATTGATCTATATGTATATGTATATCAGAGCATTAACTGTGTTATTTTGTTTTGTTTTATCCTTATTTTTTTATGGAACCTTCTAACCTATATAGATACTGTCAATAAGGTTAGAGATATCCGCAAACTATTATTTCCATTATTTCTAGACTTCTCTAAAGCCTTTGACACAATTTGTCACAGCAAATTTCTACTTCAAATGCCCTCTGGTTTCTCTCAGTCTACCCTTCTGTGGTTCAAAAGCTACCTGTCCAATAGGTATCAGTCTGTAAAATGGCACTCCACACTCTCTCCTTACCAACTAGTCACCACTGGTGTATCACAAAGGTCTATCCTTGGTCCCCTCCTGTAACATTTTCACCAACACTGTCTATACACCCACACAACAGACCATCCTTATACAATATGCAGATGATTCCACTTTCATTTGTACATCTAACAACATGCTACACCTGAAAAAAATTACGCAGGAAGCTCTAACAGTGGCTGAAACATGGCTTCGTAACTCACAACTCCTGCTCAACCCAAAAAAAAAAATCAAATTACTTTTTCCCCCAAATCTGTGTTTAGTGAAAAAAACAAAATTTAAAGTCCTTTCATAGGTAGGTACTAGGCTATTGGCCCAAGGACCTACGTAAGCCTAGCCAGTAAGGTTACATCTCTCATGATAATACGACCATTGAAATTTCTCATAGCAAATTATTGGGGGTGATAGTGGATGATAATATTACATTCAACTTGCATACACAAAATTGCTAAAGAAAAACTCAAAAACTAGGGCTGCTTTATTCAGAGCCAAAAAATTTCTCACCAACACAACTAAAACTATACTTGCCACTACATATCTCCACTCCACACTTCTTTAATGCATGACCATCCTCACAAGCCTTCAGGCTTCACAAAAATCAAAGCTTGAACAATGCTATAAGAAAGTTGCTAAATTTGCAGCAAATACCTCTTTCAGAACCCACCACTCTATAGCACTAAAAAGCCTAAATTGGTTAGAACTGCCTCATCAACTAACATATGCACAGCTTCTTAACACCTGTAAAATTACCCAGCATCCATCTGACTGTCCTTCACTAAAAAAAATTCCACACAGCTATGTTCCCAGTTGGTCGTTGCAATCCAGTGACCAAAAACACCTGTCTACAAACCTATCATATCTGATGGGCACTGTCTGTACTAGTACAAGGTTACTAAGGCCTGGAACTCCTTACCTGTATCCATCAGGTCAATACCTTCTCTTCTATCTTTAAAACAATCTGAAAGACTTCCTAGCTAAAGTCTGGCCCTGCTCTTGCTCAGAAGCAGGATACACTATATCCCTAAATATGCACAAGTATCTTTTCATTCTCTATACCTCCTTCTCTCCCTTCTTCATTTACTTCCTTACTGCTATCAAATTCTCTTCCCTGACTTTCTCTCTAAATATATCCTGTTCTTCTTTCACTTCATATTACAATTCCTATTTGTAGTAGACTAATTTACCTTTAATTTCTCTACAAACTGTCTACAATTTCTATAAATATTAAATGATTGCCATATATCCTCAGCTGGGGTGTCTTATGTGCGGAGTCTGCATGTCCTCCCTGTGGTCACGTGGGTTTTCTCCGGGTGCTCCGGTTTCCTCCCACATCCCAAAGACATGCTGTAGGTGGATTGGACACTCTAAATTGGCCCTAGGCGTAAGTGTGTGCATGTGTGTGCCTTCTGTGGAAAGTTGGGTACTGGGCTGGCAACTCGACACCTTAAAACTCCACTGCCAATCATGAGCGGACAGGTGATCCGCTGTGCAACGCCTAACCACGAAAGAAGAAGAAGATTAAATGATTGCCGTATAACTTGCATTGATTCTTAACCAATGTTTTTATATTATGTCTAATGTGTTATTATTTAAACTGCACATTTTATTTCTGAAGACTGTAAAAGTATTGTTCTTAAAATGTTTTGGAATAATTCGGAGCTTTTCTCCCAGGGTCTTCTCTGAAAGTGGACTTCTACCCAATCAGGCTTTACCATTAATCAAATGCCAAACACTCAATCAGTAAATAAATAAATTAATATGAGCTATTTTTTCTATGTCATTAAATTCCATATGCGATTGCTTTTTTCATTCCAGCACAGTGAAGCATAGCATTAAGGGCAGTAGGAATAAACACCTTATTGGAATAGACCTGGCACTTGTTGAAAATTTCCATTAATATTTTGCATTCTGCTTTGCAGCAGATTGTGTATTATAAAAACAGTAACATTGCCAAAAAGCATCCTGCAAACATAATTCCCTGAAACTATAGAATAAGTCATAACTTTGTGATTATTGTTTTCTTATCAGCTTGAGAGCAAGTTAATATAGGTGCTTCCTTTTCCACTAGCTTTTAACCACAATACTGAATTCTCACCCATTTCCTGTACACTAGCTCACCTTACTGCACTTCCTAACCACAGTTATGTATACAAACAAGTCTTACCTATATTTTGGGTTTGCTAGACAATGAGCAGATGATTCATTATGTAAAGAAAATTGTTAGTGCTATGAGGGACTAACAGCACCCCCAATAAAAAAAAAGTTAGAGGTAAAAGTCTAGGGTTTCAAACTGTTGCTCCTTTTACTAATCAGAAACATCATATAAATGGTAATATGAAAATCTGTGTAGAACATCTCAAAAAGTCAGGTGTTACAGCAGCAATGACCTGTACACCTATTGCCATGGGTTTGATGTTTACTCTTTTTGATATTTCAATAACTAAGAGACTATGTACTGTGAATACGTGCATATGAAGGAATGATCTGTGTGTTTCAAAGAGGTAAATTGGTATGATCTTCATCTGCTGCTCTAGATCGGTACATTTAGTCTTTGTGTAAAAAAAAACAGCCATCTGCGTTTTATTATGGATGTAGAAACTGGTTTTGGAGTAACTACAATGAGCTAAGGAATTCTTAACCAATATTTTCATTCATAGTGATGTTATTGATAAATCTCACATAACCTCATCATTGTCAGTTCGAACCCTCATATGGCAGGCTGCACAAAGTTATAACATTCACTTCCAATGGTTTTATGAAGTGCCTTTAAATTCTGGTAGAATACAGTCTCCAGTAGTTGCATAAAAATGATTCCTTTTATGCATGCTTATCCAATCATGGACGGGACTAAGGCATGGATGAATGTAGCAGAAGGGCATACCATTCTATGAGTTAAGCAAATAAGAAAGCATTACTGAAGCGCAGTTCTGGACTCTGCATGTTTATTAATGTTCATGGAACTATGTACTTTGGAGCAAATACAAAACAGTTGATGATAAATCTAGTTTGTGTGTGCATAAGCCATCTTCACTAATGAACACAGCAGAATTACATAGTAGCTGCATTACTTCTTCTTTGTACTGTGTTTATTAATATGGCATCTGAGACTGCTACTGATGTGTTGAGTACCATGTTGTGGTACTCATGCCTAGTGTAACTAACATCTCTTGTAACATTTTCCCTCTGGTATTATCCACCTGTCATTTGTACTGGAGAGGGATTATACCTACAGTTTCTGGGTTATGCTACTGCACTGGTCAATATATTTTAATATTCCTGCCTGCTGCTATGCACACTCATACTATTCCTACTCTATTACTCTTTTAAACACCTCTTAGTTCAGTTCACTACAGCATGCATGCCTGCTGTTTAGTTGATCCTTTTTATACTATACTGCATTGTAACATACTGTATTAAGCTTTGTTGAGAAATACTGTATTGTACAATATCATTATTAAGTGCATTGTCCTTAATATACAGAGTTGCACTGTTTTTTACTGTACTGGTTTCAATGACACTTTTTTCTAAAGCTTCGTTGTCCCATTCTTTGCATTGTCAGTCTTCTCAGGTTACTACTTTAGTAAATAAAAATCTTAATATCACACATATCAATGTAACTTTGTTAAGCACTAGGAAGTTAACTCCAGGAAGGCATGTATATTCCTGTAGTCACTAAAACTTGGTAACAGAACAGAGGAAGCACTCCCTCCTTCCTTGGCCTCTCCACTTACCACTCTTTTAAGCCTACAATTGCAGAAAGAGTAATGCTGCTACTGCTGCTGCTGGTGGTATGTCCATCTTTAGCTGAAACACTATCACCACTAGATTAATCAACCAAAACAGAGGCCACAGATTTTTTTCATATCCTGATATCAACCAACATGACTTACGTAATGTCACTTCCTGGCTTGCCGCAGAACACCATGCATGACACATTCCATCTTAATAAGCTAGAATCCCTGTTTTATATTCTAAACACCATTTTCCTAAAAGACATTAAGTTCCATACCATAAAACAGCACACAAACCTCTACTAATAAATATGCTAATTGTGTCCTTGACTTTATCATTGCATATTCCATTCCCAAACAGAGGTTCGGTGTTATCACACACTGTCATACCCTTGCAATTCAATTCAGATCACATCACCATTTTATTCACCACATGGTCCAGGTCAAAGATCAAACCAGCCATCTTTAGAGACTTCTTCAAGCTCAATTTCCTTGCAATTGATGACTTGAGATGGTTCAACATTTGCCCCACCCCTCAAATACTGCCACATATACTGAAAGTTTATTCTGCCATCTCAGCTCTTGCATAGAGGCTTTTCTCCTTGTTTACACTGAAACTTAACTATAAAAAGCTTCAATAAAAGAAAAACATTCATAGCCACAAAGAGCAGAGCAAAAGCTCATTGTGCTGCCAATCAACCTAAAGTAGATCAACAAAGAACACATGAACAAGATAAAATCCTGCAGAGCTAACTATGAATTAAAAATTACCATGCCAGCCATGAATAACCAAAAGACATTTTTAAATACCCAGAGAACCTCCTCAAACATACCCGGCATTGTACTGAGATTATTTCTAATTGCACTACCCATTCAAACTATGATGATATAGCTAGCTAACTTGCTGACAAATTCAGCTATAGCTTCTCCCCTTTGTCCACTCCAAACCTCACAATAATACAGAGTATGCAGTCTATATTCCCAAGTAATTACCTCTCAAGAGATAGCAAAAGCAGTTTCTGAAACCAAAAGCAGCACTACTATGGGTGCAGCCAATGCACCAGATTGGTCATAGGTCATTATGAAGAATCCCCTAGCAGACCTCCTCCTTAAATTATTCAGTCACAGGTTCTTTACTGGAGATGTACCAGAAATCTGAAGAACAGCTATAGTAGTTCCCTATCAGCAGGAAGGCTATACCATGGAACCTAGCAACTGTAGAGTTATCAGTTTCACCAGCATCATTTGTAAGAAAATAACAAGGATCACTGTGCATCTCCTAAAGACAGAGTGACAATCCCAAGACCCAAATGAATTTGGCTTTGTTATAGGCAGATCATGCCCATGAATCAGTTCAGCTCTGGTTTAACACTACTCTATGATGGCATCATCGACAAACTGATAAATTTAATATAAATCCCTGCGCAACCCATTACATTGTCATGTGTCTAGCAGATGGACTTCAAAGTACTAGAGTAGATAAGTCATCTTTATTTGCAGAAAAATAAGATTAGAAAAATAAAATTCAGGCTTACTTCAACAAACAGAAAACAATAAATTGGCATGCTTTACAATGCAAACACTTTTTCAATTCACACATGAAAGAAAAGTCTACGGTTTTTACAACTCAGTCACTCTTCGATTCTTTATAATTCTAAATAAATTTCTGTGGTGTTTAACTAAAAAGTTGAATACCTCTGATGCTGAATAATGTCTCAATAAAATTAATTCTCTGTTCTCATGCCAGACATGAAGACTGCTATTATTTTACACCAGCAGACTGATCTAGCTCGACTCATTCTGTAGCTGTTACTCTAGACTCCACTCTGCTCTTAACTTCACAAACTTCTCCCATGTCCTATGGAACTTTTTTCTGCCATATACATCTGATCTGGATTTAGTAGGCCCTTCTTTAAATATCCTTAGATTTTCAGAGTCTGATTATTTTGGATAACAGCATGAAGATATTCAGTCTTGAAGGGGTAATCATAATGTCCATTACACTATAGACAATGACAGCATTAGTACAAATACAGGTTCAGACATAGAAAGTTAGCAAAATTTTGGCTTTTCATGTGTAAGCCATCATGAATAGTTATAAATTACACCTCCCCCCAGCTTGAATATACAGGTTTCAGGTCATATGGATAGTCTATGCATCCGTGATGGATCATCCTTGTTGTGTTGGTTGACACTGGGGTAGTGATGTATTTTGAAGTAGAAGGGTTCATAAGGACAGAGCCCAGTGGCAAAGTTTGAACTTGTCCTTTTTCTGATGGCAGAGCCACTGTGAAGGTACATAGCAAGTCAAAAGACTCAGATCTTTTTCTACTAGGTAGTGCTACATGGAACAAAGCAAACGAAGCAAAGCACCAGTAACAAAACCAATAATCAATAAAAAATAGGCACTCTGGTAACCACAAGCATTCCAGAAAATCCAGTTTATTGGAATTCAAGGCAATAAAACAAAATCTGCTAAATGGACCCCGAAGCCAGTTTAATGACAGGGTACTCAAGTGCAGTGACCAAATATATAATTTCAGATTTGCCCAGCCTTCTTCTTAAACAACATATATGTGCACTATAAAAGGCTTCAAGATGGGCTTGGAGCAGAAGAAGGCTTTTAAATGATGAAAAGTCCTCAGTCTCCATGTCCCACCTTTTATGGCCAGTTTCCCCTCTGCAAACCTAGTAAGGGGACTGGTGATGGTGGAATAGTATGATAAAAATTTCATATAATATCTGGCTAGGCCTAAGAAAGACCTAACTTGCTTCTTTGTCTGAAGCTTTCTCTTGTTTTTTTGTCTGATGCAGTGGCCAGTTTCATCTTTTTGTTTTGATGCTGGATAGTCTGTCTTACAGCCATGTATCCTAAGTATTTAACTTCAGTCATCTGCAGTTTCTTTTGGAGGCATTCAGTTGACCTGCTTACTTAAGAGAGTCTAAAACAGCCTGAACCTTGAGCTAGTGTGAGCCCCAGTCCTCTGAATGAATTATCACATCATCTAAATATAATGCTGCATACAAGTTATGGAGTTTGAGCAGCCTTTCCATTAGGAGTTGGAATGTAGCTTGCATGCCATGAAGGTAAACTTTGAGAACTTGATACTGGAACAGACCATTGCAGGCAAATAAGGCATTTTTTTTAATTTCAGCTCATGCATTAATGGAATTTGCCAATAGTCTTTTGTCAGTTCCAATGTGGACAGGAGTCCTGCTTTTTTTAACCTCTGAATCAACACGTTCCTCCTTATCATGGGAAAGCTGTCAAACTTAGATATGCTATTGAGTTCCCTAATGTCACTGCAGAACCTAATGGTTCTGTTGGGTTTTGTTACTAGAACTATAGAGCTATTCCACTAACTGTCAGACTCCTCAATGGTCCCTAGTTAAAGCATTTTCTTTACTTCTTCCTGACCTGCCCTCCTCTGAGACTCTGGTATCTTGTAGAGTTTAAGGTTGGCTTTACTGGTCTTTATATGGTGTCTGATTAGACTGGTTCTTCCTGGCAGCTCTACTACAACCTCTGATGTGGGCAACAACTCTTTCTTTTTTTCTGGAGTTTTGCTAGATTAACTTAGGCCGTCTCTGCCTCCTTCCATAGTTTAGCCATATTATTTGGACAAACATAATTCAAAATAGGATATCCAGTTGCAGCTTCCAATAATCTACCAGTAACTTCTGAAAACTTGAAATTTGTTTTGCTAATGTCACCCTGTATATATACATGTACCTTCACAGTGGCTCTGCCAGCAGATAAAGGACAATTTCAAACTTTGCCAGTGGGCTCTGTCCTTATGAACCCTTCTACTTCAGATGGTGCCAAAAAGAAGGGCAATGGCTAAGCCAGTCATTAACACTGATATGTGGATTTGTGCCAGTATTGTGTACACTAGGCCCATTCCTGATTACTAATAAGGTGACAGTTATTGTGAACTTGCTCTTGAGGAACATCTGATTTCTCCTGTCTCAATCAACCGCACTTCCTTCACTATTAAATCTATTTTGGAAAGAGTTGGTAGATAAAAGTGTGAGCTCACCTAATAAGATGTTTTCACAGTTCTCAGCTTGCAAAACTAAATTAATGTTGCCATCTTAAGATGCTCCAACCATACCATTATGTTGAGTATTACAGCTTGGTGGGCAAAAATTGTTCATAGGGAATTCTCCACTTTTGCTGAATGTAGAAAGTGGAGGTTGCTGTGAATAATCCAGGTTTTGCAAAAGCAACTGAACTAGGGCAGTAAGGTCTCCAACTGACTGAGGAAACTGCTCCAATTTCCAGGTATTGGAAATTCTAGAGCCTTCCCATATGTTAGTTGCTATAGATCCACAAATCATCTCCTAGGAACTGGAGAGTGACATCACCTTCAAGACAAACTACTGTGTTGTTATGCTGCTTTTTTCTTTTGGTCTTGAAGGTGATGTCACTCTCAAATTCCCAGGAGCTGGTTCTATCATTAAGAGCCTCGAGGTTTAGATCCATTTTAGGACAACCAGAACTACTGAGTGACGTACCAGTTAATTATGATTTTAGAAAAAGTTTTGTTGTTAGTTACCACCCTTTGAATAATGCAGTCAGGAAGATTATTTGAAATATTGGGCAGTTTTTAAGTCAGATAAGGCACTAGAAGGCACTGGAAGAGCTCTCTGATCATGTAGCTCAGGCTGCTATGACCCTGACCATGAGTAGCATCCTGCCCTCACCAAGAATGATACCGCAGTATAAAGAAAAAATGATCAATTTCAACAATTGGCTAAGCTTCTGGTGTCATTCAAAGGGGATCCAGTGTCTGTCAGCCTGGGACGACATGCTCGACAAGCCTCATTGCTTCACAAGAGATGGCTTGCACCTGTCACCCCTAGGCTTTCTTATACTGGCCAAGGCTCTTGCTGCCCCATAGTGCCTTTTTAAGGCAAGGCTCAAAAGTCAAACCCACCTCCATAAACAGCAGAAATAAAAACATGAGGGTTATACCACTCAACACCAGGAGTTTAAATCTCAAAATGCACATGCTCGAAGCACTCCTTAGTATGGAGAACATCGACATCTGTGCAGTAACTGAAACCTGGTTCAACACTCCACAGATCACCCTAGCACTATCGGGCTACAACTCATACCACACATTCCAGCCACAGAACATGGACCAAAACACAAAAGGAGGGAAGTGTATCCATATTCATCAAGGATAGCTACACTTCCAGGTTAGTGGCACAGCATGACACTTCTGAGATCATCCATGTGCAACTAACATCGGGCAAATCTGCAATGCAAATTGTGGCCTGCTACAGATCACCTTGCATGACCCAAGACCACCACTCCGCCTTTCTGGAGACACTGGAAAACATGAAGGTCCTACCGAACACCCTGATATTGGGCAATTTCAATTACCTTACCATTAAATGGGAAAACTACTCAAGTACAAACTTCCAGGTCCAGCACTTCCTGAAAATTATCTACTCAAATTCCCTGGATCAGCTGGTAAACTCCGCTACCAGAGGTGAAAAGATATTGGACCTGGTCATCACCAACATGAGTGACAGGTGTTCCACACTGGAGGTCAACCCGTCACTGGTTAAATCAGACCATAAACTAATCACTCTGGATGTCCACACCACACCACCACCCCCAACCAAAGAAACCAGAGTGAAAAACTTTTCTATAGCAAACTTCACCTTACTTAAGACAGAGGTGGTAAGTTTCAAAGCCCCCACGCTAAAGGATAACAGTGTCCAAGATGCAGGAACCTTTACAAATACACTCTATGAGCACCTACAAGGATGCATGGATCATGCCATACCTAGCAAAACCAAGACTCACTCCCCTATGAGAAGGAAACCAGTCTGGTGGACCCCTGCCATAAACAGGCTATACAATAGAAGGAGGAAACTAGTTCAGAAAAAAAGCAAATCCCAAGAAGGAAAGACATCCCTGATGAGTATCAGTAAGAAACTAGGGTCCCTCATAAAAATCATTCAAGGCTAACTTTGAAGGAAAAAATAGCAAAGGATTCGAAAGATAACCACAAAGCCTTCTTTAGCTACAAGAATCTAAGTGGCAACTCACAGATATGCTCTGAGTTAGTGCAAAATAGCACAAAATATACCGAACCTACTGATATTGCCAACATCTTGTCAGATAGATTCAGTGCAAACTTCACCACCCTCTCACCCCCAAAAGGACCCACAACAATACCAGAAAAGTGTAGTGTCCCGGAAATCACAGACGCACAGGGGAAAACAGCCCTTTCAAAAGCCAAAAGCACAATGTCACTGGGACCAGATAATGTCCCAGGCTGCATCTTTCATGAACTACAGAATGAACTAACCCCCCACCTAAACACACTGTTCAACCTCAGCCTCTCCACAGGCTACATGCCCATAGAATGGCACACAGCAACGGTTATTCCACTCCATAAAGGTGAAACCACAACTGACCTAGGTGACTATCGCCCCATAAGCCTGACTAGCCTGGTCTGCAAGGCTATGGAGTGCATCATCATGGAACTCATTAACAAAGACATTGGGAACCTCCAAACACTTTACCCAACCCAGTTCAGCTTTGTTAAGGGCAGATCATGCCTACTAAACCTGGCTGACTTCTTCGAGACAGTCACCAAGGCCATAGATGAGGGGAAGGTGGTTCACACAGCATACCTTGACCTTACCAAGACTTTTGACACCATTCTCCACTCAGGAATTATAGAAAAACTCACCAGCCTGAACATAAACCCCTCTGTCACAAGATGGGTTGCCAACTGGCTTACACACAGAACTCACAAGGTAAGAATAGCGGGCTCCAGGTCTGACTCTAAACCAGTCACAAGTGGTGTCCCACAAGGCTCTGTCCTGGGACCCCTACTGTTCAGCATACACTTCTCAGAAGTACAAGCAAACACAGAAGGACTATGGCTAACCAAGTTCGCTGATGACTGCAAATTGGGAGCCATAATTGACTCTCTGACTGACACTGACATTCTCAAAAAGGGGCTTACTGAGATGGACACCTGTTGTCAAAGTCATGGTCTCAAGCTAAATACCAAAATATGCATAGTCATCCTGTTTGGGAAAAACAAAACACCGATGAATTACCACATAGGTGGCAGCCCCCTTAATACAGAGAAGGTAATATGAGATCTGGGGACCCAGGTAGATAGTAATCTCTCCTTTGACAATCATATTGCC
Source organism: Protopterus annectens (assembly GCF_019279795.1). NCBI lineage: Eukaryota > Metazoa > Chordata > Ceratodontiformes > Protopteridae > Protopterus > Protopterus annectens. The sequence continues at coordinate 262,626,835 of NC_056739.1, forward strand.
AAGGTAGTTAGGAAATCCTTCTATGTAGCCCATCTAATTACTAAAGGGTTCGCATCTAGAAATAAAGAGGTTATAGTGCCCCTCTACTCGTCACTCATCAGACCCATCATAGAGTACAATGCCCCATTTGGGATATACCTCACAAGACACTTCCAACAGCTGGAAAGACCACAAAAGTACCTCACCAAGAGGATTACTGGCCTTAAACATATGTCCTATGCAGTCCGACTGGAAAAACACCGGCTGTACTCAGTGGCATATCGCTTACTCAGAGGTGATCTCTGCCTGACTTACAAAGCCATGTCTAACTCAGAATTGATGGACATGCTCCACCTAAAGAAATCCAAGTCACTGCGAGCCACTCGCTCTAGTGAGATAAACCTTGCCACAACAATAAATAGAACATGCTGTAGGGATAGATTCCTGTCACAGAGACTCCCCATGCTTTGGAACAAAATTCCTTACTACATTAGGCAGAGCCCCTCACTAACACTCTTCAAGAGAAACCTTGACGAGTGGATGGGTAACAGAAAATACACCCCTGGGATCACTTCACTGGCTCTTCTTGACAGAGGCTCAGTTAATTAATCAATGGGGTGGCGAAAGCTGACACAGTCAGGCTAGGCTTTTAAATGCCCTCGGGCAGATAACCTAGTACCTACCTATGAACCTATGAACCTATGAGCTAATACAACTTTTGGGTAAAGAGCCAAGAATAACTCATAAAAAAGGTAAGAATTTAAAAAATATCTATGAGAAATGGCATCCTATTTGTCTCTCGCAACAGGAAGTGCAGGCACTGTAACCAAAGCCCATTTGTGTTAGAAGCAGATGACTTAATTTGGTGACCATTGCTTAAAAGTTAGACTAGCTAGTGACTGTGACTGTATATCAAAAGGCATAATATACATTGTCTGCTGTGACCCCTGTGGCGCATATTATGTAGGTAAGACCAAAAGGGCATTAAGTAAAAGAATATAAGAGCATGTTTATGATACGTACAAAATGCATTTGAATAATGCGTTATAGAAACATAAAAGGCAATGTGAGGGTCACAAAATGTTTCAATTTGCTGCATTAGAGAAAGTTTGTCAGAGTCCAGGAGGAGGTCCTTGGGAAAGTATATTAGAATCAAGGGAATTGAGATGACAATTGTGCCTAAATTCCCAAGACTAACCTGTAAGTATATTTAAATTATTTTATTATGTGAGTTCTCAGCAGCATTGACTGTGTGTTTATTTATTTTATTTAGTTAGTTTTATAATACTTGTAAAGGAATAATCAATGTATTTATAAAGATGTACAGTTTTTTTTGGGTTGTAAGTTAATTGATAAATTAATTTGATTGTTTCATTAGATTAATTAAGGTGAGATTTTGTATATAGGGCAGTTTATTGATTTGATCACTGCTGGTTCTGAAGAAGTCTACATTTAAAAAGAAAATAGATGAAAGCTCTTAACCTCTGATACAAATTGTAGTTTTACATTGTATTGTGGCTACAATAAATCATGGTTTTACTGGTTATCTGTGTCTCTGGCATAATTTTAAAATGAGACAAGAAACTAGATGGATATAGTAATACATTTTGTACTATCCAAAAATACTGGAAAACTTATACTGAAAGAATAGAACTTAATTACATAGCCAGTGACATTTCAGATGATATGAACCATATTGCTATTAAACGCAATAAGTATTAAAGTAGAGAGGATTGTGGTTAGGTCACTGATCATAACCAGATTGTCAAATGCATACCAAGAAATTCACCTTAGGAACTATGGACATGCACCTGGGATTCACATTAAATCTAATTGCCCTTCTTCAAGAAGGACCATCTATCAATATCTAAAGAACTTTTTTATGTGGTTTTAAGAGAAATGATTCTAGACACATTCCAAAATATTGGATACTATACAAGAGACACCTAAGAACTGACAAGATGAAATTCCTTGCCTAGAGTTTTGCGTGGTAGCCTGACATTGATGAGGAAATCATAAACTGTCTAAAAGGTGTGCCCCAGGTTATATAATCTGATACACCAGTATCTGCATTTCTGGCATGGCATTTACATCATGGTATGGAGTTGTTTTCACAGTGATATTTTACTCCTATGCATGGATCCTGTGTTTCTATTTGCAGTGGATTCAGATTTTCTAATTGCCTTAGTTAGTCTGTATGACATGTATGGTTTATGGAAAGATAACAATGCACACTAGACACATCTTATCTGAATTATTGATAATGGTCTACAGTGGTTTATTTCTCTGGTTCACTTCCTTGTTTGGATTTCCTTTTTTCAAGAATCTGCATGTTATCCTTGTGTCCCAGTGACATTCCCTGGTAACTACAGTCTCCTCCCATATCTAAAATTATGTAGGTTGGCAATCTTGAAATAATGAAATTGCCCATAGTTTTGTGTGCATGTTCATTTGAATATACATGTACGTAGTGGGGGATTGGCATCTCATCCATTAATCCATTAATTGTAGCTTCATCTACATTACTTATTGAGAATAGGTCTGACTGTATTCATCCCTGAATTGGATAATGCAAGAATAGTGCACAATGAATTTTAAAGTAACAGAAAATATTTATGAAGATAAGATAACATTATACCCTTTACCTCTCATCACCAGATATGAATTAGCTAACTGAACATTTTCTGCAAACACTCATGAAGGTTGTAAAAGCTATGATATGTGGTAGAAAGCCCTATAGCTTAACACAGATAATTGTTAGCTTATCATAATTTTAACTATAGTAAACTAGAATTGTTTTTGATCAGAAAATGTATTTATAGATTTACTTTATTTATTCGTCCACTTGCTAACTGTGGTAGATCAGTGATTGCAATGTTCAGGCTCATCCCAGAGGAGCACATAATAGTAAAATATACAACTGCAGTATACATAGGTGAGAAAGTAGCATGGTCAGAAAGACTACATGGCAAAAGGCACACAAAGGATAACTTATATTTCAAGCTTTCGACTTGCTGAAGCCAGGTGTATGTAGACTGAGCACATAGCACATGGTGTTACTTTGTTTTCATCACATACTCTTTCCAGATCTGATCTGCATATTATGGTTTAGTTCTTCACAAGCAAATTATCACCATTTTCTCAACTTGAATAAATAATTTATGAATAAAATGCATGCATTAATGAATGAAGCTTTTCTGTTTGCATGCACATTTTTGGAAAATCATATAATGCAGAAATCAGTACACAGGCAGCCCTATATTCAAAAAGAAATACATGTTTTGGATTTGAGGGTCCAGCAGAATCTGATTCATGCACTACTGTTGAAAACCTTGAATCTTTATCAAAAAGATTTTCATGCATGTGAATTTCTATATTAGTGTTCTGCTTCATATGATTACCCTTAGTTTGGATTAATTATATAATGATTAACAAATGGAGTGCAATTCTACCAACCCTGCTTCCCTGGCTTATTGTTTTACTTGATTACACTGCTTCTGCTGCTAAGTTGTACAGCCAGTGTAGAAATATTAAATATAAGATAATATTAAACATAAGATCATCTTCGTCAGTTACTTTTCATTTTCTGAAGAAGTCATAGTATTGAAGGGATGAAAGCACTCAACAATTATGAAGTTTGTCTTTTAGTGGGTTTTGTGTTTGAACTTTTCATTTAATCAATATATCTTGGAACTATTAGCACTGTGTATGAATTATAGCAGTATTCTCTTTTATAGTCCAAGGGCTCAACCAGGGTCTGCATATTATCAGATGTTAATGCCTCGAGCAAGTTTTCATCCTAGTACGTCTATGTTTCAAAGCATAGAAGAGAATCTCAGGCAGAGACTTCTACTACCAAGACAATAATTAATTGAAAAAAAAGATGTGGGAATTAAGTTAAGCCTCAAAGTGCTGTATATTGGAAGAATTGTCTGACCTCCACAGTATGATTATTCCAGTTCCCCTTTATTAACAAGGATTCGTTTTTTTGTCATTTAATAAATTCATGTTGCAAGGATGTTGAGCAAGGGACTGAGTTTGCTAATATGAAACATATGATTACTGGAATTTGTAATGTAAATATCTAGCTTATTCCTGGACTCATGGTCAGTATATCCCAAATCCATGTAATGTCACATTTTTGCATTCATTTATCTGAGTCTGCAGCTAAGTTTTATTTATTACTTTCATTATCAAATGAAGATAGTGGGGAATCAATTAATAGATTACACTGCAGTGAACAGTCCAAACTAATTTTATTGATTTTTTTAATTATCTAGAGCTTCTGTTACCAAAGGAGTAGGTATGTAGGAAACTATAAGCACTGTTGATTGTAATTTTACATATATTTTATCACACAGAATCATCTTATTTAGAAGATGATAGCAGGTATTTTCACTGCATGGTCCTTTGATAGGAAGTGGATAACACTTGATGGCAGGCATTACTAGCATTAAGGAAGAATTTGATGCTATACTTGTGTATTGGAAGAGCATTGTTTGAGATGGGATTCATTGTACTATTTGCATGTTTGGCAGTATATTTTCATGTACTCTTTACATTTTTAGATCTAAGTTGTTAATTCACATTTTTCAGCAGATTGGCTTGGGACCTTTCATAACCCTTGATAATTATTTGATATAAACTAAGATATCACTTATTACCTACCTTTGGAATATCTTTGGGGTTGATTTCTGACATTGCTTATTCCTCACTGACCCTCTGGAATTTGTAATGTGATCTACTTTCAGAACCTGGGGCATCCTATTTTCTTTAATATGATATATAAACTTTTTTGTCCAGCAAAAATGACATGTTACATAGGAAAACTGAAGTCTGTGAACATGTTGTGCTAAACCAAATTACAGATGGAAAAATTATCTGATTAGACTTATGTCACATGGATAATGCAAACAGAGTAAAATAGTGGGCATCATTTGTCCAGACAGGTCTTGTTTTCTGCTGCAACTTGACACCTGTCATTCACAAATACCATGCATCATGTTAGAAAAGAAGCAGTTGATGTTACCTATGAAAAATATCAAGAAAAGTCAGTAACCACCAATAGTAGCATACTTTTCAATTTGTTTCTGCGTGGAATGCTTTGACCAAAAGGCTTTCATATTACTATGTAAAGAAGTAAATGAACATCATATTCATTACAAAGGCTATTCCTGAATTAGCAGTATACAAGCTCATACACTATCTCTGCATAAAATACAAACAGGAGAAATTGCTATTCCATACAGGAAATGTTAGATAGATCTTACTGTCCCTGAATCAGAAGTTATGGGAAAACTTGCATCCCTGAATGAGAGATGTCTAGCAAACATGACATCCAATAATTACATTTCCAATCGGCTGTGCATGCATAAATGACAGATGTCTTGGAGATTGTGGCACCCGTAAACTCTTTGGATTAGAAATATTTTGGAAATCTCTTCAATATATATACAACAAGAGAGATCCCTGTCCTCAAAGTAAACTCATGGAGTTCAATATTATAAACAGTAACAAAGTCAGACAACTTTTAAGGCAATGCTTCAGACAAATTCTACCTGGAAATAATCAACAGTTATGGTCTGTATTTTTCATAATGCTCCTTGAATATATATCACCATCTATCAGATGAGATGCAGTAGAAGTTTCATACTTAGCAACATGAAGCAAGAAAATTACCATTAATTTATCTAAAGTCATACAGTTTTAAATGAAAAAAAGGTTTACTTAAATATTTCTGTTTCATGCTGTGACAAAGGGATTTACTGCCAGCACAGCTATCTGGAATTTTATAAATAATTATCTGTCATTTGTGAATATCAACATGATTCATATAACATGCTTGTGTTACAAACATATTGGAACTGTATGTCATGTGTACATAAAACTAGGTTTGTACAGACATGTGTGCGTTGAAAAGATATTTTATAAAGTGTTTGTGCTTAAAGTATAACCACAGTGTGCCCTACTGGAATAGAACAGAAATTTAAATGCACTGTTGTAACTGTTTATGTATATATATATATATATATATATATATATATATATATATATATATATATATATATATATATATATTTTTTTTTAACAGTGGAAACTGGAACACAGGAGGTTAACTTCAGTCCAGCAAAATGTCAGAACAAAATTAAATTAATTTATAGGCTATGCAATAAAAGATGATATCTTTCAGTTTTCAATGCAGCAAGGAAACACAATGTCTAAAACTAGGAAACTTTCTATGTTTTCTTTAGTGTGAAGTGATTACTAGTTTTGAAATGTGAAGGAATGCAATTGTTTTATGACTTTCAGCATCTGCCAGAGATTTAAGGTCAATGTACAGTATTTTCTCATGTAGATGCTAAATACTGCTAACTTCCAGCAATGAGGGCTTCACCTGGGATAGAGTCAGATAACAAGAAATGATGTCATTCTGCAAGCTATCCCAGCAATAATATTTGAGATATTAATTTAAGCGCTCTCATAGAGGGACACAGCATTCTGTATTTTGTCTTGAACCTGACTAAACCCATTCACCACATCTGCCTTGGTCTGATGAATTAGATTCTAGGGAACAGTACAATTCTGTTGGATATAGTCAAGAATATAGCAAAGCTTAGCTTAGATATTTTTATTTATTTATTTCAGACTGTCCTGCAATGCTGTTTTAAATATTTCCCGTGATTTTGAAATTTGATGTCACTGTTAATATATATATATGTAGAATTTACACATTCTTTTATTATTTATCATTAAGTACATTTAAAACTTTCATTGTGGCTGATCTTTGAAAGAGATATTTAGGTTTTGAGAGTACTTGCATATTTATTTGGTGACACTGTGTGGGCCACTCCTTACAGCCTTGCTCTTGGTCAAACTTCCATTTGTATTAATATTAATATTACACAATAAGACTGGGCATCCTTTGTTAAGAGCCTTAAAGTAGCTGATAAGGAGTTTGCTGGTGGCAGTGATAACTACCTTATAGTCTGGGCAAAAGGGGACATAGCTAGTAAACATGTGCCAGACTTTCCCATGTGCATGTGTGAAACACTGATTGGACAGAGAGGTTGCTGGAGGTCTTCACTTGGCCACTCAGCTGAGATCTCAATTCTATAGCTGTGCCAATTGGGGAGTCTTATTAGGGATCTGAAGAAAGAGGGAGAAACCAACCCCAGACTGACTGTGGTCTCTGTGTGCTCTTAAGAGAAACTGCACTTGGTGCAGAGCTGCATCTGGAAATACTGTTGTGTACTTGCTATCCTGCCAGTGTACATCCCCCACTGTTGCCAGTGGTGAAGATTGAACCTCTTTGATTACTGGTCCAGTGGTGGGTCATCACACACCCTCAAAATGCTACCACCTCTTTTATATATCTTTCTTCAGCCATGCCTTGACACTACAGTACTTTTCAAGATGGGCATACAATGACATATTTGCTTTTGACTGTTAACAGAAAGAATCCAGTTACTCTGCTAACCTCGATTCTTTACATTTCTGCCAGTATTTATTCCAGGAGGTTTGCTAGAGATGACATTTTCAGTAAGGCAAGAATGTGTTTCCTTTAGATGATATCTGTTCTTGTTTCTTATTCCCTCAGCACAAAAAAATATTCTCTCTTGAAAAGATACCATCCCTGTTGCCTAGGAGATGCTTGTGCTACAACAAACAGTGCCTTAGGAAGTTATTTGAAAGTACATCAGTAGGAATGGATGATGTCAGAAGAGGCATTCATATCTGTTTTCAAGAGAACAGTTTTACCTGTAAACAAGAATCTTAAGATTCAGATGTTTTAAATATGGTACGGGCACACTTTAATCCAGCTAAGTATGTTGCTTGTTAAATCCATGCAAATATACTGCTTACTTAAAATATTATTTTCAGTGAAGTTACCTATGTACTCTGACAGTGCTGTAAACACAGTGGAAGTTCTATTAAAGGAAAGATCTTAAAAGAATCGGACTGCTCGTGTCTTCAGAATTAACATGATTTGGCCACTGGAATGACATGGCAAGATTTCAAGCTGTTTAACTTTAACGTATTTTGGTACAGGAAACTTGTCAATATAGTAGCATGGCAGGAAATGCACTGCACAATTTCAAGTTACTCTTTGACAATACAGTTCTTAACTTCTTGTGCAAAATCCTAGTGACAAATAATGCATCACAAGTTCTTCACACACACTGACATCACTACCACATTACACTATTCACTGACATCATTACCACATTACATTGTTGCTTTGTAATTTTCAATAAGCTACATCTGATTGTTTATGGTGCTATTCTTGGAAAATCCTAATTACAAGAACATGTCCTTGGAAACTGTGAACCTAAGTTTTTAGCTGTGTTATATTATCTGTGGAAATATGGTTACCAAGGCTTTGAGTAGACCAACCATATCTGCCTCGTTCTATTTTAACATTACTGCTGCCATCACTTTAACAAATCATGTCAAACAGCATCTTTATTTAAAGAGGATTCACACAGTGCTGTGCCATGATGCTGAAAGAGTTGTAATAGAAATGGTGCAATAACATGTCTGAATTCTGATCAAAGTCAGCAATGCATATCTCTGGAATTAATCTAAAGATAAGAATAATAGGGGAAGTGATCTTTACATGCACCAGTGGACCACACAGATCAGGCTAAGTGAACTGTCAATGTGCTATCAGGCTACACAGATCAGGTTAAGTGACTTGTACATGAGCTTCAGGCTACATGGCTCAGGTTAAGTGACTTGTACATGTGTTACCAGGCTACACAGATCAGGTTAAGTGAACTTACATGAGCTATCAGGCCACATGGCTCAAGGTTAAGTGAACTGTCTGTGTGCTATCAGGATACATGGCTCAAGTTAAGTGAACTGTCTATGTGCTATCAGGATACACAGCTCAGGATAAGCGAACTGTGCATGTGCTATCAGGCTACAGTAATCAGGCTAAGTGAACTGTGCATAGAATGTCAGACTACACAGATATGATTATGTCAACTTTACATGCACTTTCAAACTCTGCAGATCACTATATATATATATATATATATATATATATATATATATATATATATATATATATATATATATATATATATATATATATATATATATATATATATATATACATACAGTGGCAGATAATAAGGGCAGTTTGGGCAATCACTCCCACAGCTCCAGGAGGTCTCATGATCAGCCATGAAAATAATTTTATTCTAAACATTTTATTATGTTCAGCACAGCTTATTTTAGCTAGTGTATGTTGAACCTAAACAATGGATCACATTGCTATTTAGTTTACAAAAAAAAAATTTAAATGACAGAAAGCACTGGTATTTAACATTATCTACTTGCACACCCTGTCATTTACACATGTGCAGCATGGACAATTTATTATTTTAAGTAAAAAACAATGTTTCTTTGCCTAAAAGAATAAATACACACCTGCAGCTAATCTATGTAAAGTGTTGTAAGTTTCAGTTTGTTGGCTTCCTGTGATTCATTGAGAAAGCAATGAACAGAAAGGTCAACTGTATTAAATAGTGCATGTGTGTTATTGCAGGTGTCTGTGGCTTGCCAGATGAAGGATAACAGCAGGTCAGAAAAAAGCAATTTTTTTTAACAATCTGACAGGTCCCTAGATTGCAGGGAGAGGGCCGTCTGTGCTGTGCTGTTGGTGAAAACAACATTTTGTCTTCATTTGATCAACTTAAAGTCCTGACATTAAATTTTATTCCAGTCTGCTGTCTTTAAAACACGTTCTAGATGGGTATTCCAATGGCGTGGATGACTTCCCTAAGCTAATAACATTTAAGGAAGTTGTTAATTTTCAAGAAGTGCTAGCACTTTCTAATAATACTTTATCTTCACACAATATAAGCCAGACATAGATCGCTACACACTAATATGCTCTGGTATATGGATATATTAAAATACATAGTATGGTCATTTAAAAATGCTCACCTCACCATAGCTCTCAAATAGCAACTTTAAAATGCTTGTAAGGCAATCGAAGGGTGCATAAACTGATGACTGGCAGGACATCGTTCATCTTGAAGAAGGTACAAGCACTGTGTACAAAACCCTTTGCTCACAAAATATACATCATAACTGTCAACCACTTTTCTCCAGAATAAGGGACACCAGCAAAGATAATTTGGGACAAAGGTCCTACATTGGGGCAGTTTTCAAATACTACTACTACTACTGATTTAAAAAGTTGATAAAGCATGAGGTCATTAACCTACACACTTTTCCTGAAGTATGATTTATCCCTGTTTCTTGACTACAAAATACAGTTTTATGTTGAAAAGTAACAGATTTCAGGAGAGATGTATCAAAATTTGAGCTATAATATAATCAGCAACAGTTGATAAGTAGAATATATATCAAACAAGATTTCCTGCAAACTCTGAGCAGCTAATATACACTGTACACACATTTACAGCAGTTGAAGGTGCTATTGTTAAGAAATAATTATCATTAACAGTGTAAGCCTTTCAAAGACTTCACTAAGCTGATGGCACTCAGGAAGACTGTAATCTCCAGGGTGATAATGTCTGTAAAAGCATTTTGGCAATATTTTACTCCTGGTACCCCTGGTTTACTGGATTACGGAAAAGAAGTTTGTGCAAGATGTTAGCAGTGACATCAGTCTTGTCATACCCAATGTCTTTTATCATGTATCCTCATATGAGTCGGAAGGACGTCAATTATTTTGCCAGCATGTTCTGTTCAGCCATCAGTAACACCGTACTACTTACAGCATCCTGCTTTAAGCACTGAAGCAGGGCTTTGCATTTTCTGTGCATGTAGCTGTGTATGATATGAGCATACTACACATATCCGTGCATGCAGCTGTTTATGATATGAGCATACTACACACACTGAGCACTGAGAACATTCTTCCAACAAGATGCATTGTGCTGTCCTTAAAATGGTACTTAAAGCACCATCCGTTGAGTTTACAGAACTCTGTATTTTATTTGACATAACATGCACATTATCTATAGGATTATTAAGAATTAAGTATTTTTGGGCCTGCTACATTTTATCTGCACTTAGATGGTTTCTGTATAAAAAGTGGCAATCATTTGTTATATGCGTATATACACAGACTCACCGACAGACACACACTTTTCACTGTAGTGTATGTACACTCTGAATTTAGGAAAAAGAGAGCTCTGTTAAGCATTTTTTTTCTGATATAAAAACACGCCTTTTAGTGCTGTTAATCTTTAGTCTCATGCCATAGTATAGACAGTGGTCAACCCAGACAAGGGTTGAAAAGATAAAACAGTACTAAAATCTGTAAGACATTTTGGTCCATAGGCAGTTACTAGGCTTGCAATCCTGAGCACCATTCAGGAGCCTAGTCTAAACTTCTAATTGCCCCAAGTACATCCTCATGATCGTTAATGTGAAATAAACTGAATAGTTACTCTACGGCTAAAGTTTTTGTGAAATGAATTTGAATATGTTCCTGATTTTGCAAAATACCCTTGTCTTTGCTTAATATTTTTGGTCTGCAATTTATATGTTGTTGTTTTCTCAAGTTACAGTCTGTCATTACAGGGCTAGTCAGCATCTACAAGTTCTAAACTGGAATACTTACTTTCTGGGTGCTGTTTGTGTAAAACAAAGTTGTAACTGTCCCTGATTTTCATGGAGGCCTCAAAAAATGTAATGTTTTCTAAAATACCATTGAGGATTGCAAGTCACTAAATGTAGGGGACTACTTGTGGATGAAAGCAACTTACATTTTTTTGGTTTGCTCAGTTTGTATTCTGGAATTACAGTACTAGTGTGCTTTATTATGAAATTTGTTAAAATAGTTATGCTGTGGATACTGATTGTATGAAACCATGTCAAACCTTTTCTTGATTCTGTAAAATATATCTGGCTTTGCCTCATATTTTTGTACTATACCTCATAAAAGTTGTATTTTTCTGGCAAATTGCTTAGGATTGCTGTGAATGATTGGGGTGACTGTCAATGAAAGCAACTTTTCATCTTGTCATTTGCTCAGCTTATTGTGTAGACTACAAGGTTCCCCTTCAAAACATCTAAAACCCATAACATCCAAAATCATAACATCGAAATCATAACATCTAAAACCCACAACATCTAAAACCCGTAACATCAAATTTCATAACATCTAAAATGTGCATCACAACATCGAACACTACAAATCACATGAAAATAACATCCCCTCGACATCTAACGTCACCAAACTAACAAATGCACTTTTACCACATTTCTGCATGGGGGGCAAGCCCCCTGCACTCCCACCCCCCGTAAATTAAATATTCTAACTCCAAGATCGCACTACAATGAGAAAAAGTTAATTTCCTAACCCCACTGTGTCACGATCACCATAAAGAATGTACACATAATGTCTATATCACTTACCTCTATGGCCTAAAAAAAACATACATAGTGGCAAAATAAACACTATATAAATAAAAAGTCCTACACTTTATAAATAATAAATATATAAATAAAAAACTACAACATCTCATAGTGATACAAAAAGATTAACAGATTAAACTATAACACTTAGTTTGATGACACACTATTTCATATTATACATTTTAGATGTTATGAAATTCGATGTTATGAGTTTTAGATGTTATGGATTTTAGATGTTATGATTTCAATGTTTTGATTTTAGATGTTATGAGTTTTAGATGTTTTGAAGTGGAACCAGATTACAAACTAGTGTACATTTATATAAAATAAGCTCTGGGTAGTATTTGTGTGAAACCAAGATGAAACTATCTTTCATTTTGCAGATAATCCCCAACCATACCTCTCAACCACTTGGTGTAAAAAATCTGGACAAAATTTGACAAAATGGGAGGACAAAGGCCCAAAAATAGGGATGCATTTTAAATATTGCTCATATGAAGTTAGAATGTTGCTGGAATAGCAGGAGTTGTGTTAAAATGTATTTCCTGAAGGATATGAAGTCTGAAACTCAAATGCATGTCATTATTTAGTGACTTTAATCCTTAGAGCATCCCAGTCATTTGTCAAAAACATAATTTTTATGAAGAACGAACTGAAAATATAATGCAAAAATCTGGACATTCTGCGTGAATCTGTACAGTTGAGAAGTATGCCCCCAAACTTGCCTCATTTTTATCAGCTCACAAATAATAATGACAGATATTTTAGCACAAATTATTAAAACTTTGGTGACATTCCCATGGTTTTATGACCTTACAGTTAGCTACTTAATTAAAGCCATTTCTTGAATGAAACAAAATTTATGGGTGGGAAGGGGTGTTTGCTATGACATTAAAAAAAAAAAACTTTCGGTGAGTTTGCATTCAGTTTCTTGTGTTCATTGTACTGGGATTTGTTGAAACCAACTTGATCAGCTGAACTATAAGTATAACCCACAATAGGAAGGGTAAACAGTTTCAATATCAACACATCTAGAAAATGCATAGTTGAAATGGGTCTGCTTTAAACCACTTTGCAATATCAAAAGCTGAAATTAACATCCATCCACAACTCCTTTTCCCCATTTTTTGGACATGGGGTGCCAAGATTGTACTGCCATGCCAAACACGCACATTGACAGCTGCAACCACTTATGCTTCCCAAATACACCTACTGCATGTCATTGGAATGTGGGAGAAAGCTGCAGCACCTGGAGAAAACCCACACATACCCAGGTAGGACTTGTAGACTCTGTAAAAAAGACACCATAGAACTGAGAAATGACCTGAAGGAGGCAACAACACTACCTGCTACACCACTGTACTGCCCACTAAAAGTAACATAGGCCTAGAAAATGCTGTTAAATGTAGATACAAATGCAAAATATAATTGTCTGTGTGTGCGCGCAGACACCCACACGCGCACGCATACGTGTGTATATATATATATATATATATATATATATATATATATATATATATATATATATATATATATATGGGTCTACTTCTAAATCTCATATTACCAGTAGACTGAACTACAGAAGACAGAGATCAAAAAACCAAATAACCAACTTCCTGAAAGTTTACAAGAATGAATCCTACAATACTGAATACTCCAAAGCAAATGTAAGTTACTACCCTCAACCGATGTAAAAGTTCAACTATTTTATTATTTCCTACACTTTTGCAGGGGGGCTATGCTACCCTGAAATTCCCACACCCCCCACAAATTATTTATACTAACTGTGAGGTTGCACTACATTGAGGAAAAGGTAAACTACGAACGCACGCTTTAAAAAAATGCAGTTACTGCTCTAACCTTAGATTTGCCTGAACGTTTCTACTTGCAGCACCAATATTTCTTCTGTTTAATGGTTCATTATATATGATGAAAATATTCTTCAATTATAAATGCTCCTTTTTGTTTGTGAGATGTTGAAGTTTCCTACTACTCCAATGATTCCAGGAACGCCCACATATTTTACTTATGTACACAGTAGAAAGACTTAAAGTTATACTGTCTTATTTCAGTATTAATCATTTAACTATTATGTTCAGTTTGGTATTTTAAAACTCGACCTTATAAAGTTTCAATAAAGAGAATTTTTGGCTTTCTAGTCTCATTCTCGTTTCGTTCAACCTAATGGTAATAAGGGATTTGAAAGTAGACCCATATATCTATATCTGTGTGTGTGTGTGTGTGTATATATATATATATATATATATATATATATATATATATATATATATATATATATATATATATGTGTGTGTGTGTGTGTGTGTTTGTGTGTGTGTATATGCATATATCAATATATATATATATATATATATATATATATATATATATATATATATATATATATATATATATATATATATATATATATATATATATATATATATATATATATATTATACACACACACACACACACACACACACATATATATATATATATATATATATATATATATATATATATATATATATATATACACACACACACACACACACACACACACACACACACACACACACACACATACACACACACACACACAGGCACACATATAAATATATACACACGCATATATCAGTATCTGTCTACATGTATGTATGAGTGCACAGGTTTTAATCAACAGTGTGCTTGGTTGTCTCTTTGTCAACCACTTTGGTTGACTAAGCAGATATTCAACAGGTATGCAAGGCTGCACAATTCTCAGAGTTGAAGAATATTTCCTTCCTTGATTTTGTGTGATCTTAGTATTAGTATGTATACTTTCCATGGGGGTGGAGGGTGCAGAAGGGCTTGCCACCTTTAAAAATATGTTTTGTAAGATTTTTTTTCTTTTAACTTTTGCATATACCATTATTATTTCTTGGCACATGCATAGTAGTGTGTCGACGTTCTGTTGATGGATTGCGGTCGGCATTTGGAACATCGCATTTTAGTGCACTAACAAATCTGATAAGCCAGAAAGACAGAGTATGAAGACATTGAGTGATGTCATCAAAATTAGTAATAGACCCAAAACAATAACACTCTTGTGTAAAGACAGGGCAGTATTCATAATCTCTCAGCAAGGTTATGAATCAAGAAAAGTAGTACATCCAGGCAACAATTGAAGGACCTACTAGACACAGCAGGAAAACCTGAGTTGGCATAGATAATATGGGACATCAATGCTCATACAAGGAGAGATAGACCAGGATATAAGGCCTGCCTTGGGCCATGTGGATGGTGAAACAGGTGTAAAAGAGAAGCCATTCTAGTCATCTGTCTGGTCAAGAGCTTAAAGGTGGTCAATGTATGGTTCATCAAGAGTGAGATTCACAAGATCAAATACAAGAGTGGCCAGCATGCAACTCAGGAAGGCTTCCTTCTGTACTAAGGAAAATGCATTGGGGTAAAATCAGACATTGCATAATCTCCAGTGAAGCAGTCACCCCCACCAAAATCACTGATGGCTACACTTATCTGCTAGTAGTGGTCAAAGGAGGCTCTAAGGTCAGCAGATTCTAGGATGAAGACATGGAAGTTGACTGGATTGAAAGCAAAAGTGTTCAAGGAAATATGCAAAGCTGCAGCACCTCAGGAAGAAGAGAAGGTGGAAGCATCGCAAAACAGACTGTCTGAAGTAGAATAGATATGTGGCTGAGACAGGTATGGAAATAATATACTTAGGAAATGTTGGTTGTGGAATGTCAGAGGTACTCTGGCAACTTCTGGACAGTGACTCAACCAAAGGCACAAAGAAACTGTTACCAGGTTGCAAGGCAAAGAGATAAAGAAAAAGAAGATAGTCGTCAGACACCCTTCATAAAGGATGTCAGCAACAACATACATGAATGAAAACAAATGAAGGAAAGCCCCACAGAAGCTGCACTGCTCCATAGTTACATTACAGTGAAGGAGTAGGAAGACCACACCCAAGAAGGTGTAAGAACAGCACTGAGAAAAATAAAGTCAGGGAAAGCAGCACATTGATGATGTCACAGAAAATATGCTCCAGATATTGAGTGAGTTAGTGAAGACATGGATTTTGAGTCTAATCATAGCAGTATGGAGAGAAAGGTGATGACTGAGGAATAAACCTTCTATTGCCAGAGTACAAAAACAAAGGGGATATTCACAACTGAGTGCAGTACAGAGGCACCAAACTCCTATCATACTGCATTAAAGTTGGAGAGGGTGATTAATAAATGAATATACACTAGAAAGTTAAATGAGAGATGAGCACTTCACATCCAGATGACAATGCAGCAAAACCAATTTGATGTTTGCAGTGAGGCATAGTGAAGAAGAAGTTAGAGTTGAGGAAAGAGTCCACCTGGCCATTAGACATGGAGAAAGCATGTGACACAGTCAAAAGAAAGCCGATTTCAGCAGTCCTGAGATAGATTTCATTCTAAGAAACACTGATAGAATTAGTGCAGGCTATGTGCAAGGAATGAATAACACAAGTTCAAACAATGTATGGACTCAAAGAAGTGTTCCTTGTGGGAGTGGGTGTGCATCAGGGTTCAGGTCTATGCCCACTGCAGTTCATCCTGTGTGGACTACTTTAGCATACAAGTCAAAGGGACCAGTCATCAAAGCTGCTGTATGCAGATAATGTTGCATTTCAAGCAGACATTGAAAAGGAACTTTAGCAAATAATGAAGGAATGGAATGCAAGGCTAAAAGTGCAAGGGATGAAACGGGGTACAGCAATTTAGCTATCATGGCAGCAAATGGGGGAAATTAGAAAACGATAAATTGAGATAGAAGGAAAATACTTGAACAGGTTAACAGCAACAGGTGCCTGGAAGGGATGGTTGAGGAAAAGGGAAGTCTAAATGAGGAGGTCAAAGCTGGAAACAGATATGCTGCAGCCGACTGGCATACAGTGTCATGGGCAGTGTTTGACTGCAGAATGCCAAAGAATCCAAAAAGTACAGTGGTCAAAACAGTGGCGAGACTAATACTTCGGTATGGTACAGAAACCTGAGCAGTGAAGGCAGAACAGTTGAAAAATCTAGAGGTGATGGAAATGAAGTGCCTGAGATGGGTGGTAGGATCCATACTGTGAGTCAGATAAATAAATGATGACATCAGTGTATAACCCAAATTAGAACCAGTTGCAGAAAAAAATAAGTGAGTGCAGATTGCAGTGGTTCAGACACGTGCAGGAAAGCAAAAGCTGATTTGATGAAGAAGATTTGGGAGGGAAAGGAAGAAGGCAAAGGAAATGAGAATGTTCAGGAATGAGATGGATGGAAAGATTGAGAGAATACCTGCTAACATGACTGTTGCAGAAGGTACAAGACTGGTAATGAATCAAGAGAGATGGTGTGTTAATACGTATCTCTTTAGTATCATAGCCTACTTAAGTAGGGATTTGAATCCTGCACGCGTCAAGTGTGCAGGGGGGTATATGTGTGTGATTCCCTTTGAGAAGAGTAGCCTTTTTGAGCTAGTTGGGAGTGTGGCCTAATGGTTAAGGTGTTTGCCTTACAAACACAAGGTGCAGGGTTTGAGTCTCACAAGGTATAATTGGCTAGGCTTAAAATGCCCTCACAATGGCAGTTAGCTTAGTACTAATCTATGAACCTATGCCTTTTGGGTGGGAGGTTGGCATAATGGTTAAGGTGTTTACCTTACAAACATAAGGTGCAGGGTTTGATTCTCACATGGGGTAATTGGCTAGGCTGAAAATGGCCCACAAGGGCAGTTAGCCTAGTACTAATCTACGAACCTATGAACCTATGACACCCAGACCCAAGTACAAAATGGGAAAAAGGGTGGTGATGATGGCATATACTAAGAGAGAAAGGAGAGATGTATGTGCTTATAGAGTGATAGATTGTGTGTGTGTGTGTGTGTGTGTGTGTGTGCGTGCATGTGTGTTGAGACATAAGAGGGGTGTATGGTACAGATATCACTTCATATTCAGGAGTGTTCCAATGTCTTGGTGTATGCTACAACGCACAACCTCAAGAGATTTATTGTTCTTATGAAATGGATATATGAATTTTTTGCAGTTTGAATTTTACATTTATTATTTTACATATAGCTATATACTTTACAGTGTAATTTAATGTAGAATAGCTCCTCTTCCCAAACTTATTCACTCCAATTGAGCTCTGCAGGTTTTTATTCAAATTTCCAATGATTGCATTTTGCTTTTATTGAGAAAATCAAGTTATATTCCCTCATTTCAAACAAATGTCCACATCCCTAGAACCATAAAGTTTATTAAAGAAGTTTAAATGGCAAACTGTTCAACAGATGCAAATGTTTATAGTGGCAGTGTTTATTAGATTTTATTTCTTAAAATGGATTTTATAAGTCATTATAAATACTGTAAATATTAATTTTGTAATGTTTTGTATATCTCAGTGAACATTCATGCTACATATTTTGTGTGTATCATTTTGTTTATCCATCTTAGAGCTTTCATATAATGTTATGCAGATCTATCAGAGTTACTTGGTTATTGAGATACTTAGACAAATATGAGCATTATGACAATATAAATAAACAATATATGAACAGCAACTAGTATCTCTTTAGCAGCAGTAGTTAGAGGCCAAATATCAATGCAGTTTTCTTGCTCACCATGTAAGATATAAGATAAAAGCTTTCAATAACTTGTACATAACATGGTTTTGGAATTATTAATGCAAATGAGTCAGCTATATTAGTAGCCTAGTGACATCAGTTTGATGTAATTGGGGAAACATCTGGAGGTTTCAATAGGTTGTAATGTGCTCACTAATTGGTTGTTGGGCAAGGTAATAACTGTAAGTTTGTGGAATTTTGGAAAAAAAGTTTTCTGGGTACTCATTTAATGTACCCTTCTATCAAACCGCTATGTTCTATTGCACACTCCAGTTTATAACCAGGCGTTAACACTAATCCTTTAACTGAGTTCCAGTAGACAAATGAATTCATATGAGATTTTATCAGCAGCATTGTATTTCTCAAACATTTAAACTGTTTTCCCGGTAACATAGCTTCAGAAATAATCACAAAAGTAATGATTCTGGTGACAAATCCAGGAAATGAAAGATGTATATGTAAGCAGTAATGCTCGCCTCCAATTATTTCAAGCTGGCTTAGTTTATATACTTGTTGCAGCCTAAAACTATTTACAAGGGCAATGGTTTTGGTGGCAACTCTGATTATCTGAAAAGCGTATGCATGTATGCAATATTCTCCCGCTCCCATCTTGCTACTTAAGTCTGATTAGCTGATGGCTTGCTTGTTACTTTATTAGTTAATCTTCTATGATAATATTTTGATGTGTGTTTTGTTTCCATTTTAATATGAATCCATATTCCTGCAGTGTTTTACTTTTGTGAACTGTATCCTTAAATTTACCGGTATGGGCAAACAAAGTCTTTCACCTTTATTTTTGTTTGTGCCTCCTCACGTTGACACCAGGGATGAAGTCGATGTTTTCTTTAGTCATAGCGACTGTTTTTGTTTTAAATTAATCACTTCCTGCCTCTTTCAACACGGTATTTCCTATTTGTAGGATTCATTCTTTCACTTTCATTAGGAGGTTATTTTTTTATTTTTCTAGGTTCTGTTTACTATTTCTAAATGTAGTTAAATTTAAGTTTATACTGGTTTTATTGATGTATACTATGTTTAATTTATGTCACGATTATGATTTGCTTTCTTTTATTTCCTTAAATATTGTTATGCAGACTGTTTAACTCCACTGAATGGTATTACTTTTTATTGATTTACTGTTTTGTTTTGAGAATACATCTGTCTTTGATAGTTTTTCCTGCTAAATGACTTTTGAAGATTGTGGTAGTCTGACGGATTTTGAAGTCTTTGAAATAGTACGGATTTGTGACTGAATTATCTATATTTAGACACACACACACACACACACACACACACACACACACACACACACAATTGCATAGACCTTTTTTTGCACTGTATAGTGCTGGCTCACAGCATGTTGAAAACAAATTAGTGAATATCAGCATACATGGAGGGCAAATTCAACTCATCCATTACTAGCAGATTATATACTGTGACTGAGTCACATGATTAGCAGTTTTAGGTCTTGACAAAACACCTTTCAGCCATCCTAATTGCTACTGCATAGATGCTGTTTGTATGAGTAAGGGTTCTAGTCAAGAAATTAGTCAGAGATAGACGTATATGCTTATGTGGGTGTTGGGGGAGCAAAAGGAAATAGCCTACATGTTTTCTTTTCCTCAGTTTTGTCACTCACCATTTTTTAGCATGTCATCTGTTTGTGAAAACTTAGAATGACAGAAGCTCTTCAATTGGAGGATGTAAACTGCAACAGCTGTCTGCTACTTGTGAATTACTGATGCCATCCCATGCATCTGGGACCGCTCTTTAACAGACACATTTACATTTGAGTCTTGAATGTAACAGTAAAGCTCATACACACGAGACTAGGATATAATCTATGCTGTATGAGCCATCTGTGCATGTCTCCTGCTGTCCTGAACTGGACCTTTACTGTCAATGCACTAAGAGGCAGATGCTCATTTATTTTCATAATGTCCCACTGTGTTGTGTCTCTATGAGTGAATCAGTGAGACTGTGAAAGAAGATAGGCTTGACTACGATTTTCATCCTAGTTTGCTTTCTGCTGTGTGATTAAGTCAGTCTTCATCAAGTTTTTCAGTAACTAAACAAATGGGCTTGTAAGTATTAAAGAAGTGTGCAAACTAAATCATTTTTAACGGTACTTTTAAGTAGCTATTGTGTTGTTTGGGGAAAATGCTTTTGTACTGTGTGTGCATTTGTTTCACATAATTCACTTTCATTTACAGCCTGCATAAATATCTTCTAATTTGTATTCCTTAAGATGGATTGTGAG
Organism: Protopterus annectens; assembly: GCF_019279795.1. Classification (NCBI taxonomy): domain Eukaryota; kingdom Metazoa; phylum Chordata; order Ceratodontiformes; family Protopteridae; genus Protopterus; species Protopterus annectens. Next base: position 262,648,124 of record NC_056739.1, read on the forward strand.
AACATATTGTGTATCTCATCAGAAAGACAGCAATATTTGCTAAAATATGAGAAAGAATGATGTTGTGGCATCCATTTTAGATGATATAATTCTAGTTCTCCTCAGTCTGACAAGGTACATGCAGGATGACTTCTGTGTTAGGTCAAATATGCTGCAGTACTGGATGTCAGGAATAAAATACATGAGTTTAAATGCAAGGTTTAACCTTCACTGAAAACACACAATTGAAGTGTAAGAGAGCTCAGTTACGTTACTGCCATTCATGAGTTATTACCTTCAATTTTTCACTCCTAAAGACAACAGGAACATTCTGAAACAACTTGTTGCCTTTCTTTTGAACACGTGTTTGAGAACATGTAAACATACAAAAAACATGCACCGAAATGTATGCAGTTATTGTTACACATTTGGCTAATCCTAATTTGTTTCCTATTAATTGATTTTTTTAACTACCGCACTAATTCCCATCCATTTACTTATGGAACAGTGGGATGCTGCAGTCCTTTAAAGTGTTAGAGTGCAGATTCAGCGTTTTATAAACATCTGTAGTCTGCAAAATCACCTGATGCTGCATATATTAAAATTCTTGCAAAACAGAAATGGAAAAAACAAAACAAAGGCAGTCAGTATTCCTTTTGTTCCTGAGAGATTCTTTTATGTAGTGGATCTGGTGAGTATTTTAAATGATACTTGCTCCAACAGGCAGCTAGTGGTGTAAGGCTAAAGTCTCCCCAGGAATGTCTTGTTAATATTCTACCTGCTTTTCATTCTTTGTGTCACATTAAACAGATTATCTCTAAGTAAGAGTTCCATGAGATCAGTATAAAGGCCGCACCTGGTTTCCAGGACATTTAGAAGGTATCAGATATACTTTTGCACCTATGTTTTTTGTCTGGATAAGGTCTGTAGTCTCATTTGTTCTCCCACTAGTCATAATGTGTCTACCATACAGGACAAAGGCGGTTTCTGACTTTAGGAGAGTACATTTTTCAAGTTTTGAACCTAAACCAAGGTTAAAATGCTGATTTATTAAAGTGTTTATATGCTAACTATCACCAGGAAAAAAAGTTAAATAATTAAATAATAGAATGGCAGGTATGTTTTTAGGGTCTTCTGTAATAGGCCTCTAAGATGAATGTCCAAAATCATGCTGGTGCGTTTGTTGCTGATCTGAAATGGAAAAAAGGTAACATATCAAACAGCACTTTAGTTTAAAAAAATTAGATTGTTTTATCTGTGGGCCAGACATCCAGAACTGACCTGAAATATGTGAGATGTATATATAAAGATCATCGGTGATTAAAGGATTGGAGGCGGTTTATCAGTGACGGGTATACACTGCACAAAGTCATCTATTGTGAATAACAGAATCTTACGGCATGTAGCAAGGGTATGTTTTGAAACTGCGCAGAAGTTTTATTGCTGCACTGTATCATGAAAATAGACACTGCTGTGATCATTGAGATGGGAGCAAGAAAGATGGGATGTGGGGCACAGAAAAAGCCTACAAGCAGATGCTCACTGAAAGCAAGCTGTGCTGTAGGTGTTTTCTGGTAAACAGAAGGCACGTAAAGAGAGCTGAATGTATGGATTGTTTTTGGCTGTCATTTGTGGTTTGGAATTTTGCATCATATACTATAGGCAGCACCCATTAAACATTATTATTAGCTATCGTAACTTTATATTCATGCACCCTAAGTATAGGGAATGGAATTTTATTATATTCCCTATAATGTATACTCAGGGTATGCTTTTGTCATCTACTTCTGATGGAACTCATTTAGCTATAGATAATGATCTAAAGTACTGGTATCAGTTGATATCTGATAATAAAGTTAAAAATCTAGATTTCTTAAAACAAGAATTTGATCTAAGAGAAACTTGCTGGTTAGAGGTTCAGACCTTTAGACAACATCTCATTAATAAAATAGATCTAATGTCTATAACAGTTAAAGAATCTATTCCAACACTGATTGATTACTTGATATTAAATTTACAACATAAAGTTTCTGATAAAGGTAAATTTTCATACATACATAAAATTATCAGACAAGAAACTTTTTACAGTGTAGATACATACTGGAATTATTTCACTTCTATTAATGGGGACCCACCAAATCAACAAGATAAACAATATATATTGGAATCTGCCTATAGAACTACGTCTTCCATTGTCTGGAGACTTTATACATGGAAATTTTTACATAGATATTTTTATACACCTTTGATGATGAATAAAATAAATAATAAAGATAATCTATGTAAGAAATGTAATGTAGAAATGAATGCTGACTGGGCTCATATGTTTTATGACTGTATAAAATTGAAAGAATACTGGAAGTCAATTAATGAATTTTTGCAGGCTCTTTTTACAGATAATTTCATTATTTCTAAATCTCTTATATTATTCAACACACCTGTACCTCAAAGTGTTAAAAAGGTTAAGCTTCCCTTGTTATGGTCTATTCTAGCAGTGGCTAGGAAAATAATGACCAGAAATTGGATTTCAGATACACCTCCTTCGTTCAATGAATTTAAAAATGTTATGAATATAGTGTGCCATATGGAAATAAACACAATTAGGTCAAGAACAGCTAGAAAAACATCTTATTATATTGCATGGGATAATTTACAAAATTTGTTAAAAAAATCCTAATTTCAATAGCATGGTATTTTAGTTTAATTAATTGATCTGATTGTAGTGGATGTCTTTGTAAATACTTTAGTTGTTTTGTTGAATGTTATAATCATATCTATTTTTAATTACTTGTATAAAATTGTTATGATATTTCTCTTGTATGTTAAAACAATAAACCTGTTTTGAAAAAGATACTATAGGCAGCTACATGAAGCTCCTAAACTACAAATGGTAGGGCTAAGTCAGTTAACTATGGGTTTAAGTAAAAAGGTAGAATCATATCTGAAAGAAAGGTTTTTATTGCTGTAAAAAACAGAGAATGCACAAGTGAGTGACTAATCATTTGAATGAATTACATATGATTGAATTTAGTTTTTATAGTGTAAGTAAAGAAAAGTGTGCAGGAAGGTTAATATTTGAATGAAAAAGTGGTGATTGTGAAGATGTACAACACTGAGTTATAGCAGTTGTGAATATGCAAGTGTTTGCAGGTACAGGGTTAGAATAAGGGTTAGGTAGGGGGATCGAGTCAGTGTTGTGCATGTTTTGTGTTGCATGTATTCTGTGTCCTTTTGTCTTGTATAGTGGTACATCTAGGGGAAGAGTTTTTAGTAATGTAATGTGTAGGGTTAGGGGCAGGGGTAAAGTTGGGGTTAGCACACGAGTAAGATGGTGCAGGGGGACTTGAAGTATTGAAGCTGGCCACAGTATTGTTATGCTTGATATGTAGAGTTAGCTTTTTCTATAGATTAGGAATGAATTAGATCTGATGTTGTCTTTTCTGTCAGCTCCTCTTTGTAGTGGCTTTGACCACTTCTATACTTTGGCTCTAGTGCTCAGGCATCTCCCCCTTCCCATAATCTGTATGTAGAGGGCAAGTGACCCTAGATCTCATTTACCGCCATAAGTGTTTGATGGATCTTGGTGCTCAGGAATGTTTTATCGTTAATAAGTACTTTCCTTCTGAGATTGATTTCTTTCTTTTTGTATTCCACCACCTTTTATATTACTTTCTGATGAGTAAAGTCACAACAGTTAACCACTACACCATGACTTTTTTCTTATTTATTTAAACACTACATAATAACTACATTGTACTATATGTATTTTATGTATTTATACATATTTTTTATATTTATATTGTATTTTTATATTTATATGCATTTTTGTGACTAAAGTGTACAGGGTCCTGGGTTTAAGACCTGCAAGGACTAACCAGTGTGTATTTTTATTTAACATTTTTATGTAACATTTTTATTCAACAATTTTAAATTAGTTATTTTTAACTAAGTTATACAATGTATTCGTGTGATTTTATTAGCACTAGCACTTTATAATAATTTGCTATAAGTGAATTAAAATACATTTATATCTATATTTTAAGGTGATTTCTATTGAACACAGCACTTTACTCATGCTGATATACTGTCTTTTTAAATAAGTGTTCATTCATTTCCCTATTACATTGATCATGTGACTGTGTTAAGAAGTTTATTTAAGCTTGCATTTGAATTTTAACAGTTACTCTGATGAAGCCCTGGGAGCTACAAGGTCAAAGCGCTTACTCTTTTTTTGCAATAAAGTTTGTCAAGTGTTACCGTTCTGTACTGGTTTGGTGGCATTTTTTATTTTTATTTCACCAGTTTTTAGTATTTGGTGTGCTAGGTTGAGTTGGTGGCACCTTAATAGGTTGGAAAATTCTAGCCATTGTAATGAATGTAGGGCTTGCCAGTGGTGGGAGCATGATTTGGCATTGGTGGCAAACCTAACAATTTTTTTGTAGCAAGTGGAAAGTTTGTTCAGGTCACTTTTATTTGTGTTTGTTAGTACTGGGGATGCATAAAGTATTGTAGATAGGACATGGTTTCTGGCTATAGCAATTCAAGATTTAGATACCTTTTGCAACGAATGAGAGAGCCTAACTTTTTGTGGACTTTGGAACTGGTTATGGATATGTGTTTATTGAATTTGAGTTGCTGGTCAATTGTAAGTCCTATTAATTTAGCCTCCGGGACAGGGTTGATGTGGGTTTTTTTGGCGGAGAATGTGGAGAAGGTGAGGTCTAGTCTTTGTTGGGTGGAACAGCATAAGTTGTGTTTTTTAGGGTTTAGTATCAGTTGTGAGTTATTTAGACAGTTCTCTATCTCTGTGAAGGATTCTTTGTCTTTTTGTTGGAAAAGTTGTATACTGGATGCAGAGCAGATGAGGATTATGTTGTTGGCGTATTAAACTATATCAACTTTTGTTTTTGCTAGGTGAAGTTGGTTTGTAAAGATGTTAAAAAGAAGGGAGCCAAGAATTGAACCCTGTGGTATGCCTAGTGTGACAGGGAGTGGGGAGGATAGGGATTTAAGCCATTTGACGGATTGATGGCGGTTGTCTAAGTAACTTTTGAACCAGAGCAGGGTGGGGTTGTTAATGGTGAGTTCAGAGAGGCAGGTTAAGATTTTATTGTGTGAAACTGTATCCAATGCTTTGGATAAGTCTAAGAAGGTAGCAGAGAGTAGTTTGACTTGGTTCCTGTAGGAGTTTATAGTGTTGGTAAAGTTAAGGAGGGCAGTGGTGGTGCTGTGGGATAGGGAAAGCCATGTTGAGTTATGAATAGTAGGTTGTTGGTGAGGAGGTGGGTGAGGAGCTGGTGATGAATGCATCTTTCTAAAATCTTTAACTGGGGTGAGAGTTTCACAATTGGCCAGTAGTTAGAAAGGTCTTTAGAGGGGCCACCTTTGTGGAGGGGGATGATGAATGAGGTTTTTCACAAGGATGGAGCAGTTTATTCAGTAATGGTTCTATTATTTATTAATGAAATGGGGTAGGCTATTGCTGTAGATGCAAGCTGGAGGTATTTGGTGGGAAGGTCATCAGTAGCAAGGGTGATTGGTTTGAGTTTAGTTAAGAATTTCTGGATAGTAGGTGTTGGTACTGGCTTGAGTGAGAAGGGGATAGTGTTTTTTGGGCCTTTGGGGATTGTGTGGAGTTGGTGGGAGTTGTATTGTTTATGACTTTAAGTACAGAGGAGGTGGAATAGTTGTTAAAACTGGAGGCTATGTCTGAGTTTGTATAGTACCACAAAAAATAAAAATCAAATGCAACCAAACAATGGCAAGAACTACTCAGAAAGTAAGAACACTTTATTCTCTCTGGAACAGAAGCCTTCAAGGAGTTTGTACCTGCTATATTGGGGTGTGGTGTGGTGGTTTTTTCGGGCTGGAGGATGTGATTCACTGCCGCCTAGATTTTTGTGTGTTGGTGCTATGTTTCTCTTATAGGGAGATGTAGTGATTTTGCTTGTCAATCTTATCTTGTTTTTTTCCCTTATTTTGAAGTTCAGGAAAGGCTTGCCTAGTTGTGGGTGTTTTGTCTTGGTGCCATGTTTTCCAGGCTTTGTCCCTGCTTTGAAGCAAGGCCCTTGTGGTTTTCTGGAGCCAGGGGGCAGGGTTACTAGGTACCTTAATTGTTCTGTTTGGGGCTAGGTGGTTGAGGATGTTTAGAAATGTGGAGATGAAGTATTCAACTGCCTTCTCTAGTGGAGGGATTTTGATGGGAGACCAGTAAACGGATTTTAAGACTCTTAAGAAGTGATCTAAATAGAAATGTTTGTGGGAACAGGTTTGTAGGAGGGAGGGGGAGTTATTAGTTTAAAGTTTGTGTCTAAGGATAAAAGTGGGGTCGTGGTCATTGAGATAGTTGGGCAGTGTGTTGCTCAGATGGGCAGTATTGGGCTGGTTTGTGAGGATCCAAACTAATATGGATTCCCATTTTGTGGACTTATCAATACATGTGGGAGAATGCATGAGTTGGATGCAGTTATATAGGTTAATATGGTGGGTGGGTGGTGGAGAGTGGATAGTGTTCCAGTTGATGTTAACATCGCCTAACACTATAGTTTCTTGCAGAAGGGAGTGGGAAGCCCAGTGAAGTATAGATTCTAGGGTGGTTAGGTTGTCACCTGGGAGGTATATAAATACCAAGTTAGTTAAGGTGTTTGTGTTGGTTTAAGGAGAGTTTTGCAAATATAGTTTCTGCATTTTTAAAGTGTGGGGTTTCTTTTTGTAGGAGTTGAAGTTTTAGGTTAGTTTTATGAAGCAGGGCTATGCCACCACCTCTTTTGTGTACCTGGTCAACCCTTTGAATGTTATATCCGGGTGGGGTTATGGAGTTTTCCTTGATATGTGGTTTAAGCCACGTCTCTGTGATGAGTATTATGTTGGGGTTATATAAAGAGAAGGTAGAATGCAGTTCTATTTTATTCATAATACTGCGGATATTCAAGTTTAGTATTAGTAATTCAGTAGGTTTGCATTTAAATGGAACATGGGAATTGCATGTATTACTTGAGGGTGTTGCTGGGCCGGGATTGGGGTGCATATCCCCTCCTTTTAGTAACTGAGTTGTTATAGTGGTAATAGTTTTGAGGTATTGCATTATTATGGAGTGGAATCTGAGACCTCGTTGTTTTTTGGATGGTGACACATAATAAATAGGTGAGTTGAATTGGATGAGGGTTTGGCTGTAGATTGCTGGGGATTGCTGGCGATATGAAGATATGTCTTGAGGGGTAGGTAGTGCTGAGAGCTAGGGTGGGGGATTTAAGATTACTGAAATGTGTGAGTATAAAGTGATTAGAGGTACTGATGGAGGCTATGGAGAGACATATGAGAAGGGAAACTAGTAGCAAGGGAGTATTGTGAAGTTGGGAATGGGGGGTATGAGACATAATTGCAATAGCTTTATGCTGAGGAAGGAGGATAATGTTCATGAGGAGGGTATGGGTTTATCTAAGGACATCAATGTAGCAGCTCCCCCAGTCCTATGATAGCAACCCCTTGGCTAAACTGATGTAAATAAAGATGGAGAAGGGGTATCTATAGTTTATATTTAGCACAGATCACATGTAGACATCATTCTTAGCTATGTAAAGGGGATTCTAGGACTTGTTCTATGGTGATTTGGTGGGGGGTGACATTGCAAGTATAGTGAAAGAGATGACTTAGGTTGGCAGGATAAAACTGAAACTCAGATATCTGCTACGTTATTTTGGTGCTATTGTGGACTTATTTTATGCATTGTTTGGTGTCATTTCTTAGTTTTCTAATGTAGCTAAAAAAGGAGTTATAAATCCTTTTTGTGTCTCTGTGTACTTTACTCAGAGTTCCTCATGGTACTCCAAAAACATCTTTTCTGATTTGTTTTAGTACATTTCTACAGTGGGGAAAGTGAATACTTTATAGTTATTCAAAATGTTTTTTATTATGATAATAGACATTTGTGTATTTTAAGATGCATCAAAATACAACACGTTAGACCTCTTTTCGAAAACAGAGATGTATAAGAAAATTTGGACTGAGGTTGAACAGGAGTAAAATCGTGAAAGAAGCACAATATAGTTCTAGAACCAGGTAGGAAGAAGAAGGATTCAATCACAAATGGGCTGGTCTGCTGGGAAATGAGCAGAGTGACCCTTTTCTTCTGGAATTGTCTATACGTTTGTGTTTTTCTGTGAGGTAGTGGGGAATATTTTGAATCTTTATGGTAAAATAAGAAAAAAGTTGTATATACCTATATTAGTTTCAGCCTAAGGTAAAAAATATACATCTTTAGGGAGACAGGGAAGTCTCTTCATGCTTCTCTTGTCTTTTTTGTATTCTTGAGTTGGACAAATAAAGCTTCAGTAAAATAAGTTATTCATTGTCTAATTTATTTTATTTTATTCAATTCTTTATGACTTGGTAGAGTGTTGATCTGCATCAGCCATTTTCAAGCTCAACCCAAGAGAGTAAACAAATGTTAAAAATGAAATGATAACAATATGTTAGAGTAATATAAAAATAGAAGCAAAGATAAGTGAGGTTACAGAATTAAGCATAATGTTTACCGAGAGTTCCATCCATCCATCCATCCATCCATCCATCCATCCATCCATCCATCCATCTTCAACCTCCTTTTTTCATTTTTGCACATGGGGTCGGGGGTGTCAAATCAATGGTGACAATCATCCAAAGCCAGTGTTCACATAGCTGGGTGGCTAAATTATCAAGATAATATAGTATATATAATATGTTCAAGTATTTAAGTAATAATTAAAGATTATTTAAGTAACTGTTAAGCATTCAGCTATTTCATTTTTCATAGAAGACTTTTGAGTAAAATAAGATAAGTAACACTTGGTCATAAAGTGATAACTTGATATAAGAACTGGCTGACAGGAAGCCAATGTTGATGCTTGTTTAGGATCCGGATACCATAAGTTTAAAATTTTTGAATTAGAACTGTGAATTTTTGATGAATATAATGAAAATCAGACACTGATGTACCTTGGAGTTTTGTCTTTCTGCTTTGAGGTACACTGATCTTAGAGTTAATATAAGGGGTTTTTTTTGTACTTTAGAGATACATAATTGTTGGTCTTGCGCTTGTGGTTAGGAGACAGTCAATGGGGCCAGTAGAAACATAAAAAAGAAGGATACTGGCATCACTACTTAAGAGGTGAAAAAGAAGGTAGGATTTTTATCACAGATACCAAAATTACTTAGAATATGAAATGAATATGAAATTCAAAGAGAAGCAAAGACAATGTTGAAGAACTTACATAACTGGGGGAAAATGGACCTAAATATTTGATTAACTGAAACATGTTCTAAGTTATGTACTATAGGAAGTCAAGAGCAAATTCTAAGATATTAATAGAAGTACTGGGTTACAAAGATTGGACTAAATGATAAAAATATAGTCAGTTGAAACTTCCTATGTTGCATGGGAATCTACTAGAATGATATAGTGCAGATGGAGTGGGGTGTAGCATAGCTGTAACGAGGTGCTAATGGCAATGTGCAAATCAGTGGAGAGAGGTTATTTTGATTACTGAGTCTGTTAAAGGATTCATGAAAACTGCATGGGTGCATTTTGAAGAAAGACAACAAAACTTTGGGTTGCTTCTCAACAATAAATTGAAAGCAGTAGATTGTGTGAGATGTTTTTTTTAACTTTCTCACAAGATCACCATCTCATTCTTTTTAATTTATCCCTTATTATCAAAGCAGTACCACCCAGCTTTAGGCATGAGCTAATAATCCCACTACATAGGGTCCCACACCTTATACGTGCCAATGATTTTAAGTCTATTGGAAGTATTTGCTCTTTGACAAAGATCATTGCAAAGGTCATTTATACTCAGATAGTTGAACATACACAAAAATATGGATTACTTGCTAATCAACATCTATTTCAGTCCAAATTCAACAATCAAACAGATATTTTTACAATCATTTCTCATATTTGCTATAACATAGAAAAAAGTTACCAATGGGACTTATTTTCCTTGATTTAAGAAGGGCTTTAGAAATAGTTATATATAACTGCTAAACCAACTATCATATTATTGTTCTATACCTGAGGTCACAACATGATTTAAAACTATTTTTTTTTTCAAATTGAACTTCAGAGATGCTAACACACAACAGTCATTGTAATCCATAACTCTTTTATCAGGGGTACGAGAGGGCTCCATTTCTTGGCCATCTGTCTTTATTCATAAATATCATATCACGGGATCTTCCACACCTAAACATTATTATGTATCTTGATGGTACAGTGTTTATGCCCATAAATCTTCCTTAATGGTAAGTTCATTGTTCCAATGCAATTTTGCCTTTATCTGAAATTATCTGTCTGGCAACAAACTAGCTAAAAATTTTAGTAAAGCCATTGTAATGCCCTTTAGGAGTCTCAAGAGATGCAACAATGTCATAGCATCCAAACTATCAGACCACGAGGGGTGTGCCTTGTCTTTTGTTAAACAGTAATGTTATTTAGGAATGGTGCTTGATGACACACTTTCCTTTGCTAAGCATAATGAGCAGATCATCAACAAAACTCTGTAAATTCAGAGTAGCTTACAGTCTTGCACGTTTGCTTACTACAGATGCCACACAAGCTACAGCCATTAATGTTCTTATCTCATAACTGAAAATGTTTTGCCAGTTGTCACATCCACTTTCAGGCTACATTATTTCAGTTCTTCAGAACACAAAAAACAGGATATTAAGATTCATCAAAGTTTCACCTAGGACAGAACATTGCCATACTACAACACTAAAAACAAAATTACAATACGTAGTTAGTACATATACTTACACAATACTTTAATCTACAAATGAGTTCAAAATGATTTATGGGTAATAAATTAAAAATAAAGAAATCCATATACTCAGATCCAGTGAAACCATTAAATTAATAAGACTTCCTTTGACTTTAGTGTTTGTGAAAATCATTTTACAAACTGGCCATTGCATACTGGAGCACTCTACAAAATGTAATATATGCGCAATTAAAAAGAAAGCACACCTTAGAAAAGAAAGAAAACACCTGTTGCAGAAATTGTAAATAGCATTGTTGTTGATAGTTTTCAGTTTTTGATAACATTTTGCTTTATCTTCTGTGTGACTATTCTGATTTTCAAACTGACTTGTACTACTGTATTTTGTACAATTCTGTATAAAGCATTTAAGTCCATTTATACATTCTTTTCTCTCTAACAAATGTGCACACCTTCTGTAAATTTATATACATTTGTATATGGTATATAAATTCTTAGTTTACTTGTGCATTGTTTTGTCTCATACCTAGACTGTAAGAAATGGCTATACCTACCATGTATAAATGCAATCAATTTCTTACATGGTGCATTTTTTTTTATATGAAGTCTTTCCACTTAGCTTGGTTTGTGGTTGACAAGGGTTCTAAGAAAATCTACTTTACTGCTTAACAGACTCAAATACATTGTGATATACGCAACTCAAATGAAAGAATATTTAATGCACACACAGTAAAGCTATCAGCGCAGTGGGATAAACAGGATCAAGAGGGTGGGTTCCTCTAGAATATATGTTTATGCATAAAAAAATGCAATTAATAATGGATGAGGTATGGAGTAACATGCGGGAGTATTTAATTATAAACTCAAAAAGAAGAAAAAAACAGAAAAAACAAAGGAGTTTATGAATCCAAAATCCACTAAAGCAGGAAATGTAAGGAAAACCACAATTTATTAAGTGCTTTGTTTCCCTATAGAATGATGGAGTTCATTCTACAGGGAATAAAACCAGTAAATAATAGTTTTTTTCCTTACATTTTTAGTGGAATTGTGTTTCCAGTTTTGTAGCATTTAATTATAGAAACGATTGTGAAGATATGGACTGCTTCCATAATACAAATTATCTTTTGAAATGTTGTAGGCAGTGTATTGTGAAAGAGACTAAGGCTAGGTAAGAAAAGATGGGACTAACTAAGATATCTTCCCAAAGACTAGAAAGGGAAGCTACAGATGCATGAGCTGTAGTCATAGTACACCAGCCAACAGTTAATGCTGAGAAGATAAGAAGAATAACATCGGGCTGATCAGTGAGATGAGAATGTGAAAAGACTGAAAAATAGAAGGCGAGATACCATCAACATAGACTTTATTTTTCAGCAGTGAATGGGAGGTGCTTACCTGCAAAGAAAAGGATAAAAGGAAATGGTAGTAGGTCTAACAGAATCTACACTAAAATAAGGAGGCCAGCCCCTGCAAGGAAAGGCAGTCTTACCGAGTAGGTCTTTACCAGTAAATTAAGTGCAGTAAAGATCAGTGATTTCCTTTTTCCTTACTAGCAGTGGTTATGTTAGAGTTCTGGCCATAATACCTATTCACAGAGTAGAAAGGGTGATGAGATTAGAGGGCGGAAGCAGAAGGAACCTTGATATCACTACATCAGGAGGTACAATGAGCAGCAGGGGTGTAGCTGGGGTGAGACTAAATGAAAGATAAGACAAAAACAGAGAAAATGAAAGCTCTGCTATATGAATATGGATAATAAGATACAAGTAGTTAAAATGATTTAGTCCCTTTAATCTTATACACAGGTCAGGGAGGCCATGGTGGTGCAGTGGTTAGCATTTCCGCCTCACAGCAAGAGGTTCTCCAGTTCGATCCTTGGCTGGGGTGCCTTCTGTGCGGAGTCTGCATGTCCTCCCTGTGGTCGCGTGGATTTTCTCCGGCTGATCCGGTTTCCTCCCACATCCCAAAGACATGCTGTAGGTGGATTGGACACTCCACACTGGCCCTAGGTGTGAGTGTGTGTGTGTGTGCCTTCTGTGGAAGGTTGGGCACCGGGCTGGCAACTCGACACTATAAAACTCCACTGCCAATCATGAGCGGACAGGTGATCCTCTGTGGCGACCCCTAACTGGGAAAAGCCAAAAGAAGAAGAAGAAGAATCTTATACACAGGTCAGACATATTTTATCAACCAGAAAAGAAGTTGAGGATAGCAATTTATAAAGCGCTGAATGATTTTATCTGGGAGGGGAACATGACAAGTTAGGATAAGCTGATTCTTCCAACAGAGCAGTTCCCTGATTTGAAGGGGTATTTGACAGCTAGACAGTTAAAGCTCCTATACATAGCACAATAAGAAACTTATAATTCAAAGTGGAAAGAGATGATGAAGAAACGGGGAAGTTCAAGAAACATTGATAGGCTGGGAGTTTAGATGCAGACCTTTAAGGAGAATAACAATAATCATACATAGTATTATATTCATAAAGTAGCAGCAAGTATTCTAAGAACTAAGCCAACATGGGAATGGAGAATGAAGATTCTGCCGCTAGAGATAACTGCAACTAGGGATACTGACAATAGGCAAGAGGGGCTGGAATGTATTGGAGAAAACTGGCAATGGAACCAAACTTTTGGGTGCAAATAACTAAAGATGAAAAGGTAATAGAATGGGAAGATGCCAAGAATGTATTTGGATTGCAGGTTAGTAATTGCCTTGCCTGTCAAAGACTGATATCAAAGTATAGGCAAAGAGAAAGAAATAGGGGGACCTAAATGGAAGATCAGCACCGGTAGAGTTTTAGTAGACTGTAAAACAAAAGCTGCTGTTAAAAAATGAATAATTAGTAGAGCATATGAAATATTGCATGATAACTATAAGAATCAGACAGATGAGTTTATCAAGGATTGGGAAGAGAGAATGGATAAGCAATTCACAAAAAAATAATGGGGGGATATATGTTTGTCTCCCAAATATGCAACCAAATCTAGAAGATTTAAGACTTTTGCTTGGAAATGTTTGCATAGATAATTGTATACCTAAATAGACTTTACAGAATTTTCCTCAGGTAGTCAGCAAATGTTGGAGCTGTGATGGGGAAGAAAGAGATAACTGGGAACATATTTTCTGGGTGTGTAATGAGTTGACAGACTTTAAAGATTCCCCTGTAAACTTAATCTATCAGATATACTATGTGAGCAAATTGGTGTAAGTAGGGAAATGTTTTTTTTCTGATCTATGATACAGAATCGTAATAGATATAATATGTCCTTGCATCTAATCATGACTTCTAAAGTTACTAGAAAATGGAAATCAAAGTCTAAACCAACTGTACTAGAAGTAGTGAATATAGTAACAGAAATAAAACAACTGGAATTAGGATCTGTAGAAAAGGGTAGTAGCAAATTACATAGGAAAAAGGGAAGCTGTGGAAACAATACATACAGGGGAGGAACAAGGTTTGAAAGAATGCAGGATTTAAATGAGGTTTGTAATGTTTGACAATGACAGAGTAGATTATAAGTGATGTATAATGTTTGCAAGCAAAATTGTGTCAATATGGTCTGTGATGTAAAATACTTGCAACTGGGACTGCATGAATATAGTTTGTTTTCATTTATATAAATGTATGATTGCCTATGTCATAAGTAATAATTTAATAAAGATGCTTCTTGTTAAAAAAAATATTTTAAATTGTACGATAATGAAGGTGTTATTTCTATCAGCAATCTAAGCCTGTCTTATTACATCTGAAATATCTTTTAAGAATCAAGTAAGAAGTATGTAATGTGTGTTTTCATCTGACTTCCAACTGTGGTGTACAGTTCTCCATGATACACTGTAACTGTGTGTGTGTGTGTGTGTGTGTGTGTGTGTGTGTGTGTGTGTGTGTGTGTGTGTGTGTGTGTGTGTGTGTGCCCACATTTGTGACAGAAATTGCTGTGCAATGGAAAATAAGGAATCACCTGGTTCCTGACTCAGGAGTCAGTATTAAACAAGGAAATGAAAGGAAACTGCCCAGAAAAGAAGACTAGCATTCAGATGGAGCACTCTGGATGCTGTATAATTTGACACTTTTACAAGTCATGTGTCGCCATGAGGAGCAATTATTTTTGCTGTTTATTTATATATAGATATATATATATATATATATATATATATATATAGATATATATATATATTTATAGATGTGTGTGTGTGTATAAAAGAACACGAAGGAAGACAAGCTTTAAATAAATATGTGTGTTTCTTTTGTTGTCCTGTTTTTAACATGGAACAGGCAGTTATATATATAATCATTTGAACTGAATTCAGTGAAATGTCAAATTACTGTATTTGCCTTATAACTCTATGTTGATTGCATTCTAAGTCATATTATTTCCCACACAATACTGATCATGGAGAATTGTCCAAGAATCATTGTCAGTCTAGAGAACAGCTTCCTTACAAATTGCTCTGCTTCAGTTTTAAATATAGAATCCCTCTAGGAAATGAAGAAACACTGGGTTTATACTAACATTAAATAGGTAAAGGCTGAATGACAGATGGCTGTTGATTTGTTCTCATCTAGATTAGTCAAGTTTACATAATCATAAGAGTGTTTTCAGGTGTACAATACATCAAAGATGACAAATCTGAAAATATATTTGATGTTTTTATTCACTCACTTTCCTCTCATTCCCTTCCTACCATTTCCAGTACTATGTAGTCCATAATTTAGAATCACAAAACATTTGACTAATCAAACAATTAAACCTCTCATGGAAGCAAATAGTGATGTGTTTCAGCTCAAATTGTAGTAATTTATGGTAAATTATATTGCTTGGGATGTATGACTGACTCAGAGAAAGAATGACACATTAAATTATCACTGTTTTTCAGAATTAGCATGACTCTGAACTGTGAATACCAAAGTAATGAGTTGGGGGTGTCCCTTTCTTTAGTTTTCATGTATTGTCTTTATGCAGACCTCAGTTATGTGGAGCAGAGTATGTTATATTTTAATTATGTGTACTCAGGTAAATAGTTTAAAGCAATTGTGGCCAAATAGCTCTGATTACAGCGATACTGGGTTTTGTGCCACTACAGTAGAATCCATTCCACCACCTCATCCATTTAAAAATATCTCTGTTTCTCAAAATAGCTCTAGCTTGTATTCTAAAGAGTAAGAATACTGATTTAAGACTACCTAGCAAGAGCAGTAATATTTGACCAGCTATTTTTGAAAAATTTTAACCATGTTCAAAGTTGACCCCACACTATTACCGTACCACTTGGAGCTGCCTTGTCTGTTAAGTTGCTTCCTGCAACCCCTCTCCCCTTGCTCTGATATCACCATCTGTCAATGCTAGCCATCAAGATAATCCAATAAAGGTAGCTGCCACAATGCGTTTGTGAGATGAAGTAATTTAGCACATTATTTTTAAGATGCTTTTACTGAAAATGAAATGTTAACAAGAATTTAGACTCGCTAGATGTAACTCCCATAGATAGGAAGCTATTATAACTAAGAGGACATGTAATAAGAATTTTTGCTATGTATTTCTTACACTGGTTTGGATGATATATTAACTTGAGTTCCTTGTGATATCCATATGTTAGTGCTTTCAACATGCTTCCTGCTATATGTTCTGGCTCCCGTCTTCCTACATATAATTCTTTAAACTTTTCATATTAGCTCAGTGGAAACATGTCTTTCTTCTTCTTTAGTATTAAAGTCTTGCCTTTGTTTTAATAATAATACTGGACAGTGCATTGCTCTATATTATTTCTTTATTGTTTTGGTGTACTTGTGTATTAGGCACACACATTGAAAACTGTGACCAAGAAACAGATGGATGTGGTATATGAAATGCTTGTATGCAAAAGTTGAATAGTTAAAAACAAGCAAGGAAACAGGAAGCAGGAGTGTGTCTATTGGGATGCATATTTGTTTATCTGGTGACGCTACATGTCATTAAGACAGCAGGAAAAATATCCAAGTTTCAGTGTGTCAGGTAAGGGTAATGCAAGAAATCTTGGATGCATAGCCCCAGCAAAAAATGCAAATTTCAATTCTATATTGAAAACAGATGTAGTCTCATTTCATTATAAGAGATAGAATGGCCATGTTATCGTCTAATTATCACCAGAGACAGAATGATGACAATTCTTCAGGCTTTCTACTTAGTATGAACACAAAAGCTAATCTACTCAGACTTTGTAACTGTTTTATACACTGTAAATATAGACTAAATTACCCTTTCCAGCTTTAACCATTGAAAACAACTGATGTGGTGCTCCAGACTCACTGTGTCTGTACAATGGATCTTGCTCCCCAAGTACTATTATAGCAATAACCCATGCCTGGGTGTGGGTAATGCGGGATTTACCCACGGTTGGCGTGGTTTGGTCCCGAGGGACCAAACAAAGACAACCGTGGGTAAATCCCGCATTACCCACACCTAGAAGTGGGTTATTGCTATTATACTATGACATTATTTAAGAAAAGAAATAATTACTTTTCTTAAATAATGGCATTGTATAATGCCTCTTTGCTGCCCTTCCGCAGCTGTCTGGTATCTGCGACAGTTCTGATGTACTGCACATGCCTATGCAGTACATCAGAGCTGTGGCCAAAAGCAATGGAGAAAGCAAGATCTCCGTTGCTTTTTACTGTTTTGCTATGTTAAATGGGTTTAACATAGCGACACAGCTTTAAAATAAGCAACGGAGATGTCCGTTGCTTATTTTAAAGCTGTCTCGCTATGTTAAACCCATTTAACATAGCGAGACAGGTTTAAAAAAAAAGCAACGGAGAAAGCAAGATCTCCGTTGCTTTTTACACACTGTGTCACTATGTTAAAGGAGTTTAACATAGTGAGACAGCTTTAAAAAAAGCAACGGAGATCTCCGTTGCTTTTTGTAAACGTGTGTCGCTATGTTAAACTCTTTTAACATAGCAAGACAGTGTTTTAAAAGAGACTTATACTAATGGAAAAAGTCCGGGCGACTGGACCTTTTTCCATTAGTATAAGTCGATTTACAACGTGCACGCTGGCCAATCAGCGTGCACGTTTTGGAATATTAATGGGGGGTCATCGTATAATTGTTTATAGTAACTGTAGATGTTCTCTAACTTTTGCTGCCGGATGTACATCTCTTTCAAGGAAAACATCTCACTACTTCTTAATACCATTTTTTATGAATAAAATCAGAGCTATTTTTATTTATATTTTAGTGAGGTGGGCTACAATTAATTTTTCATTGGACCTTCTGATAATGATCCCTCAAATACAACATGATATGCATTAATGAATTTAAATTGTTGCTACAAATCATTCTGCCTATAGAGATTATCTAAAGTTATGTAATATACCAATATATAATGCAATGCCAAAATTATAACAATAAGGTAGTCTGTTTGACTTGCAGTGACTCACAATGATAAGATGATCATTGAGTTGCAGTGATAACTTTTCAACCTTGGATGTGTAGCTCTGTTTTTTAACTATTTAGAAACTTTAGAAAAAACAGCAGAAACATGCAGGCTAATAAACAAATTGCAGTATCTTAGTGCCACAATTTAGCACATTGCAATTAATACATTTATTTGTAGCTGAAATATTATTGTTATTATAATGTAAATTCTGATGCATAGATGCTATAGGCCATACATAGATGTTTAAAATTGCATATGCATGAGTATCCTATGGTATAGCTTGTCAAAACATTATTCAAAAAATTATTTTCTGGTAAACATAAAAGTCATGAAATATCTTTTCTTTAAAGTTAGAATATTTAAGGAAAAGTTTGAAAAATTGGGAAACTAGGAGACTTTAAAGCTTCCCATATGGCATATAGCATAATCATATGAAGTGCCTCCCCTACTCAAGCAACTAAAAATAATTAACTTCAAGACATCTAGGTCTAGAAAGAACAATAGTTGGATACATATGTTGACTGTGAACCAAAGTCAGCAGAATGCTAAACCACACTTGCAGAAATATTCAAGTTTTATTTTGAATAAAAATAAGTTATTTTTTCTCAAACATAAAAAAGATTTCATTAGAATTGTTTTGCGTAGTGCCTCTCACATGCTTAAATAACTTTTGCTTGGTCATGTCATCCTTCAAAACTGTTAGAGACATACCATTAATGCAACAGTATAAGCTAAAAATCAGTATTTTGTGGTGATCAATACACATTCAGAAAAGAACAATAAGAAAGCATAAAAAAGAAAAAAACATACCAACAATAAATATCAAATAAATATAATGCATTAATTTATATTTAACAGATCTTCAGAACACTAAGAATGGAGAATTGAACATTAAGACCAAGGCTTTGCAAGGCATTCAAACAAAGTTGCCATATCAGCTCCTTTGTTTCTAGTCTGTCCTCCCAAAGCCCCCTTATGTTCCTATCAACTTTTTCTAAAATAAAAAAAAATGTAAATCCTGACACGTAACTGAATATTTATAAAGGATGTTCTTTCCGTTTTTGTATTTAATCACATAATAATATTCATAAATATTCATAAATTCTGCAACCTGAGAACAATAAAGAAAGGGTTTTACAAGGAAAAGCCCCTCCCCTGCATAGGTGCTGTATATACTTTTGCTCCCCGTGCACAAAATGCTTTTTTTTTTTTTTTTTTTGCAGACTGCCTTTGTCTTATTGTTCAGTACCTTTACATGTTTATGTAAATCTTTTTACGGATATTTTCATCAATTCATAGAGGTTACAATGCAGAGTCAGTCCATCGATCATATTCATATAACCAATACCCTCCCACATAGGGTACTCCTGCCTTCAGGAGGACAAAACATGTCAGGCTCAGGATGAATATATGGATGTGCCTCCAATTATCAATGTTTGCCTTAAAGAAAGCAAGGGTATAAGTTTGTATTTTATCTAACCAAAAAATAATTCCAGAATGCCTTCAGGAGGGTAAAATAACAGTAGCCAGGGTGAAGGGGGAAGATTCATAATGTTCTCTTTTGACTAAAACTCTTGTTTTCATGGATACACAGCAGGTTACATAGTTGTCTTTGATGTCCACATGATCAGAAAGCTGTGGATTGTATTTCCACAACAGTTGTTTGAGTTCAGTTTCTAGTACTGACATTGCAGTGCAACCTTAGGGCAGTGCTGCACCCCTGAAGTGCTACCCTTCTGGTGACACAGGTGGGTTGTTAGCACTTGTGGATGTCAGGCTACCCACACCTCATATCAGATGGAAAAACAGATGATTTTCCCCAATACACTAGCCGCATTTTCACCATTTTTGGTAAATATCAGTTTGTGTCTTCGCAGAAACTGGCCAAAGCCTAATGGAAAAACCTCAACAAATGTAAATATATTAGTAAATAAACAGGGTCTATATTAGAACATCGAAGTGTCAGGTCTTCGAATGTTCTAATATCAACACCTAGCAACCGAAAGTTGAAAATAGAGAATTTTTAGATAACCAAATTCTTTCCTAGGGAAAGCATTTGGTTGTCCGTTATTGTCGCTTCTCTATTTTCAGCTCTGTGGTGGAAAGTTATGGTCGGGTTCAGGTAAGTGTGCGATTGTGTGGACATGAGGGTTAGGGTGGGATAGGTGAGTTAGGGTTAGGGTGCGGGTCAGGTAAGTGTGCGAATGTTTGGACATGATGGTTAGGGTGGGATAGGTGAGTTAGGGTTAGGGCGTGGGTGAGGTATGTGTGTGATAGTGATGGACGTTAGGGTTAGGGTTTGGGTTAAGGTAAGTGGGTAAATAGTGGTGTATGTACAGTTTAGTGTAGGTTTAGATGTAAGATTTTAGGTGTATGTGTGTGGATTGCTGTGTGTTTGGTGTGTTTGTGTTGTGTGTATGTGTTTTGGAACAGCAAATTTTTTCCTAGGAAAAATTTAATTCAATGTTCTAAATTTTCGGTCTTACCGGTTTTTGGTTACTAGGTGTCGATATTAGAACATTCAAAGACCTGAAACTTCAATGTTCTAATACAGACCAAATAAACAAGTATTTGACATAATAATTTATAGATACATTCCTTAATGATGGTAGATATTTGGTGATTGCTTGACAGCTTTGTAGCCACCATACATTTATATTTGTATCATTAACTGGAGCTTCCCAGTCATAGGTCCAAAATCTGTGAATTAGTCTTGGCTATGAATATATAATTCAATCCCTTTACCATATTCAGATTTAAGTTCACAACACATCTACAAAATGCTACAGACAATATGCAAAATGATAACCTTTAGCAGGCAACATAAAGTGCAGTGGCCCTTAAATTGTTTTGACTGCACTGATCTTACTCAGACTTACCTTCTTAAATCTCAAAGAACCTTTGCTCACCACTAATTGTATCCAATACTAAACTCCATACAGATTATTTTCCTGCCATGTCTGTCTTCTGTTCCCCTTCAGTTGCATAAGATGTACATTAAAAGCTAATTAAACTTTTTTTCATACGACTGTTTTCATATATGATATTGTTTGTGTTACCTATAAGGAATAGGCACTTGTTTCTATATATTTACTTTAATGAAGATATTAGTCAAAAGGCTACTCTAGACTCCTTACAGCTTGGAAAATAGTAGCCAAATCATTCTTTATTTACATAGCCTAGTCATTGTCTGTAAGTATGTAGACATTTTTTGAGCCTTTAATTGTTTTATTTTTGTTTTGATACTTTTTTTCCTCCAGGCTGAACCTGAGGAAGATTCAAATAAATAAAACAAATAAAATAAATAATATAAAAATAAATATATATAGAATACTTTGTGCTACATGGCTATGCAGACTATGTGGTTATGCAGTGTTGTTTTACCATGCTCAAATTTCAAACAGCTGGTAGGGAGAGCAGGAGAGCAACTTATAGAAGTGACTGTCTTCTTTAACGTTGGAAGGGGTCATAAACCTGTTTAAAGAGATTAAAGGTTTTTTTTCTTCTTCTTCATAAGACATAAGCTAAAGAAGCTGCAAGATCTAATTTGTAATAAGTCTGGGAATTTTAACCATAGCAATGGAGAACATATTACTATTGCACAAATGTTCTGAAGACTATTACAGCAGAAACGTTTTGTCTTTATCTAAGAATGTTTCAGAAATGTTTGATGTCCTTCTGTTCTCATGTTGCAGTAATCATACTGTGGGATTCCCTGTCTTAGGTGACCCAGATGTAAGACTATTTTCCATGTGCACATCTGCAGTGATGCAGAATTGGCTGGTTCAAATGGAGGTAGCGTAAATTTCTCCAGGATATAATTTAGGTCCCAGGGTGGCGGACTAGGCTTTCTTGGAGGACTTATGTGTAAGACCCCTTTTAAGAACAATTTAACACCAAACCTGGAGAGTAAAGGAGGTTCCAGGGGTAGGCAGGCAGAGATAGCAGAGAGGTGTACCTTCACAGAAGCGTATGAAACGTCTGCTTTAATCAATTCACATGCATAGGCTAAGACTAAAGGAACATCCACTAGAAGGGGGTCCTTATGCCTTTGGAGACACCATATAGAGAATCTCTGCCATTTAGAAATGTAGGATCTCCTTGTATGAGGTTTCCTGCCCTCCTGCAGGATAGATAGCACAGCCTCTGTATAGCAGTGCCTGAAGGCTAATAGAGGTTTATAACCCAGAGAGTTAAGTTCAGCATCTCTAGGTGTGGATGGATGAGAATTCCCTTCTGCTGTGTGAGTAGGTCCACCTTGTAAGGTAACTTGTGATGATTGCCCTTGGCAACTGACTGTAGAAGGGGGAACCAATGCTGCCTTGACCACTAGGGAGTCACCAGCAAGATTTTTGGCATGTCTCTCCTGACCTTCAGGAGGACTTTCTGAATGATATGGAAGGGTGGAAAGGCATACAGAAACTGTCCCTTCCGTGAGATGGTGAAAGGGTTCACTTTCCAGACTAGTGGAGAGTGGTGTTTGGTACAGAATTTTGTCAGTTGTCTGTTCAAGGGGAAGGCAAACAGATCTACTTGAGGGGTATCCCATCGGTGGACAATGTCTAGGAAAACTTCCCTGTGTAACATCCACTTGTGATGTAGGGAGAATGATCTGCTTAGGACATCTGCCTGTTGGTTGTCCTGGGAAGGGATGTATAAAGGTGAACTGCCGAGGTACCAGATCGCTGGAATACTGGTGCTGATCCTGTGTGTTTTTGATACTACAATAGATATATGTTACCTGTAGGGATAAGCTGTTCTGTGTGGCTAATTCCCAAATTTGCATTGCCAGCCTGCACAGGAGGTAGGATCTGGTCATCCCTTGTTTGTTGATGTACCACATGACAGTGGTGTTGTCTGTGAAGATTAGCAGCGGGCCTGGCTGATGGAGAAAGGCCTTCAGGGCTAACAGAACTGATGTCATTTCCCTGATATTTATATTGTTCTTTAGGAGGGATGCCTGCCAAGGTGCTTGTACCTTGAGTCCCTTCATGTTGGCCCCCCAGCACAGATCTGATGCATCTGTGTGCATGTGTTGAGCTGGTGTGGGTGTGAGGACAGGAAGCCCTGGATTCCTTTGAATTTGTGGTATCCACCACCTTAGTTCTGTTTGCTGACAAGGAAGTAAGGGTATTTGGAAGAATGGCTGTGCTGGGACCACATGTTCTTTAAAGACTACTGAAGTTTCCAAATGTGCATGCTGGCTAGGGGGAGCATGGGGATGGTAGCTACCATAAGACCCAGGAGTCACAAGAACTGTCTTGCTGATAGCTGGTCTGTGTAGAGGAGGTTTGGCAATGGTTTGTCAGGGAGATTACTTTTTCTTGGCGTAAAAATGCCTTCATTAGGTC
The DNA here is from genome assembly GCF_019279795.1 of Protopterus annectens. Taxonomy (NCBI): domain Eukaryota; kingdom Metazoa; phylum Chordata; order Ceratodontiformes; family Protopteridae; genus Protopterus; species Protopterus annectens. Next base: position 262,671,628 of record NC_056739.1, read on the forward strand.
TGTTTGAATCCTGCACCCTAGGAAGACCTTGTCTTGTTCTGGGGATAAGGATGATTTGGGAAGGTTCAGAGTGAATACTAGTCCCTGAAGCAGGGATATAGAGAAATGGAGATGCTTTTTGAGGATGTCTTCCTGTTCTGCTCGAATGAGAATATCATCAAGGTATGCATAGTTCTGTAGGCCCTTGGTCCTGCAGAAGGCTATGGCGGGAGCTCAGCATTTGGTGAAAACCCTTGGCGTAGTGGACACACCAATGGGCAGGGCAGTAAATTAAAAATGAGAGCAGGGCCTAACAAACCATAAATATTTCCTGTGGTTTGGGTGTATGGGGATGTGGAGATAAGCTTACTTCAGGTCCAAAGTGGCCATGAATGCTTGTGGTGGCAGTAGTAGAAGCAGGGTCAGTAAAGACATCATTCTGAAAGAGGGGACTTTTAGATAAAGATTTAAGATGGATAAGTCCAGGATTGGTCTCCATGGTCCATCCTTTTTTGGAACTAGGAAAAGTTTGGAGCAGAAACCTTTTCCTACTTGCCCTAATGTGACAGGTTCGATGGTGCCCTGAGCACGTAGGTTCTGGATAATGTGTGGAATCAGGTGTAGCTGATTTTTGGATGGAAAAGGAATGCTTGAGGGTTGGATTTTTTCTCCCAGGTAGGAAATATCTATTTTCCAGTATTGCCAGCACCCAGTTGTCTGAGTTGATTTCTTTCCAGAGGGGCAGACAGTGAGAGATGGGAAAACAGGGGGAGTAGGCCATGGCAGTCACGCATTGTTGCCATTATTTCTGTCCTGAAAGGACTGTCTTTGGGCTGGTTTAGAAGAGGTAGTCCTTAAAGAATATTGTCTCCTCATCCCTTTCCTATGCCTACTAGAGGAAGGGGGGGGGGCGTAGAAGGAGTCCATTTGATATATGATGTCTTTGCAGGATAATTTATGTAGAACTTAGGTATGGGACAGTCCAGCAGGATGTTTAATGTCCTGCAGCTCTTTGCTTTTCTCCTGCAGATTTTTAAAAAGCTCTGCAGATTTCTTAACAAACAGGAGGTTATTGTCAAGAGGGGCATCTAGGATTTTTGACTTAAAATCCTCTGGTAGAGATTGAAGCCTAAGACAGGAGTATCTAGGGATAACTGATGCAGTTGCAGCTGATCTTGCAGACACTTCTGCTTCATCATAACTGCATCTGATGGAGTGTCTGGCCACCTGGAATGCCATGGAGAGCTTAGATGCTACTTCAGTTTTGTTAGGGGAATCAGGCAGGGAGCTGAGAAGTATACATGATTGGGAAACCAAGTCCAATGCAAATTTAACCATATGAGTTTGGTAGTTAATAGCTCTGAAGGCCAGGGTAGAGGAAGTATACATTTTCTTGCCTAGCCTATCTATAAATTTACTATCTTTATCAGAAGGTAATAGAGAAGAGGAAAGAAGCATCCTAGATTGCCTATCTGGGGCCACAGCTATGACAGCGGAGTCCACTGAAGGAGGCTTTATCAGGAATTTGTGGCCCTCATGCACTTTATAGAAACAGTCTTGTCTCTTTAGAGCAGGTGACAGGGAGTCAGGGTTCTTTGAGCAAGAAGCAAATGCATCAAGGTATGCAGGGATCACCGGTGGAATAGCAGATGGGGAGAGTGATTCAACCTGCAGCAATTCAAGCTATCTTTGTTAAGTTTCTAACATTTGGGAAGAATCCTATTTGAAGTATTCTTACATCTTAGTGATGGTTTTACCAAATGTAATCATCCAGAGAATAATATTCTAGAGGTGAGGCTATTTGTGAAGCATAGGAGATAGACTCCTCTGAGCAAAATGAGAGGGTCTCTTCTTCTTCTTCCTGGGGGAGTATGAAGGATTGAGGTAGCAGAAGTAGGCCTTGGACTGAGCAAAGGAATGGAGGGGACTGAGGATAGTGTAGGCCTTAGGGCCATGAAGGCCTGCATCAGGGATTGAATAAAGGACTGCCAGTCCAGTTGACTTTCAGGTAGGGTAGATCAATGCTTAGTTTTCTGCTTTCTTTTAGAAGGAGTAGTTTTTGGAGACAGGGTAGGTCTAGGATCTAGGGTCTTAGCAACTGAAGGAGCCTCGGACTCGTGAGAGCCAGAAGGGCATCCAGTAGAACCTAGTTCTCCCTCGACATCAGGAATAACTGACATCTGACATTCGACTGTGGCAGAAAAGTTCTGAGGTCTGCTCGTGCAGACGTCACATTTAAGGCCTCTGGTTTATGACCCTACGTGTGACATCCCACAAACCTACAGCAACCAGGCTGAAAGCTTCTGTATGGGAGATGACGTTCGGGTCACCTGAGGTGGAGAATCCCACAGTATGAATGCTGCAATATGGAAGAGAAGGACATCTATGGTTTTGGTAAGATTTTACACAACTATTCTGTATCACTGTTGCATAACTAAAATAAAATAACATTAGAGGAGTAGGTAAAGAGGCATCACTAAGTTCATTTCATTCCTATTTGATATTGTGTATGTAATGTCATGAAATGCTTCATTTTCAGTAAAGACTGTGATATATGGATTTTAATGTTAATTTATATTGTTTGCTTCGTTTTACAATCTTTCAGTGTCATGCCTGCAAACTGCTCACAAAACTATCCTTCTCTTTTTCTCTCCTTACCATTTTTACCCTAACCGTCTGATTTCATTTTCCCCGTTAGGCCTTAACTTCATTTCCACATATTATTTGGCATCTGTCTTAGATTCCCTGACTTTACTTAATCTTGCTATTTTCTGTCATGTTAATCACCTCTAACCCTTTCTTAAACTGATTTTCTTAGCCCTTTACATTTTGTTTCAGTTTTTCCTCCATGTGTCAGACTGTTAATCATTGCTAGACCCCCCCCCCGGGGTAAAACTAAACAAAACCAGTCTTCCAGCAATAGCATCACCATTTTCTGGTGGTTCCTGTGAGTTTGAGCTTTGGATTTTCGCCTGTGCAGTGACAAATGGGTTAATAAGAAAGATTGGGTGGTACTTAGGTAGGATGTCCCCATTCTTCTTTTGAATAAAAAGACTACATGGACATTAAGTCATTCATTCATTTATTTACTTACTTACTTACTTACTAATATTTTTGTTCATATAGGTAGGATGCCGATTACAAATGATCAATTTCAAGCCCATCCTGAGTTGCATAGAAACAGTTATACTTCTACTCAAATAATTTGACAATAGATACAAGACATGCAAAATGGAAGAAGACACAAATTCATTTTCCTATATTTGCAATATATGAAAGAAAAGAGAACCAGAAAAAAATGAAAATTTTGAGCCAAGAGGAGAGTGTAAAGTGAAGGCAGGAAAAAGGAAAGAATGCTATGTACCTATAGGGTCTATTTTATATATTCAAACACTTAAATGTTCGAATCACTAAAAATCGAACTTTAGTGATCGAACATTTAAATGTTCGAATATATTAAGAAATTAAAAAAAAAATAACTAAACAAAAAAAAAGTAAAACTAAAGGGTATAAGCAGGGGGGCAACCCCCCTGCAACCCCCACGTGGGGGGCTGCTCCTCCCACACCCCCCGCTACTTAAATATACCAACTCCAAGATTGAGCTACACTGTAGGAAATGGGAACTTTTCCATTTCCGCACTGTAGCACAGTGAAGTGCGATCTCGGAGTTGGTATATTTAAGTAGCAGGGGGGGTGCAAGGGGGCTTGCCCCCCTGCTTAAACCCTTTGCTTTTAGTTTTTTCTTTTAAATATTCATTTTTAACATATTCAAACATTTAAATTAGATTAGATTAGATTAGTACTAGGCTAACTGACCCTGTGGACCATTTTAAGCCTAGCCATGTACCCTGTGTGAGAATAAAACTTTGCACCTTGTATCTATAAGGTAAACACCTTAACCATTATGCCAACCTTCGATCACTAAAGTTCAGTCTTTAGTGATTCAAACATTTAAGCGTTCGAATATATAAAATAGACCCTACCTATATACAGATTGTAGCCATACTATGATTAGAGGGATAAGACTGTCAAGGCTGATGGATGAGAAGAGAGAAGTTTAAATGATGTGACCAGAAGAAGAACACTGGCAGTAGTTGTGCTTCATCAGGCAAGCTTTAAAATGGGGGCATGCACTGATCATAGGTGGATAAATCCTGTTATATGATGGGTGGGTTGGTGGCTAAGTAGGGGTCAAGGTTTATAGGTGTGTACTAGCCTATTGACCACTGGTTTCTTTTTAAGCCTAGCCATACATGCCAAATCTCTGACAGGTTCTGGTGCCCTTGATAACTGTAAGCAAGGGCTTGGAATATGAAACATTTACAAGAAGGGGCCTGGGAGATGAACCATTTACAGGCTGATTGTGTCCATTGGAGATATAGGTCCTAAATGAGGGATGAAATTCCTGTTCCCCATCCACTTGTTCAAGTTATACTTGAATTAGTTTAGGGAGAAACACTGTTTGACATGGAAGAGGAGCCTGTTCCTGAGTAGGGGTAGTCTCTGGGTTATATACCTGTCTCTCCAGCTGGTCCTATAGTTATCACAGGCAATGTTTAGGTCTCTAGAATAGGTATTTATGGTGCTGTTTGTTTTGCAGATATGCAATAGGATCATCAAGGTGGGGCCTGACAGTGGCTTGTATGTCAGGCATAGGTCTCCCCTCAATAGCCTGTAAAAGTCAGAATATAGGGATAGGGCTTAGAGGTGGTCTGCACAGGACATGTCACTAATGCACTGCATTCATTTATGTCTGTGAATGCTCTACATGTTGGATGTACCTGGTTAGGTACATACCAAAGGGGGCATTTTACTCAATGTTATGTCTGATGAATGCTGAAAACAGCAGAACAATGATGTGCTTTGACATACATGCCATACTTTTGTATATCATTGCACAACATAGAATGATCACCTCACTAGTGCAGTCACATGATGGTTGAAGGTTAGATTACTGTCTTTGTCTGTCCCCAAGTCCTTGACTATTGGGTCAGCTCTTAGCAGTGTGTTGTCAATATGGTCATTACCAGGGATTGATGACTTCCTGAGGGATACAATTATGCATTTCTTGACATTTAGCTTTAGTCTATGACCTTGACACAAGTTGTCTGTGTTAGCTCTTCCTGGAGGACATTAATGTCAGTGGTGCATTTTCTGCTTGCTCTTAATTTTCAGTTGTCTGCAACTTTCATCAGCCAAAGGCCCTTTACATTGGCCTTGACTTCAGAGAAGTAGATGCCAAAAAAGAGTCTTGCTAGGACTGATCCCTAAGGGACTCCACATATTATTGGCCTTTTTGTAGAGGTGGACTCCCCTATTCTGACTTCTTGGGTCCTGTCTGTGAACCAGATGTCTATCCTCTTGGTGATGTAAGGGTTTATACCTAAACTCTTAAGTTTGTCAACAATGTCCAAGTGGGATATTATGACAAATGCCTTGGCCAGGTCAAAGTAGGCAGTGTGTATACCATTTTGATCTCATACATTACTTTTTTGACCTTTTCAAAGAAGTTAACCAGTTTGAGTAGATATGACCTTACCTTGAGAAAACCTAACTTGGTTGGGTCCAGTGTCTGGAGGTTTCCTGTGACATTACTGATCAATTCCATAATAGTTATATCCATGGCTCTGCATATGAGACTAATGAGACTTATGCTTCTGTACTTCACAGGGACTGTAGATGGTCTGCCTTTTGGCAGATGGATGATAGTTGCCATTCTCCACTGATGAGATACAATGCTTCTTTGGAGTCTGCAGTTAAGTAGTGATGTCAGAGGGCCTGATAGGTCAAGTTTCATGTTATATAGAAGGTAGCCTGGGATGTTGCCAGGGCCCATCGATGCAGTGTTCTTGGCTTTAGAGAGCATTGAGGACCTGTTCTTTAGTGACAGACAGTAGGGATACTTATATTTGATGTTATTTCTTGAGGGGAGCCTGAGGGGAAGAGATGGGTAAAGTTAGAGCTGAATTTGTTTGCCAGTGGGTTTGTATACCTTCTGGGTCAGTAGTAGACTCCATTAACAATGAACACTGCACACGTGTATAGCCTCTGAGGTTGTGGAAATAGCTAAAGAATGACTTGTTGTGGTCCATGGCCGGTGACATCAAATTAACCTGAAATTTAGCTTTGGTAGACTTTATTTGTCCTCCAAGTTGTTTGTTTAGTTTGAGCACATTTATCTTGATGGGTGCTACACCTCCTAATTTTTGCCATGATTTTCTTCCATTATACAGCCTATCAGTGTTGTGATTCCACCAGGGTGGCTTGTTTTTTGAGTTATTTCTGTACTTACACCTGGTGGGTGCAGCTGCCTCTATGCAGCTCTTAACATGCTTCTATGGGCTTTCTGTGAACATTTGTGCTTAGACAGCAGTGTTTACAGGGTTTAGGGGGCCTTGAAATTTTGGCAGATTATCACTTAGTAGTAAGAAGTTAGCCTTTGACTAGTTCCTGACCATTCCAGGGTTAGCTGGGGTTCTGGATTTTAATTTTACTTCAAAGGAGACCATTTTATGTTCTCACCTTACCTGAGACATCATTATACTAGGGGGTGTGCAACACCCTCCCACATTAGTGAGGACCATCCCTAGTATGTTTTCTCCCCTGGCTGGTGCATTGACAGTCTTGTCCAGGGAATTAATGTTTACAAAATCCAGGAATCTCTGTGCCTACATAGTTGGTGTCATATATGTTTCAAGATAGATTATCCAATTTGGAGTGCTACCAGAGATAAAGTGTGGCCAGTACATTCAATCACTGTCCTGGGTGTTTGTAATGCTCATCTTGAATATGGATTGTATTTGAAACTGTAGAAAGGGATAATCAGAATGAGTTTAGCTGGGAGGGGTGAGCAAAAGTTTTATTTTGTGGGAGTTTTGAATACCATGGGACCAAGTGGAAGACTAGCCTTTTGTTTTACATGCTGTCAGACTTCTTTAAAGACAGTCTATACCATTGTTGCTTAGGGTAGCTGGTTATTATGTGACAAGTAAAACAAAAAAATCTCTTGCTTAGCACTTCAAAAACAAGAATAAAGTGCAGAGCAATTGTCAAAAACAACTTTGATCCAAATGATGTGACAAATCGTAATGGATAGTGATTGCAGAACTGAGGAGTTCTTCATGCTCTGGGTATTAGTAGTTGTAAATGTTCTAATGGGGCATATGCTATGCTTTTGCCTGAGGCTGCTCTGTCTTTCGGGGGGGGGGGGTGAAAGGAAGTAGGAAATCTAATGGGTACAGGACAGTGTCAGTTAATTTTGGATCTAGTTTTGTCAATGTGAACCCTACAGTTTTTCTTTTTTTGGTGTGTCTTAAACATCATATAATTTATTTTATTTGAACTAGAGAGCAGTGTTTTGAAGCAAGTTAAGAGTTAGAAGGTTAAGTTGGAAACTTTAGCCAGAGGTCTAGAGTGCATCTGCACTGAAATCCAAAGCATCCACTGAAAAAAACTGAAAAATAAGTATATTTTAAGCCAGCACTGCACTTTAACTGTATTTAATTGAATTACTGTTTAATTTTCTGTTTGCAACTAAGTTCAGCTACCCCACTTCCTTCCCAGTTACCACATTCAGAAAAATCCTCCCACAATGGACTGGCAGTTTCCCATCATTTCTACTCCCAGCTTGATTGATATGGGCATCCTGAGGCAATGTAGAAATCGCTTCATGTATACTGACAACCATTTACTCCTAAAGCAAACTAACACTCTATGTGAGAGATGCAAATACACTGTGGGAATAGAGTCAATTTTCTCACATAGAAACAAACTACACATCAAACAAGTTGTCAACACACATGCTTCATCTCAAATGCAAACCTCTCTTATTACACAAAATAAAGTCACAACACATAAACCCCACATACGTGGAGATACTTTCTAAAAGTCTACGAAAAGAACAGAGACCTCCCAAAAACACACCACCCACACTCACCTCTAAGCAAAAAGAAACTACTACACATATCAACACACACATCCGTGTCTCAGCAAATAAGCCCCTAAAGAAAAACACATCAAATGTCTTGGTCATAGGTGACTCCATAGTGAGACACATAGATGTCCCCTCACCAGACTGGACAAGGAGAAGGACACAATCAGCTGCTATCAGGTGCCAGGATCAGAGAAATCATGCATGCACTCAAGTCACTCAACAAGTACTGTTGTGACACTGTCATAGTCCATGTTGGAGTGAATGACTTGAGACATACTTTTCTGTACTCTTTGAAGAGAGACATGATGGAACTCACTGATTATGTGTACCAGACAGTTATGTCCCTAACCTCAAGCAGTATCCTCTTCTTACCCAGGAGGATGCCACAATATAAACAAAAAATGATAGACTTCAACAATTGGCTCAGCTTCTGGTGTCAGTCCAGGAGGTCCAGTATCTGTTAGCCTGGGAGGATATGGTAGACAGACTTTGCTGCTTTGGTAGAGATGGTCTGCACCTGACCCCTAGGCTTTTGGATTTGGCAAAGGCCCTTGCCTCCCCCATAGTGACTTTTTTAGGGAATGACAAAACAACAAATTTTCCAACTTAACAAAATCTAATCGAGACAAACTCAGGGTCATGCTGCTTAATGCTAGGAGTTTAAACATGAAACTGCATTCCTGGAAGTACTCCTCACCTTGGAGGATGCTGACATCTGTGCAGTTACCGAGACATGCTTCAAGGCTGTTGAGAGCACCCCAGCTGTGAAGGCTGCAATGCCTTTCATATGCTCAAACCTCAAAATGAGTGTGAAGGAACCAAAGGTGGAGGTGTATCCATCTTCATTAAACCCAAATACACTTTGAGACTGGTCAAGCGGCATGACTTTCTCAAACTACTCCATGTCCAATTAACTATTAGGAAAGTACATACTACATCATTGCTAGCTATAGATCTCCCACCATGAACCAGGATAAGCAGACTGCCTACCTCGATTTACTAGAACACCTCTCCATACAGCCCAACACCTTAGTCTTGGAAGATATCAACTATCTTTCAATAGACTGGGGGACATACATGAGCAGAAACACTCTTGCCCAGAGGTTCCTGGACTTTGTTAACACAAATGCTCTGGAACAGATAGTCTGATCCCCACTAGGGGTTCTAATGTTCTATTCATAGTACTCACCAAGTGTCACTGAACTTTCCCATACGTGATGCCTTCCCTGCTTAGGTCAGACCACAGATCAGTCTCATTTGAAGAAACTTCTAGAATGGACACCCTCACAGGAACAAAAATTAAAAAAAAACTGCACCAAAGCTAACTACCGCCTAATAAGTTATGGTACAAAAAGCTTCATACCACCTGCAATTGCAGACATCAATGATCCCTATGCAAAAGTGTATGCAAATGCCCTGAACAAATACTTAAGCGACTGCATAAACTCTGCTGTACTTGACCAGATCAAAACCAAGTTTTTCTGTAAAAACAAGCCACCGTGGTGGGCTTCAAATATAAACAAATTATATAAAAGGAAGAAACTGTTGTCCAAAAGCAAGAGGGATATCACTCTGTAGGGGCAGAGTTCCCTCCTAAGTCTAAACAAGAAAACTGGAAATCTTCTAAAGCAAATTACAAAACTAAAATTGCATTCCTAGCTAAGGATAATCATAAAGGATTATTTAACTATGTCCAAAGTCTACAAGGGAATGCCCAGCTATGTGCCAAAGTGGATGTAAATGGGATCACTCATACTACAATGGAGGATATTGCCAACTTGATAGTGAACAGATTCAGTGCAAACTTCACCCCCTATCCCCACCTACCTTATCCCAAGCATACCTGACACCAGGCATCTGCCTAGTATTTCTAGAGAAGATGTCATCTCATTGCTTACCAAGGCGAAAAGCACAGCCTCAGTGGGACCAGATAGCATTCCAAGTTGTTTACGAAACAATCTAAAACAAGACATAGTGGACCCACTTGGAGTTCTCTTTAATCATAGCTTGAGATCTGGCTATGTTCCTGCAGAATGGAGAATAGCAACAGTAATTTCCCTGCACAAAGAAGGGGGTCATCAACTGACCCTGGGAACTACACACTGATAAGTCTAACCAGCCTCATCTGCAAGGCCATGGAAAGAATTATCATGGACCTTATCAACAAGAACATAGGTGATCTCCAAATGCTAGACCCAACCCAGTTTGGGTTCATTAAGGGTAGATCATTCTTATTAAACATGTCAGACTTCTTTGAGAATGTGCCCAAAGCCATGGATGATGGTAAGACAGTGCAGACAGCCTATCATGACCTTGCCAAGACTTTCTACACAATTCCAACTCTAGCATCATTGAGAAACTCTCTCAGATAGGTATTAACCCTTATGTTACTAGATAGGTAGCCAATTGTCTGACCTATAGAACACATTCTGTCAAAATTGGTGAATCCACATCTACCAGTAGACCTGTATCCAGTTGAGTATTACAGAGGTCTGTTCTAGGCCCATTACTGTTTGGCATTTATTTCTCAGAAGTCCAGAATAAAGCAGATGACTTTTGACTCACCACATTCACTGATGATTGCAAACTGGGAGCAATCATTGAGCCTCCAATGATGTCAACATATTATAAGAATGGCACAAACAAATGATTGGTTCCAAAGCCATGGTTTAAAAATATATGCAAAAAATGCACTATTATTCCCTTTGGTAAAATGGAATTCCCTACAAATTACAATAATGACAACACCTCCCCGAGTTCCAACCCAGTTGTGTGAGACTTGGAAACACAGGTTAATAGCAATATGAACTTTGACCACCATGTTTCCACAGCAGTAAGGGAAGCCTTCTACATAGGGCACCTTGTAAGCAAGGGCATAGCATCCAGGTTAACAGATCACTAATAGAGTATAATGCACTCTTTTGCATGTACCTCACTAGAAACCTGCAGCAGCTGGAGAGACCTCAGGGGATTCTCAAACACAAGGACTTCAAACCATGACCTATGTGGACAGACTTGAAAGCCCTGTCACTTTAATCTATATATTATAGGCTGCTGAATGGTGACTTGTGCCTGGCCTATAGGGCAATCTCCAACCCTGCCCTAATGGAAATGCTGCACATCCACAAGTCAAATAGCACAAGAGTCACTTACATTAGGGATCTTAACCTACCTTGTGCCATTAACAAAATATGTTAGAGAGACTGCCACTTCTCTGTAATAAAAACAGAGATCCTCACTGAGCCTATTCAATTGCAATCTAGATAATTGGATGGGAGATTGCAAATTTACCCATGGGGTGGCACTCATTTCCCTCATGGACAGGGGTAGTCTGTGTTAATCAAGGACCCACTTTGTTCATAAATTCATTCTTCAAACTACCCAAAAAGAATACATTTGGATACTTGGGATTAACATGACTAGGCTTTTAAAGGCTTTATGGCCGATAGCCTAGTAACTTCATCCGTACCATTGAAGCTATAAGTTAGAGTAGCTTTTGTTGTATGGAGTAACTTGGGCTGTATGTATAAATTGCTATGTCACCATCTTATTATAATATTGTATGTATATGGTAAAGATCAGAGGCCAATTTAGGAAAGAGAATTGTAGTGATATCAGGATAGAACCTTACAGCACACCAGTTTGAAGAGCTGGGATCGGTATGTATCTGATCTGATTCTCATGGTTAGGAAATCTTTGAACTAAGTGTTGGCTTGGGGTTGGATGTCTATTTTGTATCAAATCGAAGAGTAAAATGGAGTGGTCAACAAGACCAAAGACTAAAGTGAGATCATTAAAATTAAATGAAATGGCTGGCACATGGGTTCATTGAGTGGACCCTTGATAATGTAGGTGATGGGCTTAACAGTTTTGATTGCAGATTTGTTTATGAATTGTGTAGATAATCCTCACCTGTTGATATGTGTCAAAGCAGGTCAGAAACATTCAGCAGAGGAAGAGTGAACTTCTTAGGAAAAGATATTGTGATTCATACATGCTCACTGGCAGGTATTTTGCTACAGAATACAGTCCATAAGACATAAACTATAAACTAAATCTGTCCTCTTTTATGCTGTTTATTATTTATAACCCTGTAATACTTCTTGATTTCTACAATTTTCCATTCTAATGTGCATTTATTTATTAAACAAGTGTTCAAGGTGTTGTATCTGATGAAGTTCCATTTGTATTGAGAGTGTGTAAGGTGTTGTATCTGATGAAGTTCTGTTTGTATTGAGTGTGAATAATGGGAACGGAAGCGCTTATAACCTTACCCTGCCTGTTGGCTGGTTCTTTTCAAGTAGAAGGTATCCTGTGACATTTTTGTTGGATTATTTGCTTTTATGTGTTTTACTATTGTGGCATTTATTTATTATTTTTTTAAATAAGTATGACCTAAGCATACAATTCCTTTTCAAAGGTAACCAAGGAACACTGGTGAATGTAGGAAACTTGCTGAAAGTGCCACAGTTTTCAGGTGGAGGTTTTGGGGCTCAGACTCAGTTCCATAGCTCTCAACCTTCCAGCTCCAAAATGAGGAATGCTACCTTTCATAATGTGGCACAAATGGGCAAAATATAGAGCACTCACTGCAAACATACTAACAACTTCATCTGGGAAGCTCATTGAATAGTTAAAATTTGATATGTTTAATTATATAATAGCACTTTTAATGAATTCAGTTCGATTTACGATGGATATCAGTTAAAAATGTGCTAATACTAACTGGATGACAGACCCTCTCAATCCGGAACTTTGAGGAACATGAATATTTTAAGACCTCAAATGAGGAACATTCTTCGTAATGAGGTACACTTGAGATGTATGCTCAGTTCATCAGTGGATACTTCAGTTACAAGGTCATTGACGTAACACACTGAGTTACACAGATGGAGAAATTAAAATTTACATGCTACTTATCTAAATATCCATGATATTTCCTATAAGCCACAGCTGCAGAATATGCTTAGAAGTACCTTGAATATTGAAAATGATCTGCTGCATTATGATGCCCATTTTTAATAAAATATGTAAAATAAATAATAGAATCACTTACAGCAAATACTTGGCATGCATTAAGTTGATTGATTTCTGTATGATCAGTTCGCTTAATATTTGAACCAGTTCATGAGCTCCTGTTTTATCACTTATACATGTTTGTTCATTTTGAAATTATAGAACACCAGGGAGAAGTTTAGATTTTCTGTTATGTCCATCGTTGTGTACCTTCAAAGTTAGAATGTAGAGTGTCATGGCAGTGGTGAAACCAAGGCACACTGTGAGGAATTCTGAAGTATAGCTACCTACAAAAATATTGAGTTCTTTCATTGATGTTAAAGTCAAAGATATGGATCAATGCCTGCACTTTCACTGTTTTGAGTGTAAAAATTTTGTGAAAATCATTTGCCTTGAGTACAAAATATAACTCACACAGCAGTAGAAGCATAGGACTTTATAAACCTTCATATACAGTATGTATCCCTTTAAACTGAATCACAATGTAATGGTGAAAATATTGGCCAGTAGTTTTCATTCTATTTAGATTCTCTATCAGACTACAGAGTTTTCTCAAGCAATTTTGTTTTTTACACCTTTCACATAAATAAATAAATAAATAAATAAATAAATAAATAAATAAATAAATGCATTATATCCCATGTTCATCTATATAATTGTAGTACTAAAGTTTGAACTGTCATTGGTAACATAGGCGTAGAAGCATTTTGTGTTTGTAGGTATGTTCTAAGCTAATGACCAACAGGTCCTTTATAAGTCTAGCTCTGCAATCCTACCCAATTGTATCCTATGCATCATGAGTGTTTATTAGGAGGGGCTATGTTAGGAACTTCCTAGAAGTTATGTGGGGTTATATTAGTTTGGGAGTTACTAACTGCCTCTTTCTATCAGAGACATTGGGGCCAGACCCGAGTTGAATTTCCAATTTCCCATCCATTGGTCAGGGTTATGTGTAAAAAGGTTTAGGAATTAACTCTGCTTCACATGGGTGTGGAACCTGCTCCAGAGCATGGGGGATACTCTGAGATACATATAAGTCTTGCCCACTTGTCTTATTCAAAAGCAAAAGGTAACTCTTTGGATCTAGTGCTTCTGATGCTGTTCAATATGCAGAGCTGCAAAAGGTCCATTAGAGCTGTAACAGAGGATGCCTTGTATGCCAGGAACACATTGTCTCTCAATAACCTGTAGGAGGCAGAGATTATAGAGATTAAGCCTTAAGGTGACCCAAACAGGACAATATGTTTATACCCTGAATTCTCCTGAATTGCTGCATAAGTCAGGTCAGGTCAAGTACATGCCAAAGTAGGGCATTATATTCATGATAAGGGCCGAATAAAGTGCCACTTGGACCCAGAGGCCATGATCTTACTTATAAATCGTGTGACATAAAAAGATTTCCTTACTTCCTTGGCCACATGTTGGTCAAAGGCCAGATTACTATCTACATATGTTCTCAGATCCCTGACTACTGGATCAACTCTTAGGAGTATCTTATAGGTTCATAGGTAAGTACTAGGCTATCTGCCCAAGGGCATTTATAATCCTAGCCAGAATGTGTTGGCTTTCGCCACCTCCCATAGATTAGTTCCCTGTGCCTCTGTCCACCAGAGCCATTAGTTCCCTGCGCCATTGTCCAGCAGAGCCACTGCAGTGATCCCCGGGGTAAATTTTCTGTTTCCTATCCATCCATCAAGGTTTTTCTTGAAGAGTGTTAGTGAGGGGCTCTGCCTGACATATATTGGAATCCTGTTCCAAAGCATGGGGAGTCTCTGGGACAGGAATCTATCCCTCCAGCATGTCCTATTTATCGATGTGGTGAGGTTTATATCTCTAGAGTGTGTGGCTCTCTGGGATTTGTTTTTTTTAGGTGGAGCATGTCCATCAGTTCTGGGTTGGACATGGCCTTGTATGTCAGGCAGAGATCACCTCTGAGTAAGCAGTATGCAACCGAGTACAGCTGGAGTTTCTTGAGTCGGGCTGCATAGGGCATCTGTTTGAGGTCAGTAATCCTCTTGGTGAGGTACTTTTGTGGTCTTTCCAGCTGTTGCAGGTGTCTTGTAAGGTACATCCCAAATGGGGTGTTGTATTCTATGATGGGTCTAATGAGTGATGAGTAGAGAGGCACAATAACCTCTTTTGTTCTAGATGCAAACCCTTTTGTGATTAGGTGGGCCACATAGAAGGATTTTCTAACCTCCTTGGCAATATGATTATCAAAGTAGAGATTACTATCTACTTGGGTCCCCAGATCCCTTATTATATTTTCTGTATTTAGGGGACTACCACCTATGTGGTAGTTTGTGGGTACTTTATTTTTTCCAAAGGGGATGACTATGCACTTTTTGGCATTTAGCTTGAGGCCATGATTTTGACACCAGGTATCCGTCTCAGTGAGACCCTTCTGGAGGGTGTCTGTATCAGCCAGAGAATCAATTATGGCTCCTAGTTTTCAGTCGTCTGCGAACTTGGTCAGCCATAGTCCTCCTATGCTTGCCTGTACCTCTGAGAAGTATATACCAAACAGGAGGGGTACTAGGACTGAGCCCTGGAGGATGCCACTTGTAACCGGTTTAGAGTCAGATGTAGAGCCTGCAACTCTCACCTTGTAGTTCTATCCATGAGCCAGTTGGCAACCCATCTCATGATGTAGGGGTTTGTGTTCAAGCTGGTGAGCTTGTCTACAATACTAGAATGGGGAATGGTGTCAAAATCCTTTGTGTGGTCTAAGTAGGCTGTCTGGACCTCCTTTCCCTCGTTTAATGCCTTGATGACTGTCTCAAAGAATTCCATCAGGTTTAGGAGGCATGATTATCCCTTAACAAAGCCAAACTGGGTAGGGTCCAAGATTTGGAGTTTCTCAATGTCTCTGTTAATGAGTTCCATGATGATGCGCTCCATAGCCTTGCAGACCAGGCTAGTGAGGCTTATAGCGCGATAGTTCCTGGGGTCCGTTGTGGCTCCACCTTTGTGGAGTTGGATAACTGTTGCTGTGCGCCATTCTGTGGGTATGTAGCCAGTAGAGAGGCTGGGTTTGAACAGTGTGTTTAGGTGAGGAGTTAGTTCACTTTGGAGCTCTTGTAAGACACAGCCTGGGACACCATCTGGTCCCATTGAAGCTGCATTTTTGGCTTTGGATAGGGCTGTTTTAACCTGTGTGTTAGTGATTGAAGGGGCCCTACAGTCTTCTGGTATGGTTATAGGCCCTTTAGGGGGTGAGAGGGGGGTGAAGTTTGCATTAAACCTGTCTACTAGAATGTTGGCAATATCAGTCGGTTCAGTGTATTTTGTGCCATTCTGCACTAACTCAGAGCAGATCTGAGAGTTTCCACTTAGGTTCTTGACATAGCTGAAGAACGTTTTGAGGTTATCTTTGGAGTCATTGGCAATTTTTCTTTCGAAACTAGCCTTGGATGATTTAATGAGGGATCATAGTTTCTTGCTGATACTGATCAGGGATGTCTTTCCTTTTTAGGATTTTACTCTTTTCTGTCCTAGTTTCCTCCTTCTGTTGTATAGCTTGTTTATGGCAGGGGTCCACCAGACTGGTTTTCATTTCTTGGAGGAGTGAGTCTTGGTTTTACTTGGGATAGCATGATCCATGCATTCCTGCAGATGCTCATAGACTGGTTTTGTAAAGGTTTCAGCAGCTTGGACAGCATTGTCCTTTAGCATGGGGGCTGTGAACCTTTCCACCTCAGTCTTAAGTAACGTGACGTTTGCTTTTGAAATGTTTTTCATGGTGGTTTCCTTGATTGGGGTTGGGGGCAAAATGTGGATATTCAGAGTGATTAGTCCTTGGTCTGATCTAACCAGTGAGGGGTTGACCTCCGGTGTGGAACACTGGTCGCCCATGTTGGTGATGACCAGGTCGAATATGTTGTTCCCTCTGGTGGGGGTGTTGACCAGTTGATCCAGGGCATTCGAGTTTATAAATTCTAGGAAGCGTTGGGCAAGGTAGTTAGTACTTGAGTAGTTCTCCCAGTTTAGGTTTGGGTAATTGAAATCACCCAGTATTAGGGTGTTTGGTAGGACCTTCATATTTTCCAGTGTCTCCAGAAATGTGGAATGGGGGTCCTGGGTTATGGTGGGTGATCTGTAGCAAGCTACAATTTGGATTGCAGTTTTGCCCATTGTTAGTTGCACATGGATGATCTCTGATGCATTGTGCTGCACCACTAACCTGGAGGTGTGGGTATCCTTGATGAATATGGATAAACCCCCGACTTTTGTGTTTCGGTCCTGATTCTGTGGCTGAAAGGTATAGTATGAGTTATAGCCTAGTAGTGCTAGGGTACTCTCAGGAGCCTTAAACCAGGTTTCTGTTACTGCAAAGATGTTGATGTTCTCCATACTGAGGAGTGCCTTCGAGTGCGTGCATTTTGAGGTTTAGACTTCTGGCATTGAGTAGCATTACCCTCAGTTTTTGGTTACTTGTGCTATTTATGGTGGTGGGTTTGTCTTTTGAGCCTTGCCTAAAAAAGGCATTATGGGGGCGGCAAGAGCCTTGGCCAGTATTTGAAAGCCTAAGGGTGACAGGTGCAAGCCATCTCTTGGGAAGCAAGTGGCTTGTCGAGCATGTCATCCCAGGTGGAGAGATACTGGATCCCCTTTGAATGACACCAGAAACTTAGTCAATTGTTGAAATTGATCATTTTCTTCTTTATACTGTGGCATCATTCTTGGTGAGAGCAGGATGCTACTCAAGGTCAGGGTCATAACTGCCAGGGCTACATGATCAGAGAGCTCTTCCATGTCTCTTCTCATGTAGTCCAGGGAGGTACATCTCAGGTCATTCACACCAACATGGACAATGACAGAGTTGTATTTGTACTTGTTCTGGAGTGACCTGAGTGCTTGTGTTATGTGGCGGATCCTGGCTTCCGACAGGCAGCTAACTGTAACCTTCTCCTTGTCCAGCCTAGTTAATGGGACATCAGTATGCCTGACTATAGAGTCACCTATTACTAGTGTGTTGGGTATGTTATTTTGCCTTAAGGGCTGTGATTGCATGGCACACTGATTATGTGAAGTACGTGTTTCATGGCTGGTGATGGGGTGTGGAGGTTGCTTGGATGTCTGCTTTGGAGGTCTCTGTTGCTTTTGCAGATTTTTATTTAGAGCCTCCAAGTATGTTTTCATGTATTCTTGTGTGTTATTTGTCGGTGTTCGTTTATTAGGTCTATGTGAGATTGGTGGTGTGTTGCAAGTATTACCCTTCTCTTGACTGTCTGTTCCAGTCTTGGGTTGAGAGAGCTTTGCCTCCAGTTTGGCTGTATAATTGCATCTCTCGCATATATTAGTGTTTGGTGGTAGGAGGAGAGGGTTGTCTGTGTACATGAGGCAGTTGTAACATTGCCTCAAAATGCCCAGATTCACCAATTGGACTAGAGAGTACACTGGAAACTGCCCTTTGGACATGCCTGAATAGGTAGAGTAAGCAGATTTTCTGACTGGCTGGTGGGGATGAATAGAGAGCCTTGTCCTTCTGGAAACTATAGGGGGGTCGAGTGCTAGGGTTAATTAGTGCTTGCTATGAATTTTAAGCAAGTACTTGACTGTGAAATGAATGGTTGAGTGCAAAAGTTGAAGGGTTGTCTAGTTCCAAGGGAAAAATTGAAGAGTAGACTTTGTGGAGCCAAGAATAGTTTAACTCTAGCTAGCCGGAACTGCCCAGTGCGCAAAACCGTGCAAATGCATTTTTGTTATAGCAGGGAAGTGAAAGAGATAGAAACTAGCCCAAAATGGCTAATAAACTTCTAACTTCTGGGCTGAAATCACTCCTCCAGAGACAGATAGGCTGCTGAAAGCTCCCCTCTCTCACAGGTGAACAGAGAAACTTCCTTCTATCCACGTAAGGTATGGGCAACACAGAAATTGATGGAATAATTAGCTTGGGTGGCAATTTTCCCAAAATGTGCTATAATGCCTTTCATGGTATTGAGTTTTAGTCCATGACTTTATCTACAGTCATTTGTTTGTGTTAGACCCTCTTGTAAGATGTTTGTGTCATGGCAGGGATCTATGATAGCTCTGAATTTACACTCATCTGTGAACTTGATCAGCCAAAGGCCCTTAAATTAGCCTCTACATCTGAGAAGTAGGTGCCAAATAGAAGCGGTCACAGCACAGGGCCTTGAGGTACCCCTCTGTGGACCAGCTCTTAGTAGAGGTGGTATCATTAATCCTGACTTCTTGGGTCCTGCCTGACAATGCAGCAAGTTATATAAAGGTATATGCCCAGTTCAGTGAGTTTGCCAACTATACCTGAGTGGGTATGGTATTGAATGCATTAACCAGGTTCAGGTAGGTGGAATACACTATTTTCCTCTCTTCCAGTGCCTTAGCAACCATCTCAAAGAAGTCCACTAGATTTAGTAGGCATGACCTTCCCTTGACAAAGCCAGATTTGATTGGAAGCAGTGTCTGTAGGTTGCCTACAATTTTGTTGATCATTTCCATGATAATTCATCCCATGGTTTTGCATATTAGACTAATCAGACTAATAGGTCTGTAGTTTTCAGGTTTGGTTGATGATCCACCCTTGTAAAGTGGGATAACCATTGCAGTCCTTCATTGTCATGTTACAAAGCCTGTTTTGAGGATATGGTTGAAAAGTGACTAAAGTGGTCTTGATAGGCCATGTTTCAAGCTATTTAGGAGGCATTCTGGGATATTGTCAGGGCACATTGAGGCTGTGTTTTTTTTTGCTTTTATGCTTCCTGTTAATGGTTGTGGTACTAGGTATTTCATGGGTGGCAGGGAGGAGTAGGGGTGAAGTCTGAGCTGAATTTGTCAGCCAGCAAATTTGCTATATTGCTGTGCTCAGTAAAAGGTGGCACCATTGATGACAAGTTCAGCACACTGATGTATACTGCCTTTGAGGTTTTCAGTGTAGCTGTAGAAGGCCTTTTGGTTGTCTTTAGGCTGTGAGACTGTTTTGACCTCATGGCTAACCTTGTTAGATTTAATAAGTCCTTTGTTTAGTTTAATTAGAGAGCTCTTATTGTTATGGGAGATGATCTTCCTACTTTTAGCCATGACTTTTTTTTTCTTTTGTTATATACCTTATTATGGTTAGGATTCCACCAGTGTGGTTTGTTTTTAGTTTGTTTTCAGCTTACTTTTATTAGATACAGCAAACTCTTTACAACTATTTACATGGTTGTACAGGGTCTTTGTGAAAAATTCTTCATAGACTGCTGTGAACTCAGGGATGGGAGGGGCATTGAATTTTGACAAACTATCACTGAATAGGATGTACTTTGCTTTGGAAACATTTCTAACTGAAAGTTCACTGGACAGAAAGCACAACAGTTCAAGAAATGCTCAGGGCTCTAGCACCTCAGGAAGAGGAGGAAATAGGTGTAGTTAAATAAGAATAGCAGCGCCTTAAAACAGCATTGTATGAGGGCTACAGAACTGATATGTGTCCAAGCCAGATAGAGAAATAAGCTACACAGGAAAAGCTGGTGGTAGAATGCAGAAGTTCAAGAAATCATCAAAAGAAAGAAGAAATGCAGGTGAAAGTGCGAGATAGAAAAGACAGACTAGGCTAAGATGGAATACTGGTTAGCTAACAAAGAGGATAAGAGAGTACATAGTTGCAATAGCAAAGAACAAAGCATCAGAAGCACTCTACCAGCTTCTGGAAAGTGACTCAATAGATGATACAATGAAACTCAATCAGTTTGCAAGGCAAAAACAGAAGATCAAGCAGACAGTCATCAGACACCCTTCATAAGAGATGCAAGCAACAATCTGCTCACCAGTACACAAGACATCAAAGGCAGATGGAAAGAGTACTTCCAGCAACTTCTGGTATATAGCCTAGTCTCTGTTTATTTTAGAGCCTTCTCTGATCACTGATTGCATCTCATTGTTGCGACCAGTGGATACAGCTGTAGGCCAACCGTTTCATTGGGATGACTTTACTCTAATGCCCTTGCCTTACTAGAAGGAAGTCTACCTGAGTTGCATGTTGATTGCTGGCCATTCTTCTATGTGCTTTTGTGACTGTCTCTTGCTGAACCACAGATTGGACACCATCAAGCCATTTACCAGATAAAAGTGTAGAATGGCCTCTCCTACTTTATTCCTGTTGCCCCATCCATGTGGACCCAGGCATTTCTTATATCCTGTATTTTCTGTCCTCATATGTATAGTCAGGTCCACATTATCAATAATAACTTATGCTGTCCTGCTTTTTCTAGTAGGTACTACAGCTGCTACCTGAATGCAGTCTTTTCCTCACTATCACAGCCCTGCTGTGGGATATATACTGAGATTGTGAATAGTGCCCAGTCCTTGCACAGTAGTCTGATTACCATGAGTCTGTCACTAATTTTAATGACACCCTTCACAATCTTCTGAAGCTCTCCTTCATCACACTCCCACACTATTTCTAGTCTGTCCTTTTCCTTAGATGTAGACTCTGGATCTCAACCCACATGGTTTTGCTGCACTGCCCTTTGAACTTGTCTCTTGAATACAGAGGATTTCTAGCCTCCTCCCTTACTATTATGTTTTCCACTTAAAAACACCATTTTGTCAGTGAAGCTATAGTGAGTGTAGCAATCCTCAGTTAATGTTAGAGAGGTTGATTGGTTCTTTGTCCAACTTTTGCTCAACTAAGCTATCACAGTTAACTCAGGCTGGGCAATTGGACACCAGATGGTCACTAGCTTAGGGTTGCTGGGCTTTATGCTGGGCAATCAATAGCTAATAGGGGTGCATAGACCCCTCCCACTGTCAGCAAGGGTTCCTGGCATAGGTCGGATCCTCAACCCATTTATCAACGGCAAATACCCAGGCCCACCTTTGGTGACATTAGTCAGCGCAATTAAGTCAGAGCCAGTTTTTACACCTTCAAGTGTCTGTCCCTAGCATGGTGTGCAGTCTGTGATCCACATTCTCCTAATTATGTAAAAACATGTAAATGTGCAAATGACATCAACATATAATCTGCAAGTTACTTCAGGTATTCTGCCAAGTATAGTTAGTAGAACCAAAGAGATGATGCTAGTTCTCTTTGTAAATAAATGTGATATGTTACAATTCTGGAAAGTAGTAAGCAGTACAGTAAGATTAATACAAATGTACAGTTGCAGGGCTACTGCTGTACCCATTGAAATTATAAAGGGGCATAATTATGATGCAATCATGGCATAGCAACACTTAAAATGAAATGTGGCAGAGTATATTCTTAGTTCAAGGTTTGAGCATCTAGATTATCTCACTACTTTTAGGAAGTCAGTCTTGAAAGTGGTATATATATATATATATATATATATATATATATATATATATATATATATATATATATATATATATATATATATATAAGTACCCAGTGGTCTGGGGAGCAGAAGGGGTAAATAAAGCCTTCCTGCAAAAAAGAAAAAAAAACAAATACTTTAAAGGTAAAGCAGTGAGTTTCAGTATTTACTGTGCATTTGGTTTTAAGCACAGTTTACTTTTGAAGTGTTGGCACCTTCGGGATTGGGTCTTGCACTTTTGAAAGAAAACTGGAGTGATAAGTTTTGATATGTGTAATTGCTTTAGAATAGCGCATTATATCCTATGAGGCTTCATAATTAGGATACTGCAGATCTTAATTTATGTTTATATCACGCTATCGAAAGATGAAAATAGAGAACTCTATTTCATCGAACCTAAAATATCTAAACCACAAAATATCGAACTTTCAGAACAGCAAATTTTTTCCCAAGGAAAAAAAATCGCTATTCCGAAACACATACACACAACACAAGCACACCAAAAAAAATCAATCCACACACATATACTTAAAATCCTACATCTAACCCTACACTAAACTGTACACACACTACTATCTATCCACTTCTAAGGTCCGTCACTATCGTAACACTCACCTACCCTGCACCCTAACCCTAACACCTTAAACCCCCCTACTAACTCTAACTCTCTAACCGACCTCCTAAAACTCTAACCACCTAACTCGTGCTATACATGTATACACACACCTGATTTACCTGAACCCTTTCCCCGACCCACTGAACACAGCAAATTAAAGCCACAAGAAACCAACCCACCAAACCACTTTTCGAATTCTTTTTTATTTTATTGGTTTTCTTTTTTTGCTTCTTTTTGAATAAGAAGCCATTTAGAACATTCAAAAGTATTTCAAGTTTTAAAACTTCTATGTTCTGATATAGACCCCTTAATTTACCTTTATAGGACTCCTTTAATACAATACTTAAGATTAATCAGTGAGGCATTGTTTCTTGGCGATCTGCAATGCATTGTCACTAAACATGAAAAGGTCTTGTCTGAATGAATTCAAAATACAGTTAAACATTTGTATATGACATAGAAATTACAAATCAGAATTAATGTCATTTATTTTATTTATTTTATTTTTACATTTGTTAACCGGGTAAGTGTGTCTAGGTTCTTAGAAGCCCTTTTTCAGCAGAGACCTGAGGAGAAAAGCTCCCAAAAAAAAAAAAAGTTTTAAGTAAACAAATAGTAAGAACAAAGAAAAACACAGATCACATTTTACGTATACAAGTTTCCTGGTAGCAAGAAACCTCCTTTAGGTGATAATGTCCTATAAACATATTAATGTGCAAGGTTTTGCGTGTCTACAATGTGCAACCAAGGGAAAAAGATATGAAGCTGATGATGGGAAAGGCCAATATTCCTTCATTAGGATAGATTAAGGCAGCTGAAGTTAAACAACCCAGTCCTTCTTCTTCACAAATGTGTCAGAATTACAATGAATGGAAAATGCCAGAGTTAACATATGCAAACACTTAACTAGAAATTGCTGTGGAGCATATATGACATCCGTGATAATGATTTCTTTGTGCTTATGAGCATGGTGGCTTAGTGATAAAGTTGTAGGAATCGTTACTGTTTTTACAGTTTACATGTTCTCCTCATGACCATATGGCCTTTCTGCAGGTAGTCCAGCTTCTTCCCCCTTCTAAAAACATGATTTTTAACTGCCTTCATTAAAATGTTCATAAATAAATATATTATTTTTACATTTGCCCATATGAGATCCATGATTCAAAAATACAAAAAGATCTATGGAAGTAATTATTTAAAATTCTGAGACTCATTATTGCAAGTCATACTAAACCTGAGTTTGCTGTTCCTCAAATTATTCCTTTTTCTGCCAGTTATGGTGATCCAAAAGTTGGTCTGTATATCTGTGTGTGTGCGTGTGTGCGTGTGTGTGTGTGTGTGTGTGTGTGTGTGTGTGTGTGTGTGTGCGTGCATACACACACACGTATATATATATATATATATATATACATATATATATATATATATATATATATATATATATATACACACACACACACACACACACACACACACACACACACACATACACACACACACACACGCACACACAAAATAATTGCTGTACTCCTGTGTTTTAATTTTTTTTCCAAATTTTGTGGTTCACATTTATGAGTCTTAACATTTCAGTAGAGGGATGTCCATGGATCCATGCACTTACTCAATTAACAAATTACCTCACATTACCAGTCACACATTTATGCTTATAAAAGAACATATTACTTAGTTCTTTCAAAATAAAATATTCCTCAAGTAAAGATGCAATGATATTTTATAAATAATGTATGTATTCTATTGCCATATAGCCTTGTCACATACTTTATAGGAAAATATTCTGGCTTTTCCCAATTAGGGGTCACCACAGTGGATCACCTGTCCGCTCATGATTGGCAGTGGAGTTTTATATTGTCGAGTTGCCAGCCCGGCACCCAACCTTCCACAGAAGGCGCACACACATGCACTCACACTTAAGGCCAATTTAGAGTGTCCAATCCACCTGCAGCATGTCTTTGGGATGAAAGTGGAGCACCCGGAGGAATCCCACTTGACCACAGGGAGAACATGCAGACTCCACACAGAAGGCACCCCAGCTGAGGATTGAACCGGAGAACCTTTTGCTGTGAGGTGACAATGCTAACCACTGCACCACTGTGGCCACCCGGGATAATACATAGACTCTATGACATGGTATATGTGGTGATCTCAACACAAGCTTTTTTTTTTTTTCCTGTAGTGTATTAATCGTTTAGTATACATTGCATTTGTATGAAAAAGTGATGACATGCACTTTTTTCTTTCTGTATTTGAGCAGACTGGCTATAGAACTTAAAAACATATGTCTAAGCAATTCATCCTGCCTCACAGTTATCATGCAAATCTGGGAACTGCTTGTGTAAGTTTCTTTAGAAATGATAGTTTAGTCATGTCCTAAACCTTCCCATCTAAAGTAATAACTTGGAAGATTTTGCTCACTGTTTGGACTGCATGTTAATTGGGCAAGTCCCATTTTGTATGCTGGAATGAGTCACACCATGTATGATTGCCACTTCTGCTTCTGACCATAGAGGCATTACTTAGGGTTCATATTCAGTAGTCCTGCAGCAACACAGCAGATGCCATTTATCAAGCCATAAAGTAGAGAATGGTCCAAACATTTCAGGGATTGTTTTTCCTTGTACCTGTCCGTGCCTTCAGGGATAGTCACAATTGTTATGCTTTACCTTCATTATATACTTCATTTTTTGTAACTCCCCACTTACACACACATTCCTTGCTGACAGTTGTAGCCATAAGTTCAGGCAGATCACTGAAAGACCTATCCAAAATTCCACATTTGTCTCACAGCATCCTTTGCTTAAGTGACTTGCTTAGAGTCACAAAGTAGGCAAATGGAGGCTGAGGGAATCAATCCATGGACAACAGAAAGTAACTCATTAACAGCTGAAAGCCTTAATCCTCTACATTAGCTTCCACAGGATTAAGTCTATGAGCTAACTGTGCAGTCCCTTCACAATGCTCTTTGTGGTTATACCTAGTTAGGAAAGCACACTTGCAGCAAGAGAGGGTTGTTAGATGTGAAGCTCCTTTCAGTTTTCAAATGTTCAGTCCCTTCACAATAAAGACAAGAGGTCTGAGAGGTAGAAAAAAATGATTTATTTGCAAAAACCTGTCAGCAATAGTTTCATTAGACAAAAGTTTAGGAAGGTCACACCACAATATCCCACATCCTTGCCAGTACCCAAGAAAGATGCATATATAGCTCACCAAATAAAATGGTGCTTAACAATGGTGTGGTCAGCATATCCTTTAGCACTCCAGTGTGCTGAGAACTGACAAGCTCATTTCATGTTATTTATGGAAAGTAGATAGAACATGTAAAGCAAGTGGTGCATGAAACAGCAGTACGCTAAGAGCAATATCATGTATGCCAGAAAATTTAACTTCCATGACATAGTGGACCACACTGTTGCATGAAGGAGACAATAGAAGAAACAGAAGGAATCATGACAGATGTACAACTTTAAAGGCACACTTTTTACTACATCAGAACAATGCAATACAGGCAATATTTATTTTACTTAAGCCACAATGGAGTAATTTAACTATCACAAACCTATAAATAGCCAATGTCAAAAATCAGAAATAACTCTTTTCAGTTATGGTGCTAAATTCCTGGCACAGAACTGTATATAATGAAACAACACTGGAAAGCTTTGCACAGATTAGGCTAATACATAATTCAGATTTTGATTAAGAATGCACTTACTTCCATGTTTTGCTGGACCAGTCTGTAATTGGAATCAACACAACACACAAATTACAAAATTGCAATTCATGTCTAATGGATTTTCGTTTTGCATGTGCTTCCGGATTCTTGATCCCAAGGCTATTCTAGGCATAGCATTGGTCATCCATCTGCACCATCAGATCAGTATTTTAGGACGTTGACTGCAGATAACAAGTTCTGATCACATTTTTTCCAGCCATTTTATAAACTATTTGCTTTAAAGACATCAAACCACCCTTAATAAAAAATGCACTAAACTGTGATAGTAAAGGAGATAGTAAAACCTTTAAGAAATGTTACTGTCAAAACACATTTATTTTAACTTCTTGACCGCATCTATATGAATAGTACTTAGTAAGAATATTTTGGAATTTTCTGAGCATCTTTAGAATAAGGAGCACATTATAAGTTTTAAACAGACATTTAACATCTCATTTGAAAATTTCTAGTAGCTTCATAACGAACAAAGCATTTCAGATATTCTGAACATTTTATGCACTCATTTACAGGCTTCTCTCCATGAATGTCAATTGTCCTATATTTAAACAACCTGCAAAAGAAAGCATTAGGTTATATAACTACAGAAATAATATTTTAGGCACAGAAGTATTTATAATTTTGTGTGACTTTTTGGAACTAGTCTATCAGAACCAGAATTATTTCCAGGTGACTAATCATTATTAGACAAGTCATCATTTAGGGTTATGGGTAAATAATCAGTCAATATAGCCTTCAGGCTAAGCATTAGTAGTAATAAAAAATATTGTCTAGCTAAGATATACCTTTCCTTACACACTGTTAACATAGGACCGTTGATGTCTTTTATAGAAATATAGCTCAGGATTATATAATGATGAATATTTGTTTAGTCTTGCATGTTGTATTAGAGATGATTATCATTTTTTGGAAGCAGCATGCCTTGGTCCCTCTCCACAAATCTGCATATCTCTCCATTTTATGTTTATTCAAAATCTGCATACTTGTCAGTATCGCCTGACATATCTTTTAACTGTCATGAACTGAAGTTTATTCTATAATTCATATTCAATCTTCATGCAGGCTTTTACTGCTCCTGTTGCTGAATGTCTGAAATCCTTCTATCCTCTTAACAGCTGCTCAGCCATTGTCTCTACTGTATATCTTTCACTTTAGCAATCCCTGTAGTCTTACATATCCTTATGTTGGACACATCTGTCCATTATGCCATTTTCCTGAAGCCAAAATGGTCACCCCTGACCTGTTCTTTAAGTATCACAGCATCTCTTTGTAAAGAGAGCTGCTAAATGTGGGATAGTGTCTGAAGAACACACTGCCCTCTAACCTTTTCTTCTCTTTAGTACTGTGTTTAGAATTAAACAATGTATACCATGTATGAAACCTGTATCTACTAAGCACACAGTTTGTTACCAGTGAGTTTTAATTGCTCTGAGAACATAAGGATGGAGTTCAATACCCAAAGACATGTTCTTATTATGGAAATGTAACTGTCATTTTCAAGAGACTGATTGCACTGGAGATCTTTGTCCTTTTATAAAATTAGCACTGGGCACCACCAAACAGTTGTCAGTAGACGATTAGCTGAGGAATTATATGACTTTCCCTAGGACAATCCTCAGTTTTAAAGATCAGCTGATATGTAATATATTAACCCTAACCCCCCATCTGTTTTATTAGTCCTGACTTCCACCACAAAAGGCAGAGGTTATAACCACCCATTCCACCAAGCACATCTTTCATAAAAGTTACCATGGGGCTGTGCTAATGCTCCGGATGTAAATCCACATGCCTTGATTTGACCAATGACCTGTGTTCCTGTTATAAAACTATGTTCATTTCACTGTATCTTTAGGCAATCTGTGTATGTGCATGCATAGTTTCAAATGTGGTTACAAGGATATTGGCATCAGAGCCATTTTAAAACTAGCCAAGCTTTCCACAAATTTACCAAAATA
The DNA here is from genome assembly GCF_019279795.1 of Protopterus annectens. NCBI lineage: Eukaryota > Metazoa > Chordata > Ceratodontiformes > Protopteridae > Protopterus > Protopterus annectens. The sequence continues at coordinate 262,700,150 of NC_056739.1, forward strand.
TTACTAACATGATTCAATATCCCAAGGAATTTTACAATTGTGATATAGGCTTGTACACATCAGATGCTCTTCATTAGGGACATAGGTGCCAAGCTATGGGTAAATTTCCATCCACTGGTCCAATTTATGTTTAAATATGGTTAGGTATGAGCTTTGCTTAACATGGATGGCAAGTCTGCTCCAGAGAAGGGGTAATGTTTGAGACAGATATCTGTCCCTCCATCATGTCCTGTTTATGTCACAGACAAGGTTTAGTCCTTAGACTGGGTATTTCAGAGGCTCATTTTTTTGAGGATCTGCAACAGATCCATCATTGTGGGATAATTAGATTCCTTGTAAGTTAGGCATAGAGCTCAATGCAGCAGTCTGTAGGAGACTGAGTACAAGGATAGGGCTTTCAGACAGTTTGCATAGGACTTTATGTTTATTCCCTGTATTCATTTTGTGAGAAACCTCTGTGGTCTCTAACACATTTGCAAGTGCATGGTCAGGTACATGCCATAGGGTACATTGTACCTGATGGCTGGTCTGATGAGAGCCAAGTACAGTGGAATAATGATCTCCTTAGATCTGGATGCCATAGACTTATACGTTGTGCAATGTAGAATGATTTTCTCACTACATTGGACATGTGGTGGTCAAAAATCATGTTATTGTCAACATGCGTTCCCAGATCCCTGACTGCTGAGTCCACTTTTAGAGGTGTATCATTGTAATAGTAATTTTCAGCGGTGGCCATCATTCCAAAGAGTACTCTTATGCAGTTTTCAAACTTAGCTCTGGCACCAATTGTTTGTCCCTTACAGGCCCTCTTAAACGGTATCTGTGTCTGTTGGGGAATCAACAGTTATATCAAGTTTGGATTCATCTGCAGACATGGTCAGCCAGCGACCCCTGACATTTACCTTGACTTCAGAGAAGTACATGTCAAAATGCAGATGTCCCAAACACCAAACCCTGTGGGACTCCATTAACGATAGGCCTCATTTTGGAGGTGGATTCCCTGATCCTGTTAGTGAGCCATCTGGTTATACACTGGGTGATACATGGATTTATGTCTAATTTTTTAATTAATCTACAATGTCCTAGTGAGGTATTGTGCTGAATGCCTTAGCCAGGTTGAGGGAGGCAGTGTGTGCTGTTTTGACCTCATCCATAGTTTTGGTGACCTTCTCAAAGAAATTCACTAGGTTAAGTAGGCGTGACCTGCCTTTGACAAAACTAAACTCAACAGAGTCCAGTATCTTTAAGTTACATATGTCATTGTTTATCAGATCCATGGTAATTCTTTCCATAGTCTTCCGTATGATTCTAGACAGACTTTTGGGTCTGTAGTTCCCCCAGGTCTGTGGAAGGATCCCCCTTGTGTAGAGGGATAGCTGTTACAGTCTTCCATTCATTAGGCATAAAGGCTGTCTGGAGGCTATGGTTAAATAGAGATTCTAATAGGCCTAACAGGTCATGTTTCTTAGTTTTCAGGACAAATCCTTGGAAATTATCAGGGCCAACTGAAGCAGTGTTCTTGGACTTAGATAGTAGAGTGAGGACCTGCTCCCTGGCGATAGTTGATGAAGGGTATTTCCTGGGTGGTGACTGGGGTTTGTGGAGGGTAAAGCTAAATTTATCAGCCAGCAGATTTGTCTTCTGTCTCTGTGTATGTGGCACCAATTAGTTTGATACATTCTTGGATGTTGTCTTTAAGGTTGCGGGCATTACTGAAAAAAGCCTTATGATTGCCCTTAGCTACTTTTATCTCAAATCTGGCTTTGATGGACTTGATTAATCCCCTGAGATGTATGCTCAGATTGATGAAGACATTTTCACCTTGTTGGTCAATGCCCTTCTTGTTTTTGAACTTGAGTTACTTTCTTTCGTTTATTATACAACCTTTTTATACTAGAATTACACCAGAATGGCTTGTTTTAGGAAGTTGTCCTATGCTTATTTTGGGTAGGCACAGCTATTTCTATGCAGTTATTCACATAACTGTATAGGGTTTCTCTGAACAAATCTGCCTAGGCAGCTTTGTTCTCAGGGCTTGAGGGGGCTTGGAATTTTGCCAGACTGCCACTTGATAGGAGGTATTTGGCCCTGGAATAGTTTTTAAATGTTCTGAGGTTAGCTGGGGTCCTGGGCTTAATATTAATTTCAAAGGAGACAGCTTTGTGGTCCAACCTGACCAATGGGGACTTTATACTAGGGTGAGTAGATTATTCTCCCATGTCTGTGAGGACCAGGTCAAGGGTATTTCTGCCCTGGTGGGTTCGTGTCTAGCTGCTCAAGGGTGTTTGTGTTAAGAAAGTTCAGCCATATTTGGGCCTGCATGCTTGAGGTCATGTATGATTCCCAGTTAATGATGAGGTAGTTAAAGATGCCCATGAATATTTTATTAGCTTGAATGGGGTGTGTCCCTAGTACTTTCAAGTACATGGTATGGGTTTCCTCAATCAAGGAAGGACGGCCTGTTACTTGCAAGAATATGATATGGGATATTACTTATGTTAAGATAAATGTGGAGAAGCTTGTATGTGTCATAATGTTTGATGTAAACTGAGACTTCTTCACCTTTAGACCCTGTCTTTGTAACAGCTGGTCTAAATGTGTAGAAGGCATTTTATTATTGCACTGCTGGGGTACCCTTTGTGACTTTAAACCAAATCTTGGTAAATGCACAGATGTCTGTATTCACAAGGATGAGAACAGCTTGCAGGTAAGAGAGTTTTGTGCTTAGACTCTTGGCATTGAGCAGTAATATATTTTGATTATTCTGAGTCGGTTTACCTATGTCAGTAGGTTTATCAGCTGACACTTGCCTAAAAAGGAACTATGGGGTAGACAAGGTTTTAGCTAATATTTGAAAATCTGCAAGAGACAGGTGTAAACTATTCATGGTAAAGCAACATGGTCTGTCTACCACATCTTGGCAGACAAATATAATACACACTTGGAGTGACACCATAAAATAAGCCAATTATTAAAGTCAGTTGTCTACTGTTGATACTGTGGCATCATCCTTGGAGAAGGTAGAATGCTGCTCATAGCTTATACCAGACTGGGATTCATAATTCAAGAGCTCTATTCTGCCTCTCTTCATATATTGTCCAGGGGGGGTATGCTTCAGGTCAAATACACTCACATGGACTTTGACAGAGTTAATCTGGTACTTGTGGTGCAGTGACTTGAGAGCTTGCATGATCGGGCAGGTCCTGGCCCCTGACAGCCGCTGACTGTGACTCTCTCCATACTCATTTTGGTGAGCGGGACATCTTTTTGTCTTACAGGAAAGTCTCCTCTTACTAAGATATGATGTCATGCGGTATTTTACTATATGGACTTAGAGGCTGAGACACCTTATGAAAGTGCTGCATTTGTTTTGGTGCATGTAGCCTTAGCAGGCTGCTCTAGAGGTTTCTGAGGATACTTGTTCTGTGTGTGATGTCTAGCAGGTCTTTGAGTTTTCAAAAGATTACAGTTAGCTGAGTCAGCATATGTGGGTCTATACGTCTGGTCCATAATATGTGTTTGGGTGTAGTGTATGTGTCACTGATAACTTGTTTGCTGGTAGCTGTGCTTGTAAGTGAAAGCCTTGCCTCCAGTGATATTGTGTAACTACATCTTTCCGATGTTGTTTCAGGTTCCTTTAGAATTCGGTTGATGTCAGTACATATGAGATAATTGCTTTGTCTTCGCAGGATGTCCAAATCCACCAGGCTGGCTGCAGAGATGGTGGGAAAGTGCAAATCAATGGTTACGGTAGTTAATTGGTGATTGTTTACTACTGGATGGTACAGGAGGGGTAAATGGATGGCTACTAGTCTGCTACTTATACTTCCAGGGATGTGCTCCTCAACAGAGTCCAACGAGGTACCAGGGAGACTTCTGAGGTAGTCAACCACAGAAAAAAATATTATTTAGGACACAGAGTGTGGCAAGGATACCAATCACTTGAGAATTATATGAAAATGAGCTCAGAGTAGTGCAATCATGCCAAATTTATAGCAGTACAGGAATCTGCTAAAATAAACAATGTGGTCCTCTGTCCCCTCCCTAGATCACACTACAGACTGATCAAACTGATTCCTATCTTGCAGACAGATCAGGCTACCTCCCACTGTCACTGAAACCCAGGCCTAATCTCTCTCTTAATGTGCACTCATTAGTATGGCAAGAAGAACAAGACTGTAACAATTAAGTACTAGCAACAAATGCAAAGTAGCAAATTACACAGTAATACTTGACTGGAGGGCATCTTGAAAGTGCAGATCTCAGCAATCAGATGACAGTACAATATAAAGGTACTTTAAATGATTTAAATTTCAAAATCAGCAAATAAAGCAAAAAAAATAAAAAAATGAGCCAGAGACACTTTGTAGTGAGAGAGGTTAACTCAAGAGAAAGACTGGTTTTCTGGATGGGCACTCAGTGTTATGAATCCATGGAAAACAACAGATGGGAAAAGTACTTACATACTTGGCTATCATGCTGTCCCCTTACACAACAAGGTATACAATATTCTCCTAATATTCTGTGATGCTGAGACCAATGTGATGTTCTGACAGTGCAGTCCCTGACCTGCATCTCTCTATATTAGTCTGACATAGGGCCACTTTGACAGAGTTACTTCTTTATCACAGCACTGAGCCTTTTTTAACAGAGATGCCTCTGTATAACCAGTTATACAACTTTCCAGGTCTTTTATTGGGTCATGACAGTAATATCTTCTGTGAAAACTCAGCAACATTACATTACACATTTGCAAAAACTCTGTATGCCATTTTAGCTGTGTCAAGAATTGGTGCCATTTCTTTTCTGGAATTCCTATGTTTTACACACCTCACATGAAGAAGGAGGCACATTCTTCCATCCATAATGTGTATTGTCTGATAGATGATGGTGTGCTTTGTTAAATGTTACTGTACCAGCAGTCCAACTTTTTGGTGGTTTCTTCAAATGACCCTTCCAGTTTCACATGTGCATTATGTATTATTTTGCACACAACCCTGTGTCTACTATGCTTTATTTATTTTCCATAACTGAGATTCCTTGCTTATGGCAGCAAAGTAAACTCTTCCTGCCTTCTCACAGTACCAGGCATAGTCATTCCCATGCTATGGTAATTGACCATACCATTGTCCTTTAGCCTTCTAGTATATCTTGGAACTTTTGGCTTACTTGTCATAGCATGAGGCTGTACCCAGTCTGAGACCCTGAATACCCAACAGAGAAACACGAAAAAGCATACCTTAAACATCAGCATCTCATAGTCACTAGCATGTGAACCCGGCAATATTGCTTCAACACTAGAAGTACTTTTGGGGCTTGGGGCAATTTTTGCCACTTTCACAACAGCTACTTTTCCTATCCTTTTATCATTTTTTTGCATAATAATGTATAGTATTATTCTCTTATACCATGAATCTTTGGAAGTTGCTAATAGCCATTGTATGTCTGGTATCTTCCTGTATAATCTTGTCTGTTGTATTAAATATTAGCACATCAGTAAAAATAACAGCCTGGGAGCTCTTCTTACCCCTGTTGTGACAACAAACATTTGTGACCTACTCTGTTATGTTAGGTGGATTCTCTGGCTTGTTGGGTAGGAGCAGGGCAGGCAAGAATGTTATTTAGCAAGTCAAACTGTTGCTACAACTGCATGATAAGTACCTATGCCATCACATACATACTTACACATAATTAACTTTATTTTCAAACAAAGAGGTGTCAGGGATCATATTCAAAGGCATAGCCTGGGTGGCAAAACTGTCAGAGAATGAACTGGCTATTTAATTATAAAATTGTTTCGGAATGCCTTGCAACAATTAAAAACACCTATCGATTAACTTTTTGAAAAAAAAATGGTATTTCCTGTGCATGTTTTCTGGCAATTATATCATCATTGTTCCCCTGTACATATATTTGTTTGAAGGCAGGTTCTTGGGAACTGTTACCATTTGTTTCTGAGAACAGGGAGTGCATTGCCCTTTCAATGCCCCTTCTTTCCTGAACTATGTGAGGTAGAGTTTTTTCATTAGCCTCTTAAAACTTTTTTACTCCTCTTTACAGATGCTATTCAGTTGGCTGCATTTGTCCACTTAATTGTGGTTTTGTGAGAAAGGATTTGTATGGAAAAATCATGTGTTGGACATATTCTTTAAATGTGATTTTGGCTTTGAAGAGGGTTGAAAACCTTTTATTTGTAGTGTTTGCTTTAACACACCTTCTTAGCACATTTCCCATGTAAACTCCCCATCATCATCATGGTACTGGACATACATTTAATTATCAGGCAAACATCTTCTCAGGCATGTTTCAATATCCAACCTCATATTGTCATACAACTTAATGCAATTCCATTTTTGTGACATACTGCGGTGGTGGTGCTGCGGTAGCGTTGTCACCTCACAGTTAGACGTTGCCCGTTCGATTCTCAGTTAGAGCGTCTTCTGTGTAGCGACATGCGTGAATGGGCGTTCCTTCCTTGAAGGTTGTGCATTAGGCCCGGCAAGCTAGTACGTAAAAATCTACTGCCAATCATTAGCGGACCGGAGTTCTGCTGTGGTGACCCCTAACCGGGAAAAGCCGAAAGACACAAACAAACAAACTTTTCAATTAGTGCTACTAGAGATTGGTTGTGATATACCTTCAAATTAGTATTATTGGTGTTTGTTGTATTCATTTTAATCTTTAAGCACGAGGCAGTATTTTTCCTGTTATTGCTCCACCCTTTTGACTATGTCATTCCATTTTAACTAATCATCTTCTCCCATGTTAAAATAACAATCCAGAGTTCCTCCAATGCAAAATGATGAGCCTCTATTAGACAGTATTTTCATTTCTGTAACCAGATTAGCACTTCTGACCTCAGCCCTGTGGACCTATCCTTGTATATTCGTTAACTTTCTCTAATCCCACCCCTTTCCAACACCTGGATAGTCTTAAAACAAGACAGTGTTCCTGAGACAAAAGCTGCCTAGCTACAAGTCTGCTAGCCATACCTACATATATGCCATGATAGTGGCTGGAATGCCATACAATGTGCATCTCTTGCCCAAAAAGGGTTCATATCATTTACTGACTTGGATGTTATAGGCTCAGCCACATAGAAATCGACAATACTTATCTCTCAGTGCTAACAAATAGTCATGCTTATAGACTGCTCACGAAAGTATCAATGCTGCTATTTTTATTTCAAACATTTGAACATGAACATATTTTTGGTTGTGTATTGTATTGATAATTTAGTCTTCTATCTTTGCTTCTTTTTCTTTCAGATGCAATGCTTTAAACACCACACATTGCTCCATCATATTTACATTTTGTTATTTTACTTCACCCTTTTCTTTTTCTCATTTTTCTTACTGCCAAAGGAGAATAGCATATCATTACCAGTTCAAATTATTTTTTTAATGAAAAAATTAATAAACAAAATGTTTCCTTCATATACCTTGAAAATTGGTGTTGTTTTGTCATGTTCTTTGGCCTCTGTTTCAGACATGCTTTTATGGGTAATGGTATGATACCTTTGATGCATATAGGTTTATAGGTAAGTACTAGGCTATACATCTACAGACTATTACAAGTTTAGCCAATAAGCAGTAGTCAGAATCAAACCCTGCAGCTTGCATCTGTGAAGTTAAGACCTGGACCACTATGCCAAGTCCTCCACATGTTGATTCCACCTTTCTGCAGGTCTGGACACAGGAGTAACACCTTAAAAAAATCACTTGTCATTTTGCTAACTGAATCAGAGTTCCTTATCATTGTCATTTTAATGTTCATTGTTTTTACATTCCTTCTACATGTAAGTTATTCCCAGTGCTATATAATGCATATACACATGCCTGTTCATCTCTTGCAGAAATGCCATCTTTGTCAGATTTTTTTTATTTTTTCCTGACATGCTCTGCACTTATCCCTTTGTTATAATGTGCCCTCATTTTGATTTATCCCTGATATATTTTATTACCAAATGTATTTTTCTATTTTTCTGCAGTTCTTTTACACCCTGCAAAATGGTTTAATTTTTTACATTCTTCTCTTGTGTTCCCTTGGCTCAGCATACTGCTTTCAGAGATAGTTAAACTCTACGTATCTACAGACTAACTTGATATTTTTCACCACAGTTCTGCATTTATACATGGATTATCATGAACTTCATTTCTTCATTCTTAATGTTCAGGAGAGCTGTTTTCTCATTTTCTTTTGTATTTATCTTATTTTGTATCCTTTTGGCTTCTTGACTTTCATTTCTCACATTATAGTGAGTCAGCAAGGTGCCTAGTATCAAATCAGACTTGTTCTAAACTGAAATTTTGTGTTATTTGTATCTTTATCTGTGTATCTAAGGATGAAAAGTTAATCCTTTGCCAGTGTCCACAGTTTTGCACAATACATGTTGATATGACTTCAAGTTTATCTTGCAAGCCAGTTCTGCACTAAAGAAAGTCAGACTGTGTCAAAATACTTGTGTTACTCTACTTGTACTACCTCAACCATATCATTAAGATATAACATGGCTTCTTACATCTAGTAAACTTTGTGTGTATGTATTTGTAATAGTAGGTCCTTAAATCATTCATGGTATATGGCTAAGGTTGTGCTATCATTATATTTAGCCCCATTTCTTCCATTATGAAGTTGTACTATTTTTGTCAAAATCACAGTCAAATCTTGGTTTGATTCCTATATTGAGAGACACTTCTTAATATATTTTTATTTTCTGGTGTCTGGTTTTACAGCTCTTTGGCTGAAATAATATATTAGACAAATCAATGCTTTTATTGTTCTTGTTTTTTTAGAATTATTTTTAAAAAGAAACTGTAATCAAGTTCTCCTAACTAGAACTTCTCTTTTATTCTTGTAAACTGAAAGTCCAGATCTAATTTTTGCTTTAAAAATAAAGTAAAAGGTACCCTATTACTATACAATTCAGTATCCATAAATATTTTCTTCTCATCACTGTTTTCTATTGTGGGAATGTCTAAATGTGTAGTTATATTGTTCTTTATGACTGATCATTGTACTTACATATATGGTACATAGAAGCAGTCATAATATGAACACTTAAGGCTTTTGCACATGTGATGCCCCAACACTGGCCCATTAATCAAGGAGCCTCAGTCCTCACCACTGGCAACAATGGGGAATGTACACACTGGGAGGATGACAAGTACACACACAGTATAGTGCAATTTCCCTTAAGAACACACAGAGACTACAGTCAGTCTGGGACTGGTTTCTCACTCTTTCTCCAGATACCCAATAAGACCCCCCACTGGCACAACTATAGAGTTGGGATCTTAGCTGAGTAGCTAAGCAAAGACCTCCAGCACCCTCTCTGTCCAACCAGTGCTTCATGTCTCTGTCCAAGTAGCTGACACACACACACACACTATGAGATGTTATTTATACACAAACACACACACACCTGGGAAAAGCTGGCACAGGTTTACTAGCTATGCCCCATTTTGCCCAGACTATAAGGTAGTTATCACTGCCACCAGCCAACTCTTTATCAACTACTTTAAGGCCCTTAACAAAGAGTGTCCAATCTTACTGTGTAATGTTACTATTAATCCAAATGGTAGTTTGACCAAGAGCCAGGCTGTTAGGAGTGGCCTGCATAATGTCACCAAATAAATATGCAAGTACTCTCAGAGCTTAAATATGTCTCACAAATATCAGCCACAACGATAGGTTTAAATATATTTAATAATAAAGAATAAAAGAACAAGAAAATACTCAGTAAATCATCACAGTAACTTCAGAGTTCAGAATCACAGGGAATATTTAAAACAACATTGCAGAATAGTCTCAAATAAATAAAGAAAAACATCTAAATTAAATTCAGCTATATTCCTGACTATATCTAAAGGAAATCACTGTACTCTATAGTTAACTTACTCACAGAAAGGTAAGTGTAGATGTGGTGAGTGAGTTCTTCCAGGTCAAAGCCAAAATATAAAATGCCCAGTCTCTCTCTCTCTCTCAGAGACTTCTTAAATTCATTTCCCAAATATTGCTGCTGGGATACTTGCAGCATGACATCACTTTTTGTCACCTGACTTTCCCAGGTGAAAAACAACCATCACTAGAAACTGCTAGCTTTTAGCATCTCCCTGTGAAAATACATAGCCTTCAGATGTTTGCAACTGCTGGAAGACATAAAACAATAACAATACAGAAGGCTCCAAAGTTTTAGGCATCCTGTATCCTTGCTGCATTGAAACTAACTTTTTATTATGTGGTTATAAAACAGTTAAATTTCAACTATTTTCCTGAAGTTTTGCAAGTTAACATTTTTTTTTCAGTATCCACTGTTAAAAATATACACATTTCTGTTCTCTTCCAGTAGGTTACACTGTGGATACATCTTTTAAGCTCAGTACTGTACAAACCCTGTTCAACACACACTTCTGTACTAGCAGTTTAATATACATATAACATGCAGTTCTAATGCATTTGTAAGACAAGCATATGTATCATGTTGATATTCACAAATGACATATGATTATTTACAAAATTCTAGATAGCTGGGCTGGCAATATTTTCTTTTGTGACACCCCCCCCTGAAAACTCAAGCTAGTTTTTCAAGTGACCCTTGAAAAACATTGCTTAAGAGGGTTGCCTGTCTGGGAGTACCTTACCCCATTCCCTGTCTTGAGATTCCAGCTGCATTTGCATTGCTGACCCCAGTACAGTGCTGCACTGTTCCATCATATGCCTCCAACCCTAGGCTCCACCATAGTAATTTGTGATTTTGGTGGCTTGCTCCCTGTAGCCATGGATCCCACTCAGACTCCTCCTGACTTCTACAGCAAATACTTAGCACCAGGGCCTGTATGTCATGGTAAGGTTTCATCATGTTAACATCTTACAATTTTGCCCCTGCCTCCTGCTTAGCAGTTCTACCATGTAGTTGACATCAGTGACCTTCCTTAACACTCTGATGGGGCCCTCACAAACTGCCTGTAACTTGTTATGTCTGACAGGAATGAGAACCATTACCTGCTGCCCTACAACATACTCTTTAGCTCAAGCATTCCTGTCATACCAGATCTTTTTCTGCTGCTGGACTTCTGCCATGTTCTCATGGGCCAAGCCCATGAGTTCTCTGAGCCTTGTCCTGAGGTTTAGGACTTATGCCACAGCAGGCTCTTTGTGGGATTCACACTCACCCTCCCACTCATCTGGAATAAAATCTAGATGTCCTCTTACCCTATGCCCATGCAGTAATGCAAAGGGTGAAAAACCTGTGGATTCTTGGTGCAACACTGTAAGCAAATAATAGATGGGGCAAATATTTGTTCCACTCCCTCTTGCACTTGTCTGCAAATGCCTGTAGCTTGGTCTTGAATGTAGAGTTTAACCTTTCAACCAGAACATTAGTCTGGGGATGGTAGGGGTGGTCTTTAGGTGCTTCACCCCACAGTGCTGCCACAGACAAGCCAGCAGGTTTGACATGGAAATGGCACCTCTGTCACTCAGTATTTTTTGGGTAACCTAGGCCTCTGAAAATCTCTAACAAAGCATTTGCCACCTTTTCTGCCTCAATGGAGGACAGAGCCATCACCTCAGGGTATCTGGTAGCATAATCTACTACCACTAGGATATACTTTTTCCCTCTGAAATTTTTTGCATACACAGAGACACCACAATGTCCATAGCTACCCTCTGAAATGGCTCTTCAATTGTAGGCAAAGGCATCAAAAAAGCTTTGATCTTGTCCCCTGCCTTGCCTACATTTTGTCATTGCTCACTGGTCCTGCAATACCCTGTTACATCTCTGGAAATCTCAGGACAATAAAAGTACTGCATAATGCATCTCTTTGTACACTCTATGCCCATATGTCCTGCAAAGGGAATATCATGGGCTATGGCTGGAAGTGCCAGACAGTAGGCTCTGGGCAAAACCAACTGCTGTATACTCTCACACTCTAGCCCTCCCTCAGGGGTCCACTCTCTATACAGTAACCCTTTGTCCCAGTATACAGATTCCCCTTTCCCTTGACAATCAAGTGCCTCACTGGCTACCTCCCTCAGGCCTTGTAATGTAGAGTCTGAGAGCTGATCCTGTTTCAACTCTCTCTTTGTAGCCCTTCCCAGCTCTTGTTCCACAGGAAGTCTGGAATCCTCTGACAGCGGTGTCTCACTGTCAGCCTGGGTGCTACTACTTACCTCTGCCCTTGCAGTTATTCTGTCCAAGGGAACATCAATACCCAGTAGCAGCTGCTGCTCACCTTCAGTCTCACTGCTACAGGGTATCTCCCTCTCTGAAATAGCCACCACACCAGTCCTGGCTTCAAGTCTGCAGTCTGTCTGATTCTTCTCCAGGCTACTGGACACACATGCTTGTCTCCAAGCCTGACTGCATGTCACTGCATGCACACAAGGTACTGCATTATCAAAATCATTCCCTATCAGGACATTTGCAGGGTTATCCTCAAACACACCTACTTGCTGGCATCCTTTTCCACCCTCACAGTCAAGGTGAACCCTAGCCAAAGGTATTTGGAATGGAGTCCCTCCTAAAGCTCTGACTGCAGTAGAATGCCCAAGCAAGTAGTGCTCCACTTTAACCATTGCAGGCTTCACAACGGTTAGGTCAGAGGCTGTGCCTCTTATAGCAGTGACCTCTTTCCCATTTACTAAAATAGGATATAACCTCTTGTGGTAGCTTGGTACCCTAGCTGTTTCATGTCAGCTTACTACTGACATTCTGTCATTTAAACTTACTGGCTCTCCCACCTTTTGTCCCCACCTTGCCTCAATGGACATCTATATAGTACATGGCCACACTGGTTGCATTTAAAACATTTAACCCTTGGTCCTGGATGTGTACCTGGACTAGTGGCCTCCCCTGTTACTGGCAGACTCTGTTCAGGTGGTCTAGGCTGCCTACCATGGGTTTCCTTAGATCCATGAGCAACACTGGGTATCCTTTTCCTGTGAAGAGAGGCCCAACCTGCTAGGCATAAGTCTCCCTTCTTCCCCAACTCATCTGCAATATTGTATTGCCTATCTTCTAACCAGATTCTCATGTCCTCAGGCAAAATGCTAAGAGCTTATTCCCTCACCAAAAGGTTTGCCAGCCCTTCAAAAGTGGTGACCTGACATCCACTTACCCACCTATGAAAATAAGTGCTTAGTTCAGCAACATATTCACACACACTATTATCTGTCTTTTGTCTATGCTCACAAAACTGTTTTCTATAAGCTTCAGGTGTCAATTTAAAACACTTTAAAAGACAATTTTAAACAGTATTATAATTTAAGCAATCATTATCAGACAATTTAGAAATAGCAGTTACAGCTTTACCATGGAGTAAGGGGGGCAGGAACTATACCCAGAGCCCTTGGTCAACATTATACTGTTTACATACCCTTTCAAACATATGAATGAAACTATCAAAATGATCCCCCTTGTGGAAGAAATTTACTGACCTTTGTTGCTTCTGAAGTTCAGAAGGGGCTTCCCCATTAGCTCCATGACTCTAGTGAAGAGTAAGTATTTCCTTCTCATGTTGCCTCTGCTTCTCATTATCTTCAGCTTCCAGACATCTCAGTCTCTCTGCTGCTTCTAATTCCATTTGTGTCTCCTGCCGCTGAGTCCAGTTCCAAATGTTTGGCCTCCAGTTCAAGTCTGTTTAACTCCAGATGGATTTTTTAACTCTTCTGTGGAAAGGTTGAACTGTCTGTTTTCTGAGAGTTGTACATCTTCAAGGCCAGTCTGATTGTCCTCCTGTTTGCTGGTCTGTGATGCAGCTGTGCCTGGGGATGCAATCTTGTCTGCTTTAGTCAGTTTAGCATGCACCAGTTCTTTAGCCTTGCACATCTCAGCCAACTGGCTCCTTGTCAGCTTGCCATACTCCTCTGCTGACATCCATGCCTGCTCTCCCTGACTAACTAAGATAACAAAAATAAAAATAAAACAATTGTGATATGAAGCTCTGAATGTTCACTGTGTGGCTGATTGAGAGTGCAACATTTTCCTTAGCGACCACTGTTTACATGCTACAGGAATTCAATATTCACACCACTGAATCCTAATATATGGATATCCCACCAGTAATTAACCAATATATGTGATGTGGATATCCCACCACTGCCCAACAATTAATATGTGATGCCCCAACATTGGCGAAGTAATCAAGGAGCCTCAATCCTCACCACTGGCAACAGTGGAGAATGTACACACTGGGAGAATGACAGGTACACACACAGTAAAGTGCAATTTCACTTAAGAGCACACAAAGATTACAGTCAATCTACAGCTGGTTTATCCCTTTTTCTCCAGATACCCAATAAGACTCCCCACTGGCACAGCTATAGAGTTGAGATCTCAGCTGAGTGGCCAAACCAAGACCTCCAGCACACTCTCTGTCCTGCCAGTGCTTCATGCCCCTGCACAAGTAGCTGACACACACATACACACACACACACACACACACACACACACACACACACACACACACACACACACACACACACACACTCACACTTACCAGTATTGGGATTAGAACTCCTGCCTATCTAGTTATGTCTACTACAGTGTTACGCAGTTACTGCACATGCTACACAGTTTACTGAACTTCCACACTATAAGGTAGTTATCATGGCCACCAGCCAACTCTTTATCAGCTACTTTAAGGCCTTAACAAAGGGTGTCCAATCTTACTGTATAATGTTACTATTAATCCAAATGGTAGTTTGACCAATATCCAGGCTATTAGGAGTCGCCTGTACAATGTCACCAAATAAATATGCAAGTACTCTCAGCTATATATCACAAATAGCAGCCACCATGATTGGTTTAAATATATTTAATAATATACAAGAAAAGAACAAGAAAATACTCAGTAAATCATCACAGTAACTTCAGAGTTCAAAATCACAGGAAATATTTAAAACAACACTGCAGGACAGTCTCAAATAGATAAAGAAAAACATCCAACTTAAGCTCAGCTGCATTCCTGACTATATCTAAAATAAATCACTGTACTCTAGTTAATTTACTTACAGCAAGGCAAGTGCAGATGTGGTTAGTGGGCTCTTCCAGGTCAAAGACAAAATACAAAATGCCCAGTCTCTTTCTCTCAGAATCTTCTTAATTAATTTCTCAAATATTGCTGCTGGGATACTTGCAGCATGACATCACTTTTTGTCACATGACTTCCACACATGAAAAACAACCATTGCTAGAAACTGCTAGCTTTTAGCATGTCCCTGTGAAAATACATAGCAATCAGATGTTTGCAACTGATGGAAAAATAAAACAATAAAACACTTACAACACAATGCAGAGGGTTCCCTAGTTTTAGACATCCTGTCTATTTGCTGCATTGAAACTAACTTTTTTATTACGTGGTTATAAAACAATTTAATTTCAACTATTTTCCTGAAGTACTGCAAGTTAACCTTCTATGTTCCAGTTTCCACTGTTAAAAATATATACTTTGCTGTTGTCTTCCAGTAGGGTACACTGTGGCTACAGCTTTTAAGCTCAGTACTGTAAAACCCTGTTCAACACACACTTCTGTTCCAGCAGTTTAATATACACATAACAAACAGTTCTAATACATTTGTAAGACAAGCATATGAATCATGTTAATATTCACAAATGACATACGATTATTTACAAAATTCCAGATAGCTGGTCTGGAAATATTTCCTTTTTTGACAGTAGAGATAAAATAACTCACTTAATGACGTAGCTCATTTAAAAAAAACTTATTTAGATCATCATACTTCTGTGTGCCTGATGCATCAGTATAAAAAGTAAAACCTAAAATTTAGAATGCATACTTCAGTCTGTCTTTTGTATTTCAGGCAAGAAATAATTATAATGAACCAACAATGAGATATTAAGCTACATCATGATGTCAGTGGTCATTAAGTCTATGTTTACTTCCTGGTTTCCCCGTTCATAACCCAAAACTAACTAATCTCATCAGTGCAATTCAAGTCAGTTGAAATATTGGATTTTCCAATGCTATGTTAAGACATTTTAGCTTATACAATGTTTTTTTAAGTTGAACAAGAGTTAACATCAGTAGGATTAGTAGGGTTCATGTTGTCTCACTGAAGGTAATTTCATTGAATGCATTTTATGTGAAGTAAAAGTAACTAAAAATGGCATCCAGCTAATCAAAATGTTCTAGTTTTTCTATGCAATATATCTGGAAAGACACCCCATATTGCACAAACATATATATATATATATATATATATATATATATATATATATATATATATATATATTTTTTTTATTTATTTTTTATTTATTATAACTCCATGGTTATGCAGCAGGGGTAAGTGTAAAGTTCATGAGCAAGGAAACTGGTTTCATCAGTCTTACTTTCCTTACATGGTACTAGCTGAAAGGACCATAGTTTAACTGTCAGACTCAGTATGTTGTCCACAACCACTACATAATAGTTTGGAACTTTGCCTGCAGGAATGAAATTTTGACTATGTTGTAAGCTGGTCAGCTTTAGCTCATCAGATGAGCATTCCTTCAGGGACCGGTGCAAATTTTTGGCATACCCTGAAAAGGTAGCGGGTAACATTGTTAAATGATGCACACATTTAAGCAGTTTTGGGCAAAGTTAGTCTATAAAACCATTGCAAGATGAGCGGTCAAGAAGAACAATCTCAGCACATAAGAACTCATTCTAACTTCAAGGCCATAAGGGACATCGCATTTGAATACTTGCAGTAAATATAGGTGTCATTTAAACTCAAACACACTCATTAAGAGCTTTCAAAACTAGTGAGGTAGCAGCTTCCTACAATACATACGCAACATAGGAGGCGACAAATGCTTGTCATCAAACCTACAGTGTCTTAACGTGTGAATAGTGACTTAGTGTGTTTTGTTTATTTATTTATTTTTTGTAATAGTAGTATCAGCAGTCAGTTTATTTATCATATGTATATTGATACATTTGATCAGTCTTCAGGCCATGTTTGATTCTTTAATTTACATGGCTAACTTAGTTATTAACAGTTGTGTTCTAGTCAGTCAGTCAGTCTTAGAATAGGTTGTAGACCATGCCATTTGCATGTCATTGCAAAATTTCCATAAATATCTGGTACCAGTGAATGGAATTTACACATTCATTCTTCTGACTGGGTCTCTTGTGTATCTTGTATGTCATACCATAATAGAATGTGTGGATCCCAAGTTTTCAATACTGTGAAAGCCAAATGACTTCTATGTATCATGCATATACTTTTTTTTTTGTCTCAGTGTTTCTTCATGCATGTGACTATGCAGTCTGAATTTCCTGCAAAAAATAAAACAATTATAATCTGTATTTTGGAGAAAATAAATGAGACATTGTATTTCACCAAGCATTATTAGTATGTTAATGGACATGTAGGCAAACATTTCAGCCCATTTAATTAATAAAAATATTTTCAAAATTGCATGACTAAAGGCCTCTAATTTCTGATAAGAATAGAAGGAAGTTAAGTCCCCAAACCCACTCTAAAATATAACTGTGAAAATGCAAACTCCAGTCCTTATTACAATTCTGCAGATTTAGAATACAAGCATACTAAAATGCCAAAAGTTAACTGCATTTATTTGTTTGTTTACTAATTAATTATTGAAAACTACTGAGATAACCTTTAAGTGGCAGAATAATTTAAAGTTTTATATTTAATGCATATCTGTGAAAATACAATTAAGCAAATGCAGACCCAGCAGAATTGGAGCTGAGCTATGCTGCAGACAATTAAGGCAGAATAGTTATATACAGTTTGGAAAAAATAATCAATATACATCACTGTGTAAAAAGTCACAGACTATGCACAGTGGAGAAGCATGTAAACCTATTTAATGATTATAACTACGCAAGACTGCCAAATCTTGTCCTCAGAGTTCTCTTGGATGGAATAAAGCTGTGACAAGTTATCATGGTGTCAGGCAGTTTGTTTAGTTAGTTAGCAGGCATCATGGCAAATGACATCCATCCCAGTAGTGAGCACCTAATAGGAGCCTTCAGCATATTTCCTGCCATGTTTCTCATACTGAAGTGAATAGAGGTAGGGATGAAGCAGAATGTGAACATGTAACTCTGGGAGCTATTTTGGTGAAAACATATATAGAGAGATATTTCTTTAAGTTAGGCACATCTGAATCTTGGTTTCTTTTATAGTTATAATCCTGCATTTGACAAAATGTCTTCTTTTACCTCGCAAATGTTCAGCATTTTTCATTTAGGATGCTGTCATCTCAGAAAAAAAATGAAAACTGCAGGAGCAAGCTGTATTCGTTATTCAGATAGGTTTCTTTCTCAGGCAAATGACCACAATATACTTTACATCATGGGTCTAAGGCCGAGCTGACATTTAATTTATGCCCTGTCATTTCTAGATTAATAATCTGCCAAGGGATTCAGGTTATTGAGGTTCAATGAAGAGCTGAGTACTGAAACATCTCCTGGATATGCTTTGTCTAAAGAAATGAGAAGAGATACCCATTTTATAGTTTTGTTGTCATATGGAAAAAAAATCAGACAGCAATTAATATTTAAGGGATTAGGAAAGTGATATGCCTCCATAGCATGTCAATATTTTAATGAGCACACCTTCTAATAATGCCAGCAGAGTTAAGAACTTGTAGAAAAACTTCACAAGGGGGGGGTGCAGAAAAAGTAGAAAATGTACTTTTAGGAAGTGTGTTCCATACTGTGTTTACATCATCACCATGTGCACTTCAGCTGGAAACTGAATCACATGTGCTGATCTTCTTGATTATTTCTATTTTATCATTATTTCAGTTCTAGAAGCTTTGGAATCCAGTAGATAGGTACCATGTGAAATGGCTAATAACAAAAGTCATAATATTTAATAAGTACTAAAATTCATCACAGTTCAAAAATGACAGACTGTATTATTTAGGATAAGAAGTTGGACAGTTAAGTTGAATAATTCTGGAATGTTAGCAAGAACAGAAACAAAGGTAGGAGACTTAAAATAACTCAAGAATGCAGTCTATACAGAGAGTTTTTATATTAGTTGGGGAGGAAACCCACTATACAGATGTTAGGTTAGAGGAAATACATTTTGGTCTATAAAAGTACACAGAACAGTATTTAACTCGACTAGTGAACTGTGAAGTTAAGTGCATTGAGAGATTATTGATAACATTAGGGCTAGACTTGAATGTGTGCAAAAATATGAAGACAAATATCACAGAGCAAAAAAAGAGCTATAGAAAGTAATATAAACTTGGTGACCAGGATTGTCTAATGATACTGGCAGTGGGGAACAAATGAGGTTTTCTCTTCCTAGAGGTAGGCTTAAAGCAAATATCTATCTGTCTAAACTGAAAGAAAATCACAGCCAAGCTAGAAAACATTCAGAAATACAGACCCATGGGATATATGCAAATGGATGTTTAAGGATATTAAATGTTTCAGCTACATAACTTCTAAGTGTCTATGACTTTTTACTTTCCAAGTCTTTCTCTTTATGAGTAAATTCAGGCCAATCAAGCTAAACCCCACTAGCTGTTGCTATACATGTTTCAGCCTTATTATTGACCTCATCAGCTGAGCATAAGTGGACTTCTTGGCTTTGATTTAGAAACACAGGATATTTAAACCCATCTAATGTCCATGATCATTAATGTGCTTGCATACAAACCAAAGGGAAAATACGTCAAAATGACAAACCATTCAGTAAAAACTGCAAGAAAAACCCAGCCAGTTTCATTATGTAATGCCTTAAACTTCCTGAATACAGGCCCATGGGACTTATGCAAATTAGCACATAAGGACATGTCTTTCATCTTTTGAATGCCCATGGCATTTTACTTTTATAGTCTTTATGGCTGCATTCAAACCAATAAAGCCAAAGCCCAGTAGATGTGGACATGCTCTAGTCTGGTTCTTTTTTTTTCTTTCAGTTTTTACTGAATGTTTTTTCTCTCTGATCTTTTTGCCCTTTGGTTTCCATCTATCTTTATACACACACACACACACACACACACACACACACACACACATATATATATATATATATATATATATATATATATATATATATATATGTATATATGGGAACTATACAGATCCCTGATGGCACTTTCTGCTGAAGCAGAAATCACCGAGCATACTTAACCAAAGGTGCCATTTACTGAAGCAGCACTTTCGGATAATTATGCTCATTGTGCCGCTCACACTATGGTGCAGTTAAGGGAAAATTCTCATTTCCCCACTGTAGTGCAACCTCAGAGTGAGAATATAAAAGTAGGGGTGTGTAGGGGGTGCATGGGGGGCTTGCCTCCCTGCATAAAAGATTTTTTTTTGTTTGTTTGTTTTTTCTAATGCACTTTAACGAAAGCACACTTTAACGAAAGTGTTTTTTGGTGAAACATATGCCCCCCTGCCCCCCCTGCTTGCCCCACTGCATAAAAGAAGATTTATTGTTTTCTTTTTCTTTTCTAATGCACTTTAATGAAAGCGCTTTTTCGTTGAAAGCGTTTTCCTTAAACTGCGTTTGGTTATTGTGGATTCGGACTATTGAGCTTTTGTTTAATAGTCCTAGATCCATATATATATATATATATATATATATATATATATATATATATATATGTAAAGATTCATATATGAATTATATGATTTGACATTGCATGCATTTATCTCTTTTGTTAAAACGTATTAAAATTTATCAGTGGTATAGCTGGTCAAAATCTTCAGGAGATCAGCTGTTACATAATTCTGGGGATGGAGCCCTGCACACTAAAGCTGATTTTTTTTTTGTCATAGCAAATGTTAAGTTATCGGGTTACACTTGCAATCATTTTAGTTAGATCATTTGAGTTTATGATGTATGTAATTATCACTGAGTTTGTAGCATAGCTCTAGCAACAATAAGAACACATATGTGAGGAGATAATTGTATGGAAGGAGATGTAGCAGCTTTCTGCAAAGAGTTGCATACTAGTTCTACTTTTCAGACATACTGATAAACTCAGTTTGGAGGAGGGGAGATTCCACAGCTAGGTTGCTGAATATTTATTGCACCATGCATTTGCTGCCATGTAAATCTTTGGCACATTTATAATGCATTTGTAGTCGGCAAATAAAAAGCAGCAAAAGAAATAAAATGTGCCTAACTACTAGACAGGGTTGACTCTGGATAGTAGAACAGGGCAGTTTGGGGTCAGACTAAGTTACTGAAGTAAATTATAATTGGCTACAGAAGTGTTTGAATGGCACTGGGTCTTTGTCAAACAAATATTGCTCAGTCACGCTCATTTCAAAATTATATGCATCTTTAATATTGAAAAAATTTTCAGGGTCTATTTTGACACTTAAGTTGAATTGTAAAAGTAGTGGTTGCATATGTTTGGTTTTCTTTAAAAACTGGTAGACTGAACGAGCTTTTGACAAAAACATTGTGCATAGGAGTTGAAACTCCTGACACTGAATATGCAGAGGGCACATTTTGCCTGCATCACACTGATTTGATCATGCTTGCATAAGATTTTATTTGTTCAAGTTTTGTTGCTTAGTTTTAACTATTGGGAGGTCACAACAACTTGTATTAAAGTGGGTTTTGCTGAGGCCCAAATGTTGCTAGTTGGCAAAATAATGAGCAAATGTTTGCCGCATATTGCACAATACTTGCCGTATTCTCTCTCTATAATATTATATTAATGTACAAGACTTGCACAGCAGTATGTTTATCTTTAGTTATATTATTGTACCAAGTTAAATAAAACAGAGGAAATCATTAATGACCATTAATGTGTAGAACATACTGTCTGAACATTAATGGGATTCGTTATCTTTTATGAGGAAGGGTTTATTCCCAGATTCTGTAAGCTGACTGATTGAACATTGCTGTATTATGTAATGGGTAAAAGGATTGCAGGCTCCATTGAATCTACCATGTCTACAAAACAGTAAAGCAAAAATGCATAACAATATTTAGAAACTGAGATAGCTCACCATTCCCTCACACAAAGGGATATTTACTTTAGTGAAGTATGAAGCCAGACAGCTGCATGAGTAAATAATTTGACAGCAATGTTTTAATAATTCTAGGTAAAAGTGACTTGTACTGGCCAAGCAGAATTCAGTAGGCTATTTTTAGCATTGCCAGGCTTATATTTATTCTATCTTAGACAGAAAGGGTATCTGAATTTTCAGAAATGTTAATATGAGGGAGAAAGGTCTAGGAAATTGTATAATCACTACATCCTGAATATGACTTTTGAGATAAATTCTAATAGACATCTTAAATCTGCAGCTGAGTAGGAAGAGAAGGAGTCGGAGACCATATGAGGGCAAAATGTGTGACTTCTGTGTCTCTGGAAATTGCAGGATAGGAACGAGAAGTAAGGATGACATAATAGTTAAATATACTTGGGGTAAGGATAGTGGTGATCTGCAGCAGGGTTAAGCAGAGTACTAAAGGAGTGCAATGTGGCACCTTATTTTGCTTTGGTGTCTGCTTTCTATGAAGAGGTTCCTGTCCATTTCATGTCCATTACCTTGCACCAAGAGGTAATAGTAGTGGTGGTAAGTAAGGTAAGCAGTCATATTGAAGACAGCCACATGAGAGTGTTGTGAAGCTTGTTGAGCCCCTTAGGCTTGGCAGAGTCTTTCTACATATTAATAGTGAAGACAAATCCTTAACATGTGGGGGAGGTGGTGGGATTTCATTGGCAAGAACACCAAGGTTGAGAGCAGTATTGACAAATGTGAAATGAACGGTTTAAGAACAAAAATGATTAGCCAATACAGGACAAAAAGGTTTTCCCTGTAGTAAACATTGCCCCCTTTTAAAATAGACACAGAGCAAAGGAAAACAGAAACCATTGTGATGATTCTACAGGCTGCTCAGATATCCTCATGGATGACATATTATTTTTGCTCTGTGACAGACTGCTAACATTATACATGCAATATTCTAAATAAGATGCTGGATTTATTTAAGACGCCTTTTTAACATTACAAAAATATGAAAGACTAAGGTATGATTTTTAGACAGATTACCCGTGTTTCATGTAATAATAGCATCAATAGCTTAGTTTGGTTATGCTTCAATTGATTACAAGCTGTAAAGATATTCTTCTATTCAGGAAGGGGCTGAAAATAAGTATAATTGCTTATATATTCATTTTTATTTAGCATATAAAAATTGGCATTCTTAATAGTTCATCCAAAAGAGTCAGCTCCTGTTTAACATTTACTAGGTTCAGTGCTTTTGTTAACCAGTCATTTCAGCTGTAAGAAAAAAATCATCACTGACTGTTGCTCCCAGCATGCTGTGCTGTGATCAGAATACATAATCAGCTTGCAGTTTGCATTTCACAGCTCTGAATGCATTTCTGGAAGCTCAGTCACTAGGCAGAGTCATCGTCAACGTTTTTGCCGCTGTTTATTGCTTATGAGTCAACAAGGTGCTCCATCAGTGCTGTTTAGCATTTTGAAATAGAAAAGTAGCAGTCGCAGCAAAACAAGTGGTCTCATAATAAGATGACAGCTCATCGCGATGTGGGCTGAATGCAGACTGCTTCTCTCAGCAACACAGCAGCAACAATTAGGGGGTCTGGGTCAGGGAAACAAGGCTTCTATTTATGATCATTTTGCGTTCTTTGTGAGCTGCTCCTAGCTGAGTAGAGTAGTGCCTACCTTTGAGAATCTTATGAGTCTGCAGTCATTTTCATAGAAGAAACGTTAGAGTGGATTGTCTCATATAACATACAAAGAAGGCAGTGGTGACAGCCTCACACTGGCAAGATAAAGCTGAAAGAATGATGTTGTGTGGTATATGCTGGTTCACCTAGCTGCAAACAGTCGGAATGGTTCCTGCAAAACTGAGCTATGAAATTAAATATATATGAAGGCAGAAGTAAGTAGGAAAACAGAATAGCTTTAACTGATTTGTTTATTATACTAAGTAGTGTTTGGATGGATTTGAGGCACTTGGATGAAGTAAAACACATGCAATTACTTCAGGAAAATTACTATAATTTGGAAACTGTGTTTGCTTCCAAGTGCAACATGCTAGATTATAAAGCTCAAAAGGAAATATCATAATAACGAAATATTAGCAGCAGAAATGCCTCAGAGGAAAAATTAAAATATGTAATTTGTAGAAGAACTGAAACAAATCTAAGGCATAAATGACGTCAGTTTCATTTTCATTTAGGTTTTGGTCAGTAAAGTATTTTAAAGTGTGTATTTGTTCAAAGTGGTTGTTCATTATCATCTTTGCAAATGAGTTCCTAGACACTTTGCACTGATTCATATTATCTTAAGGAATTAACTTTACCAGGGGCTAGCAGCATTTGACTCTAAATTGTAACACAATCACAAATAGTGAAAATGTAAGGTTTTCAGATATTTTTCTGCTCATTCTAGGGAGCTTGGTTTGCTTGCATGTTAAGGAGATTCAGACAATCTACGATATCTGATAATGTATTATTTCACTTACAACCATTCAGCTGTTTGCTAGAACAGGCAGTGATATTTCTGAAAAGAAGAATAAACTTTTCTTCTGTTAACTATTCCTTACTTCACTTACTATAAAAATATGTTTTGGTTACTACTTGTCTGATCAAGAGTAAACAGGATGTGAAAATAAAAGATTGTTAAGAAGAACATAAAGATGTGTACAACTTAATTTACTTCCAAAAGGGTTGGATGAGTCATACACAAAAAAATGGAAATTAGAACACTTATTGGGAAAGATGAAATTAAATGAATGAGAAAAAAACAGTCAGTGCTTAAAATATTAAATACTTTTGTGATATTAATATAATGCATCTGGCCTGTAGATAAGGTATTTACATGATGAGACATTATCTTTATAAATGGCAGCTAAAACTGATGCACAGATCAAGGGCTAATGCTTATTTGGAATATTTTACACTGCCTTGGAAGTCAGGCTTAATGAAAAAAAATTCAAACTGAGGAAGGCCATAGAACTACATAGATATCTATGACTAAAACTTTTTCTTGCGTTGATGTAGACTTAGTGGGCCTGATAGGTTTAGACTTGTTTTCCTATGGACTCTTGTGTGAGCTGTGCAGATCTGCAGCATGTGTGAGTGTGGGAGGAGTAGCTGATGCTTATGTATTGGAGGTCTAGATCTTTTAGTGTGTATTCTATGAAGGTTTTACATTTTTTGTCTTTATGGCCTCAGCATATGTGATGGGCCAGGTAGTATGTTGTGAATGATGTGTTGTTATGGATGTGTGATGCTTGCCAGTAGTTGGTTAATGCAAAATGTTTGTATCCATGTTTTTTAAATACTTACACCCCTCTAAAGCTACACTCGTATACTGTCAGTAGGTAGAAACAGTGGGCCACAAATGCAGTGAGAAGAAACTGTTGAGCCATTTTGTCAGAGGGAGGAGGACCAGGCCACAAAACTGTCTGTGTTTTTGGGGTCCACTTGGCACACTCAGCATTTTATATTGAATAATAGGAACCTTTTGAATCTATGAATTACTAAAATTTCTAGCACAGTATTTTCTTGGTGTCTAATCAAAATTTTGCTGTATGTTTCACTGGCTCCCTGTCACTTTGTTGACTAGTCATTTGGCTGACAGAATGCACTGAGACTTTAGTTGAGGAGATGCTTTGTTGACTAGAGTTTTATTTGAGTATGTGTGATGTCAAAAGGAGGGAGTTTGGCTGGGGAATTTTTTTTTTTTTTATTTAATTCTGAAAGTTTTGAAAATACTAAAAGGTTTAGCAGTAGGGGGTGTGAATGTGTTTTCAAGTTACAGTTTCAATAAGGAATAGGTCTAGTGTTATGTGTGTTTGTGTGTGTGAGTGTGTGTTTGCAGATTAAGGTTAGAGGATGGGGGTGGTGGAATTAGCATTGTGTGGGTTTGCAGCTGTTTGAGGTGTGTGTATGTGTATATGTGTGTGTGTTAGCAGGTTATGGTTAGATTAAGGTCTAGGGAAGGTGATATATTTTGTATTGTAACTGTTTGCTTCTGTATGTAGTGTGTGTGTCTTGTGAAATGGTAGTATTCTGGAAAGGGTTTTTCCTAAGGTAAGGTATAGACTTGGGGGTGAGGTTGGGGCATTTCTGTATTTCTACCACTATTTAGACAAATTTGGTCTGAGTGTAATGATATGGTTTTGTTTCATGGAATATGAAAGGAAACTTTTATATTTTCTTTTGAGATCTTTGTGTTTTCACTACATGAGGTTTCAATAAGCTGGTTATTTGAAATGCAAATAACAGTCAGCATACCTCTCAACTCTTAAGTGCAAAAATCTGTGCAAAGCCAAACATAATGTGGGGGCGACAGTCCAAAATCAGA
Organism: Protopterus annectens; assembly: GCF_019279795.1. NCBI lineage: Eukaryota > Metazoa > Chordata > Ceratodontiformes > Protopteridae > Protopterus > Protopterus annectens. The sequence goes on from NC_056739.1 coordinate 262,726,462, forward strand.
GAGCAATTTTAAATATTGCTTTTACAATTGTAGAAAGTAGCTAGAATAATAGATATGAATTATCATGAGTTTTCCAAGGGATATGAAGTCTGAAAATCCAATTATGTATTATTTAGTGACTTTAATCCTCAATGATTTATTAGAAAACTACTATTTTATGAGGAACAGGCCAAAAATATGAGGCAAAAATCTGGATATTCTGTGAAAATCTGGGCATTTGAGAGGTGTTTGACAGATATGATTTAATGATTTTGCATATACTTGTGTCAGTTCACAAAATTGTTATATTACCAGTATGGAAAACCTGTGGTCTTGAATCTCTAGAATGTCACCAGCCCAGGCCATCAAACTTTTCCTGACTTTGTCTAAGCCCCCACACACTTCTCAGAGAATGTCTACATGCTCAGAGGGGTCCCCCTGTGAGTTGTGCTGCTAAGAGGAATGCCCTGTTCAAATGGTCTCATCTTTCTTGATTAGGAATCATTTTGAAGTCAATAAATAAGCCTCAGGGTCATTACTACAGCTGATAGTTTTCAAGTGGGGTGTGTTTCTTGGCTGGGAGATGGATTTTACTATCGCTCCAGTCTCTTCAATGATGATAACACTTTGGATTAGGTTCCCTACAGTGGTCTTCTTTTAACTCGACAGTCTTTTACTCCAGCACAGCCACTGTTCTGTTTGCTGATGCCTGTTAATGCTGACTTCTTACTCTGGCAACAGTGGCAGGAATCTTTACTTATTAAGTGCAGTTTCAGCTGCCTGCTGTGTCCACCAGTTGTACTAAGTAGAGAAGTAGAGACAGTAAGCTCCACAGTGTATGGATAAAACAAGTGCTTTATTTTAACAAACCTAAAACATGCAAGCTTGGCAAGACTTGAAATCAAAATATAACAACAGTTGGAAACTCAAACTGCTTTTGTAATGTTTAACAACTTCTATTATTCAATAAGACTATAAGCTTGCATAGTGACTGAGGTCACACATTTTGCCCTCATATGGTCTCCGACTCCTTCTCTTCCTACTCAGCTGCAGATTTAAGATGTCTATTAGAATTTATCTCAAAAGTCATATTCAGGATGTACTGATTATACAATTTCCTAGACCTTTCTCCCCAATATTAACATTTCTGAAAACTCAGATACCCTTTCTGTCTAAGATAGAATAAATATAAGCCTGGCAATGCTAAAAATAGCCTACTGAATTCTGCTTGGCCAGTACAAGTCACTTTTACCTAAAATTATTAAAACATTGCTGTCAAATTATTTACTCATACACCTGTCTGGCTTCATACTTCACTAAACTATATATATCTATATATATATATATATATATATATATATATATATATATATATATATATATATATAAAACTATATATATGTGTATAAAGATAGATGGAAACCAAAGGGTAAAAAGATCAGAGAGAAAAAACATTCAGTAAAAACTGAAAGAAAAAAAAAGAACCAGACTAGAGCATGTCCACATCTACTGGGCTTTGGCTTTATTGGTTTGAATGCAGCCATAAAGACTATAAAAGTAAAATCCCATGAGCATTCAAAAGCTGAAACACATGCCCTTATGTGCTCATTTGCATACGTCCCATGGGCCTGTATTCAGGAAGTTTAAGGCATTACATAATGAAACTGGCTGGGTTTTTCTTGCAGTTTTTACTGAATGGTTTGTCATTTTGACCTCTTTTCCCTTTGGTTTGTATGCAAGCACATTAATGATCATGGACATTAGATGGGTTTAAATATCCTGTGTTTCTAAATCAAAGCCAAGTAGTCCACTTATGCTGAGCTGTTGAGGTCAATAATAAGGCCGAAACATTTATAGCAACAGATAGTGGGGTTTAGCTTGATTGGCCTGAATTTACTCATAAAGAGAAAGACTTGGAAAGTAAAAAGTCATGGACACTTAGAAGTTATGTAGCTGAAACATTTAATATCCTTAAACAGTCATTTGCATATATCCCATGGGTCTGTATTTCTGAATGTTTTCTAGCTTGGCTGTGATTTTCTTTCAGTTTAGACAGATAGATATTTGCTTCAAGCCTACCTGTAGGAAGAGAAAACCTCATTTGTTCCCCACTGCCAGTATCATTAGACAATCCTGGTCACCAAGTTTATATTACTTTCTATAGCTCTTTTTTTTGCTCTGTGGTATTTGGCTTCATATTTTTGCACACATTCAAGTCTAGCCCTAATGTTATCAATAATCTCTCAATGCACTTAACTTCACAGTTCACTAGTCGAGTTAAATACTGTTCTCTGTACTTTTATAGACCAAAATGTATTTCCTCTACCCTAACATCTCTCCAGTGGGTCTCCTCCCCAACTAATATAAAAACTCTCTGTATAGACTGCATTCTTGAGTTATTTTAAGTCTCCTACCTTTGTTTCTGTTCTTTGCTAACCCTTGTGGCACTAGGTTGAAAAAAGTGCTAAATGAGAAAACAGGCCTGCAATAAGTTCCCAGGTAATGGTTCTTTAAAGAAGCCCATGCAGAAAAAGGCTGTTTTTTTTTCTTTTCTTTCACCAGGTCTTGCACTGGAGAATAGTAACACTTCTTTCTTCAAAGCCAAAACACATAATATAAAGTCCTTTCTGTCAGGTCTCATTGTCATGATCAATAGCAAGAGAGTCTAAATTAGGAAAGTGATACAAAGATATATTTGCCAGTCCTTCCACTGGGAAAGTGAAAATGGTTCTTTTGTTTTTCTTTTTCCATTCATAGAGTTAACCAGTAGTTGGAGCACACAAATGAAAAGTCTCAATAATTAGCACATACAGAAAATGAAATAAAAAGTTTCTGATACATAAAGTCATTGTCTCACCACTATGGCTTCTTGCAAATAATAATCTCATCAGACACCAAAGCAGATTATGACACAGATGAAAAACTATAATTACTGTGAAATGGTATCTGGAGAGTACCGGAAGTAATAAACTATGTAAAGGTGAAATACAATGGAAGACAAAAATACAAAACTTAAAATAAACAGGTAAACTGACAACTGTCAGTGGTTACTTTACTGAACTTTTTGTTTTTGTTTTTCATTTTCCTTTCGAATGACCAATCTCTGGGATTCAGATTTTCCCCTGCATGGCCAGCCACTCACAGAAACTCTTTTATGATTCGGTTACAGGCCCACTGCAGTGATTTTACATGGTTTGAATAATCGATGAGATCTAAAAAGTCGTACTGTATTACAATGAGACACTCTGGGGAAGGCCTAATATTAAATAGCCATGGTGTTTCTCCTAGAATTGCCTCCAAGAAGGGTTTTATGCTGACAAGTGCTTCAGAGAATCACTTAGCTGTATAAATTTGCACATCTGTCTGTGATAATCAACACAGCCAGCTACAGTCTCCCATGGTATTAAATGAGATGGACCATGTTGCAGTAAATTTAGGGATGTTCAGCAGAGAAGTAGTGGAGGGGTCTGAATGTTTGTATTTGTGAGGCAGTGTGTGTGCATGTCTGCAGTGAGATGAATGGTGCTGGATGACTGCATGTGTGTGTTAGTGTATCTGCTTGGGATGTTGCAGTAGAGGGGTTAAGTAGGGGGATCAAGATGTGTGTGTATGGGTGAATAGGTGAGCATGTCTGGGAGAATGTTCAAGTAAGGGAAATGTACTTCATGTTGGGTGAGTGTGTATATGAATATCCTGGTGTTTGTGTGGGAGGATGACAAGAGACGGGTGCCTATGAAAACAAGATGCAGAGGCTTCCAGTGATCATTTCCACTGAAAAGTGCTGATTAGACCTGGTGGGAGTTATAGGCAAAATCAAAGACATGCAAATTAGCCGATAAAGAGGTCTTTCTCATTGTGGCCAAACATAGTCACATATTACATGACCATCTACACTGCAGAAACTACCTGAAGAGGCAGATTATGCTGTTGTAGCCCTTAGCTGTTAATCCCAGAGAATGTATGTTGTAGCTGTTTTATACCAGTAATGTATTTATTGTGGAGGGTTGTGTCACATGAATGCCTCATGAATTGCATTATATGCAAAACAGAACTTAAACTTTACTGGAAATTGCAAACTCATTTTGGACTCCTTTATATCTCATGTAAAATATTACCGGAGAGTTCTGCATTATAATGATGGCGATTCCAGCTTGAAAACATTTCCCATTTAAAACCTCTTGTATATTGGGTGAATACCTCTCAACCTGTTGACATTGAAAATAGGAACAAAGATCCTTGAAAAATAAGAATGTCAAGCTAAAACTCTGGTCATCTGATTAGTATAAAATTTGAGTACCAAATGGCACATGATTCTTCACTGGAATGTGCGATACCACGCAGAAACATGTTTAAAAAATGGAGAGTGACAAAAATGATGGAAAAATATAAGCATATTAGCAAAGAGACTGTGTAAATGTGTACATTTTAATGAATTCTTTCACAAAATTCTACTACAGAAGGTTGTGTATTTTTTCTTCAGAAAAAAGGGAGTTGCAAGATGTTATCTTCTTTCTTTCAATATTTGTTACTAGTATGTTGGTCATGTAGACTGATTTTCTGTGTATCTGACAGCTTCAAAAGTCACATGTGATGAAGGAGATTTAGAAACGTGTGTGAAGAAAGTGAGTCAAATGAAGATTGAATAACAACATCTAATTTACAATCATCTGCAAACTTAGATAACCGTAGTCCATGAGTGTTGGCCCGAAGATCTGAAAAACAGATGATAAATAGGAGAAGAACCAACAGTGAACCCTATGGTGTACCACCGGTAACTTATTTGCTTTCAGAAGTGGCAACATTGACTCTAACCACAATGGTACTCTCAGACAGCCAGGTAGTTATCCACTGCACAAAATATGGATTTAAATATTAATATAAATATGGATTTATATTCAGATCTACATGTCTGTCTTTCATGCCTGCATGAGGAATAGTGTCAAAGGTCTTGACCATGTCTGGTATGCTATTGTTGTTGTGTCTTTCGGCTTTTCCCGGTTAGGGGTCGCCACAGTGGAACTCCGGTCCGCTAATGATTGGCAGTAGATTTTTATGTGCCAAGTTGCTGGCCCTGATGCACAACCTTTGATGAAAGTACGCCCATTCACGCATGTCTCCACACAGAAGACGCTCTAATTGAGAATCGAACAGGACAACGTCTTACTGTGAGGCAACAACGCTACCGCAGTACCACCACTGCAGATGTCTGGTATGCTGTATGTACTGTATAACTGTGATCCACTGCTTCAGTCACCTTTTCAAAGAAATGAATGAGGTTAAAGAGACAGGGCCTTCCTTTAACAATTGATGAGTTTACAAAGTTATGAGATTTTCACTATCCAGGTTAATGAGGTCTGAGATAGTACTCACCATAGCTTTACATAGGTTCATAGGTTCATAGGTAGGTACTAGGCTATTGGCCCTAGGGCCTATATAAGCCTAGCCAAATGGTACCCTGGCTTTTGCCACCCAAGAAAATTATTTTCCTGTTCCCCTGTCAAGCAGAGCCACAGAAGTGATCCCCGGGGTGAATTTCCTATCTACCATCAAATTATCAAGATTTTTCTTGAAGAGTGCTAATGAGGAGCTTTGTTTGATATAGATAGGTAGTTTCTTCCAGAGTATGGGAAGTCTCTGGGACAGGAATCTATCCCTCCAGCATGTTCAGTTTATTGTGGTGACAAGGTTTAGGTCCCTAGAGCATGTAGCTTGGAGGGATTGGGATTTCTTTAAGTGGAACATGTCCAACAGCTCTGGGTTTGACATAGCTTTGTATGTTAGGCAGAGATTGCCTCTGAGTAGGCAATATGCGACAGAGTAAAGTTGGAGTTTTTTTAGATGGTCTGCGTAGGGCATTTGTTTGAGGCTGGTAATCCTCTTTGTGAGGTATTTCTGTGGCCTTTCCAGTTGTTGTAGATGTCTTGTGAGGTACATACCAAAAGGGTCATTGTACTCTATAATGGGTCTAATGAGTGATGAGTAGAGGGGAACAATGACTTATTTTTTCCTGGATGAGAAACCTTTTGTGATGAGGTGTGCCACGTAGAAGGATTTCCTGACTACTGTGGCAATGTGATTATCAAAGGAGAGACTACTGTCCACCTGTGTCCCAAGGTCTCTTATCACACTTTCGGTCTTAAGTAGACTACCGCCTATGTGGTAGTTCATGGGTACAAAGTTTTTACCAAAAGGGATGACAATGCACTTTTTGGCATTGAGCTTGAGGCCATGGCTTTGACACCAGGCATCTGTCTCAGTGAGGCCCTATTGCAGGATGTCCGCATTGTTAGGAGTTTTGATTATGGCTCCTAGTTTGTAGTCATCTGCGAACTTTTTTAGCCAAAAACCTTCTGTGTTAGCCTGTACTTCAGTGAAGTAGATACTAAACAAGAGAGGACCTAGGACTGAACCCTGTGGTACTCCACTTGTCACTGGTCTGAAGTTGGATTTAGAGTTTGCTACTTTCACAGTGTGGGTTCTGTCACTGCGAAAATTGGCAACCCAACTTGTGACATAGGGATTTATACCTAGTTTAGTGAGTTTATCTATAATTCCAGAGTGGGGGATGGTAGCGAAAGCCTTGGTGAGATCACCTTACCCTCATCTACGGGTTTGGTGACCGCTTCAAAGAAGTCTATCAGGTTTAGGAGACATGATCTGCCTTTTACAAACCTGAACTGGGTAGGGTCCAGAGTTTGGAGACTACCAATGTCATTATTTATAAGTTACATGACGATACATTCCATAGCCTTGCAGACCAGGCTTGTCAGGCTAATAAGGCGGTAGTTCCCGGGACTGTGGTGGCTCCCCCTTTGTGGAGTGGGATATACATTGCTGTGCACCATTCAGTGGGCACAAAGCCTGAGGTGAGGCTATGATTGAACATGGTACTTAGGTGGGGTGCCAGTTCGTTCTGTAGTTCATATAGAACGCAGCCTGGGATGTTGTCAGGTTCCATGGTCCCATGGATGCTGTTTTCTTGGTTTTGGAGAGTGTGTTTTTTACCTGTGCAGCCATGATTACAGGAACTTTGCATTCTTCCGGTATAGAGATGGGCTCTTTAGGGGGTGAGAGAGGGGTAAAATTAGCACTGAACCTATCTGCCAGGATGTTGGCAATATCAGTTAGTTATGTATATTTAGTGCCATTGTGCTGTAACTCAGAGCAGATCTGAGTGTTGCCATTGAGATTCTTGACATAGCTATAGAATGCTTTGTGGTTGTCTTTAGAATCAGTGGTGATTTTGTTTTTGTAACTAGCTTTGGAGGATTTTATGAGGGATCTCAGCTTCTTACTGAGGCTGACCACGGAGTTCCTCCAACCATGGAATTTTACTCTTTTTTGCAACAGTTTATTTCTTCTGTTGTAGAGTTTGTTTATGGCAGGGTACCACCAGATTGGCTTCCTTGTTTTGGAGGATAGCATCTTAGTTCTGTTAAGGATTGCATGATCCATGCACTTGTGTAAGTGCTTATAAAGTGCATTTGTATAGGATTCAGCAGTCGTACCTCTATTGTCCATCAGCATGGGTGTCGTGAAGTTTGCCACTTCTGTCTTAAGAAGCGTGAAGTTGGGTTTGGAGAAATTTTTTACGGTGGTTTCCCTAATGGGGGTGGGGGCGGGATGTGGATGTCTGGGTTGATTAGCTTGTGGTCGGATCTGATCAATGAGGAATTGACTTCTGGTGTGGAACACCGGTTGCTCATGTTGGTAATGACCAGGTCTAGGATATTGCTGCCCCTGGTGGGGGTGTGGGTAAGTTGATCCAAGGCATTGGAATTTATGAATTCCAGAAAACGTTGAGCACAAGAGTTGGTACATAAGTAGTTTTCCCAGTTAATGGTGGGGTAGTTGAAATTGCCCATTATTAGGCTGTTAGGTTGTACTCTAATATTTTCCAGTGTATCAAGAAATGAGGAATGGGAATGCAGGGGCATTGTGGGGGATCTGTAGCAAGCTACAATTTGGATTGCGGTCTTGCCCAGAGTTAGTTGCACTTGGATAATCTTGGATGCATTATGCTGAGCAACTAGCCTGGAGGTTTGGATATCCTTAATGAATATGGACACGCATCTGCCTTTAGTGTTTCAGTCCAGGTTAGGTGGCCGAAAGGTGTGGTATGAATTATAGCCTGGTAAAGCACGGATGCTATCTGGAGCCTTGAACCAGGTCTCTGCCACTGCACAGATGTCAGTGTTCTCCATTTTAAGGAGTGTCTCGTGTAAGTGCATTTTGAGGTTTAGACTTCTAGCATTAAGTAGCATTACCCTCAGATTTTGCTTGCTTGTACCTGGTACGGTGGTGAATTTGTCATTTGAACCTTGCTTAAAAAAGGCACTATAGGGGTGGCAAGAGCCTTAGCCAGTATCCGGAATCCCAAGGGCAACAGGTGCAGGCCATCTCTAGCAAAGCATTGTGGTTTGTCGATCATGTCATCCCAGGCAGACAGATATTGGATCCCCTTAGAATGACACCAGAAGCTTAGCTAATTGTCGAAGTCAATCATTTTGCCCTTGTACTGTGGTATCATTTTGGGTGATGGCAGAATGCTACCCAGGGCTAGGGTCATACCTGCCTGGGCTACAAGATCAGATAGCTCCACCATGTCTCTTTTCATGTAGTCCAGAGAGGTACATCTCAGGTCATTCACACTAACATGGACAATGACAGAGTCATATTTTTACTTGTTATGGAGTGACCTGAGTGCGTGTGTTATGTGGCGGATCCTGGCACCTGACAAGCAGCTGACAGTAACTTTCTTCTTGTTTAGCCTGGTGAGTGGAACATCAGTATGCCTGACTATAGAGTCACCTATGACTAGAATGTTGGGTACGTTGTTATGCCTTATAGGCTGTGGTTGAGTGGAACACTGAGTTTGTGGGCTATGTGTTATTTGGGTTGTGCTGGGGCGGTGGAAGTTGCTTGTGTTTCTGCTTTGGAGGTCCCTGTTGCTTGGGTAGATTTTTAATGAGAGCCTCCGTGAATGTAGGTGTGTGTTTTGTGTTTCTATGTGTGTGTTTTGGTGGTGTAGGTTTTGACATACGAGTCAAGTTAGACTAGTAGGTCTATAGTTATCAGGGTCCATGGATGTCCCACCCTTGTGTAACGGCATTACCGTTACACATAGATGTCCCACCCTTGTGTAACGGTAATGCCGTTACACAAGGGTGGGACATCCATGTGTAACGGTAATGCCGTTACACATGGATGTCCCACCCTTGTGTTACGGCATTACCGTTTGTTTTTCAGGCTTCAAGAATGTAACCAGTGGAGAGGCTTAGATTAAAGAGGTTAAGTGGGGGTTTAGATAGGCCATATTTGGCACTGATAATCAGACAACTTGGTATATTATCAGGGCCCATGGAAAAGGTGATGCCAACTTATGAGAAGGCTGAGAGAACTTGTTGCAAAGTAATTAAAGTGGATGGCTCACGTTGTGAAATCTGTGAAACAGCTATAACTGTGGTTAGAGTAAAATGTGCGCTAAATATATCAGGATATTTGTTATTTCCTTTGGGTTACAGTTTGCAGTATTATTGTGGACTAGCTCTGAATATTGCTGGGTATGCGTTCTTGACTTACTGACATAGTTAAAGAAAGAATTGTAATTCTTTTTGGTTTTACTGGCAATTTTAAGATCATATTCAGCTATGAGCTCACTAATGGTGTTCATGTCTTTGCTAGTTTGCTTAAGTGTGGTCTCAAAGTTAGTATAATGAGACCACTAATAAGCAATAAGACATGTCTTTCTCTTGTTATATAATGTATTTATATGGCTATCCCACCAAGGGTTTTTTTTTTTAAATTTCTGACTATAGATGGTACAGGTAGGAACTGCCTTGTCAGTGCAACTATTTAAGTGGTAGTAGAAGGCAGAAGCATAGGCAGCAATTTTAGAAATGGGATCCAATCGAAGAATGATTAAAGTGGAATTTATTTAGGTCATCAAGTAATTGAAGATGATTTGCTTTTGAGAAATCCCTAAACACAGCGGTATTTACAGGGGAAGTACACCAGTTTTAAAGGAAAAGGTCATTGATTTATTACCTGATTCAGTAGCATAGCTGGAGTGATGCGAGAGGGGCAACTGCCCCGAGCGCTAAGTGTTGGGGGTTCAATCAGCTGATCCTGGTTACTTTTTAACGCAATACTGGTTTTTAAAAGCTGGCATTACATTTGTAGTCAAATCTGAGTGCAGTAGCCCTCTGTGTGTGGTCTAAACAGTAGCAACAGCTTGCTACTTTGTAGCAAGAAATTTGTTACAGTTTAAAAGTAAAAAAAATATATTTTTTAAACTAAAACCTGAGTGCTGTAGTGCTCCATGCAGCCAGGCAGGGTATACACTGTAGCAGCTACTTGTTACATTTGTAACAAGCAGTTTGCTACAGTTTAAAGAGAAGAATTAAAAAAATATATGAGGGTCATAGCACTTCATGTAGTCAGGGTATTAACTGAAACATGAGCACTGAATCATTACATGCAGGCAGGTATAAACTGTAACAGCTATTTGCTACAGTGTAACAGAATAAATGTTTTTTTTTTTAAATAAAATATGTTATAGGATGGTTGGGGGTGTACACAGAAATGGGACCTGAATGGCTGAGGCAGAAGGGAGGGGGACATGTCAAGCATCTGGCAACCAGGTTGGTGTGCCATTAGAAGGAAAGTCCTTTTTTTTTTTTTTTGCTATCGGGGACATAGATCTAATTGCAATAAGATGATCAGTTATGCCTTATTGCAGTTACAGTGAAGTGCTTTTTTTTGGTTCATAGTACTGGCCCAGCATGTTAAGAAAGCAAGATGATAAATATGCATATGCAAGACGTTGCCATATTTTTGAGGACTCAGTCAAGCGTATTGCAATCCGTATTACGATGGTTAACTATTTGTAAAATAAACTTAACATTTATAATGTCAAGAAAATGTTGGGCATTGTTCTTTTTATTTTTTTGTTGACCAGAGAAGTGGGATGATCAACTGCTCCACCATGTATTTATTTCAGATACAACCCATGAGTTATAGTAGGATAATGAAAAGTTACTTAATATGTACAATTAGTCGAGAATATGACAACAACAATATTGCACACAATACATAATACAAGTTGTACACAATAATTACATATCTGAGAAGAAGCTGGAGTCAAGGATATTTACTGTAACTAAGTAAAGCAGAGGTCAGCAGATGCTAAGGGTTGGAGATTTATGGTTTGAGGTGAAACGTGATAATACTGACATGCAACTTATAAAAGTGGTGGAGGAGAACTGTAGGGAAGTGGGTCAGGCTAAGTTAGCTTGTGTTTATATTATTTGTGGATAATAAAAACATGCAAACACCTCCCTTTCTCTGAAGCATTATTAGATTTTCTCTGAACTTGCTGTAGTCAGAGATATTATGATGCAGCAGGAAGAGGCACATACAAATTAGAAGCCACAAATAAAAAAAAAAAGCTCAGTGGATGAAAATAAGTTCTTAGGCTTTGTCAGATCTTTAATAGACACACAGAACTAATGATCTGACCCCCCAGGATGCCGTTAGAATCCACAACTGGCTCCAGCAATACTGGAATACGTCCCAGGGGTGGGGTTGAAGAATAGCAGGTATGTATGTGGGGCACTGAGGGCCAGGGCAGTAAAGATGAGGTCTGAGGGCACCAAAAAAATAAAAAGTAATAGCAGATGGCATGTTTTGTAGCTTGTTTCTTATACATTGGGGTGTAAAAGGGTAGATTGTTCAGCTTTTGAGGGATGATGAATAGTAGCTTGGTCTTTTAAGAATTCATAATTAGGTACTTATGAAGCAGCAATGGATGCAGGTTTTGGACTTTGATTTGTAGTTGTTTAATACAGTGTTATAAACAGTGAAGGAGTGGTAGAAAATGAAGTTATTGGCATAAAGGATGAAATTTGATGCTTTTATGTCCAGTAGTAGAGAACTATTAAAAATTCTGAAAAGCACAGATGCAAGGATGAAACCTTGAGGAGTGCCTGCAGAGGTTTGTTGTACAGGTAAAAGGGAATTGTTATATTTAACTGAGAATGATCTGTAAGACTCAAAACAACTAGATAAGCAAATGAAAAATACAATAGATTAATAAATGTTACACAGTTCATTAGCAGTTTCATTCCTACACTTGAATTCATCAGACAGAGATAAGGATACTTGAAAATGCTTACATAAATAATTAACACATCATGCGACAAAACACATGACCTTCAAAATACTAATGATTCAGTCTCTTCTGTTTTAAGTAAACCTTAAAATTTTCCTTATCATGTAATCTGGAAACTGACAAGATAATAATTTTAGTGGCCACAGATCCTCCTTCCAATCAAGTTCATCTTCAATATATAATCTACTGTTGGATTTTTTTTTTACTCTTATTGCTACCATTTTGGGAACTAAGATGCGTCACCAATGTGTCACCAAAATTAAAGAAAGATCTGTGTCAGAGGTAACTGGTGAAAAAGTTTAGGGTAGAGGGTCCCAAGGTTGAAGATATGAGAATTAAATTGCAAAGTATGGCTTAGTGAGTCAAAGGCTTTTGATAGGTGAACACATATAGCTCCTATAAGGTGTCTTTTGTTTGTGTAGATGATTCAGTGTGTGTGTGTGTGTGTGTGTGCAGTGTTGTATGAGTGACAGGTGAACACATATGGCTCCTATAAGGTATGCTTTGTTTATGTAGATGATTCAGTGTGTGCACAGTGTTGTTTGAGTGATAGGTGAACACATATGGCTCCTGTAAGGTGTCCTTTGTTCATGTAGATGATTCAGTGTGTGCACAGTATTGTTTGAGTGATAAGTGAACACATATGGCTCCTGTAAGGTATCCTTTGTTCATGTAGATGATTCAGTGTGTGTGCAGTATTGTTTTGAGTGATAGTTGAACACATATGGCTCCTGTAAGGCGTCCTTTGTTCATGTAGATGATTCAGTGTGTGCGCGGTATTGTTTGCATGATAAGTGAACACATATGGCTCCTGTAAGGTGTCCTTTGTTAAGGTAGATGATTCAGTATGTTTGCAGTGTTGTTTGAGTGATAGGTGAACACATATGGCTCCTGTAAGGTGTCCTTTGTTCATGTAGATGATTCAGTGTGTGTGCAGTGTTGTTTGAGCACTTCTGCTTTTAACTAAGCCATTGATAAGATGAGATTGTATTGTATTGGTAGAGAAAAGCAGTAAGTTGCTGTAAACAACTTTTTCAAGTAGTTGGTCTAGCCAGGTTAAAACAGAGGTAGGCCAGCAGTCTGAGGCAGTGCCATAGGTGCCTCATTTAGCATGTTGTGTCACTCTCAGATCTGTTGCACCTTAACTCTAACAGCTCCAAAAGATGAAGAGGAGAGAAAGGGGCATCCCCCATCAGCAGGACAAAATGGGTCCCTTTCCCTGTTCCTCCATGAAGGAGCAAAAAAAAAAATGATAGGTTCATTCCATGTCTGGATAAACGTAGCAGCAAGTAAAACCAGATCCCTTTCTCTGCTCCTTAACAGAGGAGACAAAGAAATGCTTCTACTTTTAAAACTGTAGCAAGCAACTTGCTACAACTTATACCACACACATATGCTTCAGTACTGCAAAAAAGTAGCATCAAAATGAATTTCCCTGTTGGCTTTCAGAAGTGCCATTACTGAAATGAACACCTGTGCTTCACTACCAATTGTTCAGTGTCTCTTCCAGTCATGTCCCCTAATATCTTGCACTCGGGATGGTAGCCCCTTTACCCTACTTTAGCTACACAAAAGAATCTCGAAAAAGGTCTCTGGATCACACAGGGGCAGTGATTCCTGTTTCTAAGTTACCTAAGCAGTTGTATCTAACACTTTCATTTTTACTGGGGCCAGACAACATTTGGATCCATTCACAATCTCCTCCCCTCCTTGTAGAACTAAGGTTTTCACCAGAACCAGCAACCCCTCTACTCCAATCTCTGATCCTCCAGTCAAAGAGGTACTCCAGGCCCCCCTCGGTGGCCTCTTCCCTCAAGCCAGTACAGTCATTGAGGTGTTTATCAGGAGTAAATATGGACAGGATGATACCGAAGTTCCTGAGGACCCTGATGCAGATGGTATCTGTGCTGAATCTACTTGGTATACTGAGTATAAATTTGTCTATCATTACATTGGACCTGCAGTCCAGTTGTAGGGCTTTATTTGACTCAACCAACTTTCAGAATATTCTTTCATGAGTTCAGCCATGGTTTGTGGCAGCTGGGGACTGTATTCCATTAGTAGAGACAGACAGACAGACAGAAAGACAGAAAGGACAACATTTATTATAAAAGCTGTGTACGTACCAAAATACTAGATCCATTTTTTCATCTTCCATTCATCTAATCTTTCCCTCTCTCCATCCCTCTGCCAAATTGTCACTATTTTAAGATCTCAGTTTACCATACCGGACCTGTATAGAACCTTGTTTAAATTACAGTTCTAGACTGTTTCCATGTCATTTCAGGCCCTTTTTTTTAGTATAATATTGGTAAACATGATCTGAGAAAATGTGAGTGTGTAGGGGAATTATGATAGCGGTTGAGCCTGAGCATTGATTCCAAGAGTCTGAAAGTTGCTGCCATTGGATCCAGTCACATCTGATATAGCCATTAGTTACAAAGAGTGAGGAACACAATATGGACATAGCATTATGGTAAGTACCTAACTTTTGTTTTTAGCACATTAAAGGATGGGGGTCATTAAAGTATTGTTGCAGAGGTCAGGAAGGTTTATTCTGTGAGAAACCTGTTTTTGACATATGAGATGGAAGAAGATGCTTCCATATTGTTTGATGGATCATGGAAGGAACAGGTTGAGCCATTAGGGCTGTGAATAGGTAGAGACTGTATTACTACTTTTTTTATTTTGAGTATAAATGTGTCTCTAAAAAGAAAATGAAAAACTAATAAAATCAAGCATTTATGTGTGTGTGTGTGTGTGTGTGTGTGTGTGTGTGTGTGTGTGTGTGTGTGTGTGTGTGTGTGTGTGTGTGTGCGTGCGTGCATGTGTGTGTGTGTGTGTGTGTGTGTGTGTGTGTGTGCATCTATGTCCATTATCATAGATTTGCTTTTTTCCCACTGTAGTGAAATCTCGGTGTTGGTATATTTAGTTGGGGGATGTGGTGGGCATAGCCCCCACTTTGATAGGTTTCTAATCCTGTCTCATTTCTGCTTTGCCAAGTGATTTCTTTCCCCTAGGAAAAAGTTCACTGAAGTGGCTGTTTGCAGAAATGACAGTTTACTGTTTATTGGTTGGCGAACAGGAATGCGCTGACTTGTGCTTTTGATGTGCTAATATAGACCCATTAAAAACAGCTATAGATGGAATAGAAAAGGAATAATTCAAGAAATGTGTTTCTGTCCTACATAGGCTCATGTACAGAATGGAAGCTAGACTTTTCCACTAAAAATTAAATTGATTTATTTGTTCGTTTTTACTAAAGACAGTATCAATGAACAGAAACCTTAACATGTTGTATAGTCTTCTTCAACAATCCATCCACTATCTCATTACAGATTTTCAGTTTTCCTTAGTTTTTGACACTCTTCCTTAATACTCAGTCTGAGAGCACACACAACCCTGACCTCTGGAGTTTTCATTACCAATTGTACCTCCTTCAGTCCATCATTACTTGAGCTACCCTTTTCCCTGCTATGTCACTGAACTCAGTGCTGTCTTTATATTATCCTGAATCGTCACTGGTAACATCTAGTTCCAGCCTTAAATGAACATAAAAAAAATACTCTAATTACCTGGCTTCAGCAGCAACAGTACTGACAGATACATATTTCAGTAATAACTTGGAATATATATTGAAACTGTATTGCTCATCCTTTCCTTTGTTAATGTTATCTACTGCATTAAACTTTAAACTTTTGTTATATTGTGATACATATTGTGAGAATTTGTGTTTATTGTAAATATGAATGTTTGATGTGATTCTCTGTGGATCTGCTTAACTACTGTCCTCTGTAAATAATGTTTTAGTTTAGCAGTGGCTAACTCAGCAAGCACAGTGTAATAAACACATTTATTTTTCTCCAAAAGAGCATATTTGGAAGAATGTCTTGGCACTACTAAAGAAGTTGAATTTATTTTCCAGAGTTTACCAGCAAGCAGGCTAAGACATAAAAATATATATTCAACAACATTAACACAAAAAATAAATATAGAAAGAAGTCAGACTTACAAATAAAACATATAAACTGTAGGGGTCTAGCTAAATCTGTAGAACAAATACATTTAGGAGTGAATTTACAACATACTAAGATAAAATGTAAAAGAGGTTTGAAGGAACAACTTTTCACTTTTTGAAGTATTGAGAAAGCAAAGGTAAAATGAATAAGGAATAGAAATCAGCTGATTCCTTTGTGTATCTCTTTTAGTGGGGCATACAAACATTTTGATGAAATTATTCTTTGTAAAACTTAAGTGAGGCAATTCAAGAAATTGATTACTGAAGAAGGTCTGTTTTTATTAAAAGGAGCAAAAGTGCTAAGTTGGTGTTTGTTTTTCCTTTCACCTTTGTCAAAGAGCAGTGTATTAGTTATCAAGTTTTTGGAGTTGGTATTTGGAGATTTCTGTTCATTTGTTTTAGTGTTTCACAAATAACAAGGGTCTAACATTGATTAGTCCTGCTGGCATTTTTGCACTCAGATGAATGCGCATGTGTGCGCGCGCGCACACACACACACACACACACACAGACACACACGCACATTCTCTGTTTTGCCTATTTTGCATTTTTTTAATCATTATTACAGATTTCTGATAAAGATTAAAACCTTTGATGTGCCAAGATTTGGGTCCCCCAAGATAAGCCAGCAACTATATGATCTTCTGAGTAATGGCTTTTTCTTTAAAGAAAATGGCAGCTAATTTGACCTTGTGAAATAATGCAATGTTTTAAGCTGAAACTCTATTTTAAAATCACTCAGTATATGCATATACATCATCTATCTATCTCTTGATAGGATAGTTTCCACCGTCACCATTGTTATTATAGCCATTACTAACTTTCTAACAAGTGTCAAAGCTTTTATGTAGGGTCTATATTAGATCAGTGAATGCTTAAAAAAGCGAACGGTGATTGATCGACCTTATGTAAGCAAAAGCTTACAATCTCGAACTGTTAGATCAGTGATTTTTTTCCTAGGGAAAAAATTGCTGATCCAAAACACGTACACACAACACAAGCACACCAAACAAACAGAAATCCACACACATACACCTAAAATCTGACACCTAACCCTACACTAAACTATGCACACACCACTAACTATCCACTTACCTTAACCCAAACCCTAACCCTAAGGTCCATCACTATCGCACACTCACCTCACCCGCTCCCTAACCCTAACTCACCTAAATCTGCCCTAACCCTCATGTCCACACAATCGCACATATACCTAACCCGAGCTCTAACCCTAACTCACCTAACCCACTCTAACACTTACATCCACACAATCGCACACTTACCTGAATCCGACCCGTAACTTTCCACCACAGCACTGAAAATACCGAAGCAACAGAAATGGACAACCAAATTCTTTCCCTAGGAAAAAATTTGAGTTTCTGTTGCTTCGATATTTCTAACTTTCACAAAAATAAGGTCGATCAATCAGCGTTCGCTTGTTTAAGCATTCGCTGATCTAATATAGACCGTTTTATGTATATACACATAAGCATGTAGTGTTGAAAGGGTTACTCTCGCAAGATCTAAGGCCTATGTTCTATAGAGAATGAGTTGAGGTGGTATTCATAGTAACCAGAGGAAATTTGTCCATCCTTAGCTGTTTACAACTGTCCATCTAACCATGTGAGCAGGGTGAGAGGTGGGGGAACAGTCCTGTTAAAGTATTAGTTTTATTTTTTCTTTTCAGCAAATTGTTTGGTTTCTAAAATACAATTAAGAATTACATCTTTTCATTTTTTGTTCTATAATTATGGTCTATCACAATCTGTCAAGTCATTTTTACAGATAAGATGCACTTGCTTATCATTTAAATATAGGAATTCTTTAACACTCAGCATCTTATTATGCTTTGCCAAAAATAACTGACATTTGTAAGTCTAAGATGCAGGGAGAGTATGTGCTCTTACAAAAATACTTCAATTTTCATTTTCTCTCTATATATTTTATACAGAGTAAATATGGTAGGTGAATATTCTAATCAATGCTCTACTCACTTGTGTTTAGTCCACACCAATTGCTTGGTAAAGCTAATAATTTTGTGGTACGTAATTTGATGTGAAGGTGTAGTTACAGCTGACTTAGTGTGGGTGTTGTGGGAGTGAATGATGGTATGTATTCTGTCTTTTCTCTATAACTGGACAGAATTATTGCATCTTAGTGAGGTATAAGACCAACATCTAGACCTGTATATATTTAACATTACTACTGGCACTGTGCAGAAATTAATATCAACTTTCTAATGCTGTGCTTGGCTCATGTCGTGTAATGTCTAATGACGTGTTTTTCATAAAAACTATGCCATCGTTGAAGTCAGTACAAAACACAGGGACTTTTGTGTAACACCTGTATATTGACTAGTGTTCCCCCACTTAAATACACTCACCTTGTAACAAGTCATAAACTCTTATCCTAAAAATGTAATTTTCATTTCTGAGCTTCAGTGGCAACGTTTCAATAGTCATACTTTATATCAGTTAGCTGCATAAACCTATAATTCATAAATTCTGAGTATTTTATAAACTAAGATTGGATCTGTGCTTTTACCAGTTTTCTCACAACTCAGGGAACATTTTTGTTAACCACCCCTGTAGAATGTCTAAGATGGTGGTCTGATCATTTTACCTTCTCTTTAGCTGTGTGCATTTGTTTGGGGTTAATCTTAGTGCACCTATATAGTCTGTGATACAATTCATACTGTGCAAAGCTCTGTCTAGCATTGTTCCTTAGTTCATTAAGGCCTGCATTCTTCATCTGAGGTTGTGTATTTCCTAATGACATTCTCCATCAGAAATCTGTCTATTGAGTAGTGTGATAACTTCTTGTCTTGGATTATTTACAGCAATATTCTTTTCTTGGAACCATATGAGATATTTTCTTTTTTTGGAACCGTATGAGATATGTTTTTTTTTTACATCTGTACAGATTTGATAGAGTTTTCCACAACAGGTTAGAAAGTTGCCAAGACAATATATAGCATAGAACACAGGGTTAATGATATGGGCTGCTGAGTGAATTTTATCTCAGAGTCTTGGGCTTGATTTGTTTGGTCTTCCCTTGCATACTGTGTGAATTTGAGCAAGTAGCTTAAACAGGTATAATTTGTAGATTGCTCGTGTATTTACATAAGTAGGTCATTGCAGATGGATGCAAGAGAATTGAGCTCTTCTGTACATGTTTAGCTTACCCATTGGAAATCAGCCTAGTTTTCCTTCCCACTTTGTCATCCACAGATATTTGACTTGTTGCTTCTTGGTGGTGTTGCAGCTTTAAAATATCCACAGTTTTGAAATTGTAGTTTTAAGTCCTTTTTTTTTTTTTTTTTTTTTAGACAGAGTAAGTGAAATGGGCTTTCAGTGGAGATGAAAGCATTCTGAGGTTGTTATTTTCTGCAAGGATTTGGTTGAAGGTGGATGAGTGAGAGAAGCTGCAGGTAGTGCTGTTGGTTGGTAGTAGTTTGTGGCTTGGTATCCTGTCTTTTATCAAAATTCTTCTTCAAATCTGTGCTTATTAAGATATATTGTGACTTTTTGTACCTCCCAAAGCATGAGCTTTATGCCACATTTTAAGGAATTTGAAAAGCAGCCATTTATACTGCTGGTACTAACATTTTTGGGTTTGGTGATTTTGTACCTCAGGAAAGTAGTTCACTGAATTAATGCTTCTTGGGGCTGTTCGGGGTCTTTATTATTTCTAGCTTGAGCTATGATCATATTTTATGAGGATTGTGATGACCTGGATTTTTTTCTCCCAGATGACTGTATATAATTCATTCTAACCATTTAGTCTGATATTAGTCTGTCTGCTTAGCAGCTTTATCAATTTTGGCAGAAAAAGCAGGATATTATGCCAATCTGTAGTTATTTATTATACTGTCATCTAACTCACATGTTTATTTTTGCAGTATGAACTGCTCTTTTTTTAATATGTCCTACTTGTCTTTAGTATTTTAAATTTTTTTTGAGCAGTGCTATGAGGCATCATTATTATAAATTAATTTTGTATATTTTGTTTCACTTATTTGGTTATAAAATCTTTTTATGCATGTTTGAGTTCTTACAAAATTGAACTTCAACTACCTAGTGAGTCTTACCCAGATAACAAAAAATAAAGTTTGGAGTTATTTAACAGAATGCTTGGGAACACAGTCTGTCAACAGCATTTGTTTAACCAAGTGATTTGATATGAACATGACTATACTTCCTGTTTCCCAGGAGAATAACATGAACTGATTTAAAAGTAGCTTTGAAATGGAATTTTTAGCTATGAACAACAATATGATAAGCTGGTAGAGTTTAAAGGTTTCTGAATGATCCTTTTAAAACATTTTTTTCTGGATTATAGCAGTATGATTTTAGTTGTATGACCTGTGTATGCAGTCTATGCTTCAGTGATCTTCATGGCTAGGAGTTTGCATGCTGTGTTGCAATCTGTATTCCTGCATTAAACATTCAAAGGCATTCTTTCACTGTCTGGAATCTGTTCATAGGAGAACAACTGGAAATAGCAAGCCAGGAAAAGTCAACAGCCATAATAACAGAGGACAGAAAGTCAGCTCCCAATTTATTTTCTTATCATATTAATTTATCCTTGGATCATTATCATCATCATCATCTTCATTAAACCCCTTTTCCTATTTTTCTAAATGGAGGATGGTGTTAACTGTCGCCATCTCTCTCGATTCAGTGTGACACTCCTGCCTTCTTCGACACTCATGCTTGGCTGTCGCAGATCTCTCACACAATCCATCTACCTATTTGATGGACATCCTTCTTCCTGTCTGTCCCAAATCTTCTTCACCATATTGGCTTCTGCTTTTCAGCATGTGTCTGAACCACTTTAAACTGTTCTTTTTGATCTTTTCTGCAATTGCAGCTACTTTGGCGTCTGCTCTTATGTCCTCATTTCTTCATCAGTCTCACAGTGTGGATCCTATCACCCTTCTCAGGCACTTCATTTCCATTATCTCTAGCTTTCTCATCTGCTATGCCTTTACTGCCCACGTTTCTGTACCATACAGTAGTACTGGTTACAACACTGTCTTGTACACCTTACTTTTTGGCTTCATTGGCATTCTTCTGTCATCCACTGCACCTGAGACTCTATGCCAATTGGCTGCAGCCCCTCTGATTCTAGCTTGGACCTCTTTATTGAGACTTCCATTCTTCTCAACAACCCCGCCCAGATACTTGAAGCTATTTACCTGTTCTACTATCTCAATTGTCAGCTTTTTATGATTTCCCTAATTTGCTGCCATTACCACTGTCTTGTCTGTGCTTAGTGTCATCCCATGTGCCATCAGTTTTACATTCCATTCCCCTATCCTTTGCTGAAGTTCTTGCTCAGAGTCTGCCTGTAATGTCACATCATCTGCATACAGCAACTTTCTTGATCTGTCCTCTCCCCACCTGTTTGCTAATGTAGTTCATCACCAGTATGAACAGAAGTGTACTCAGAGCTGAACACTGGTGCACACTTACTCCCATCTGTGAGACCAAACACTGTTCATACTCAAGTCTGCGGGTCTTTGTACATACCCTGTACTAATTCTACCAACATTTCTGAGACTTTGAACCACCACAGTACTGCCTAAATCAGCTTTCTTGGGACCTGGTCATATGCTTTCTCTATTTCTAGTAATGCCCAGTTGGACTCTTTCCTCATCTCTAGCTTCTTCTCAACTATCTGTCTCATTGCAAACATTGGATTAGTTGTGCTGCATCCTGATCTGAATCTGAATTGGTCATCTTCCATCTTCCTTTCTACTAGTCTACACATCCATTTATTAATCACCCTCTCTAGAACTTTCATGCAGTATAATAGGAGTTTGATGCCTCTGTATTGCCCACAGTTGTGGATGTTCCCTTTGTTCTTGTATACTGGCACCAGTATGCTTATTCTCCAGTCATCTTCAATATGCCTTTCTGTCCACACTGCTATGAGTACTCTCAGGAGCCATTTCTTCCCTATTTCATCCAGCATCTTTATCATATCTGCTGTGACATCAACTAAACCTGTTGCTTTCCCTGACTTCATCTTCCTTAGTGCTGTTCTTACTTCTTCTAAGGTGGGCTCCTCTTCTTCTCCTCTCATTGTAGGCTGTTTCTGGGGCAGTACAGCTTCTGTAGGTTTTTTTCATTCAGAAGCTGATGGAAATGCTCTTTGATTAGGCCTTTGATGTCCTGTGTACTGGTGAGCATGTTATTGCTGGCATCCCTTATGAAGGGTGTTTGACTATCTTCTTTAGCTTTCTGTCTTTGCCTTGCAACCTGATATAGTGTCTTTGTACCACCTACTGAGTCACTTTCCAGAAGCTGGTAGAGTGCATCAGATGCCCTGTTCATTGCTACTGCAATTCTTTTCTTAGCTTCTTTGCTAGCCAACAAGTAATCTTTTTCCTGCAGTCCTTATTTCTTTTGATGACTTCCTGGTCTTCTGCAATCCACCACCAGATTTCTTTATGTACCTTATTTCAATACCTGGCTTGGACACATATCTGTTCTGTAGTCTTCACACATATTGTTTTTTTGGCACTGCCATTCTTCTTCAACTCCACCTATTTCCTCCTCCTTCTCTTCTGGGGGTGCTAGAGCCCTGAATAATTCCTTGAACTATTGCACTTTCTCTCCAGTCAATTTCCAGGTCTTCAGCCTGGTCTCTGTTGATCTTAGAGCCTTCTCTAACCACTGCTTCCAGTTGATTGTGGCAACCTGTCATTCATGCTGTGGGCTGACTGTTTTGCTGGGGATGACTTTCCAATGATTAATTCTACCCTAGTGTTCTTTCCTTACTAGGAGGAAGTCTACCTGAGTTGCATGTTGGCCACTCTTGTATTTGATCTTGTGATTGTCTCTCTTTCTAAACAATATGATGTCTACTGTCAAGTCATTTGCCAGACAGAAGTCTAGAATGGTCTTTCCTCCTTTATTCCCTCTGCACCACCCATGTGGACCTAGGCAATCCTCATATCCTGTTCTGTCTGTCCCAATATGTGCATTCAAGTCTTCCATTATCAACACCAATCTATGTTGTACTGCCTTATCTAGTAGGTCCTGTAACTGCTGTCTGAATCCACTCTTTTCTTCACTATCACAACCTTGCTGTGGGGCATAGGCTGAGATTATGAATATTGCATTATCATTACACTGGAATCTGATTGCCATGATTCTGTCACTAATTGTTATGATATTCCTCACTGACATTTGAAGCCTATCTTTGGCCATAATTCCCACACCATTTCTATCTTGTACTCCTTCTGAGTAGTAGACTCTGGATTCTAAGCCAAGTGGCTTCATTACCTGACCATCCATCTTGTCTCTTGGATACATAGGATGTCCCACTTCCTCTGTATCATCATGTCATCCATTCCCAAGCTGCTTCCTGTCAGTGAACCTACATTAAGTGTAGCAGTTTTCAGTTTATGTTTGGCAGGTTGATTGGTTTTGCGTCCAGCTTTCACTCAAATGAGCTATCCCAGATAACCCAGGCTGGGCAAATGGACACCAGCCTGCTAGTAGCTTATTGACCCAGGGCTGCTGGGCTTTATGGGGGGCACACACTAGCCAATAGGGGCACATATACCCACCCACCACTGGCATTGGTTCCTAGTGTAGGTCAGAGTAAGCCGGGTCCTCAAATGACTTATCACCAGCAAATACCCAAACCCATTTGGTGACATTAGTCAACATGACTGAATCACCTAGAGCAATATGTTACACCATCGAGTGGCTAGCCCTGCCACAGCATGCAGTCTGTGATCCGAGATCTCCGATCTTGAGAATACTTTGCACCACAGTATATGCCCAAAGCAGTTGATCTGTATAACTCTTCCCCCAATAGGGCACCATGTAGAGTCTGTGATGCTGCACACAGTTCCATTCATTGGTGAGTTTGAGCTGGAAACACTCAACATGTTTTTCAGAGGTGGGAGGAACCCCACAGAGCCACAGAGATAACATGCAAACTCCAAACAGGCATTTGCCGGAGGCCAGGATCAAATCTGGCACCTTGTGCATGGGAGGTGAAGACCTTAACTATTATGCCAACTGATTATATTTAACTAGAAAGTGTGAAGATGAAGGTTTCTTAAGTGGGTGTGAGGGTAAGCTTCCCCACCTAGGAAATCACTCGCCATTAATTTGATGAGTGACATTACAAATATTAGTGATGTTTTTGCATTCCCAGTTGTAACTATTTGAAGATGGATTACTTTTAATTATGCCAAGAATTATTTTTCTGCTAAGCCCCATCTTTGGTCAACTAGACAATTATCCTTTCTCCTGGTTAATACTGACAATAGTTTTATCACTGAGGAATCTTTCATAGCCAATCATATTGGTCATAGACCTGTCATAGCATAAGAGTGGAAGCTGTTTCTTTTACAAAGAAAAAGATCTGTATTGTGTCAGATTTAGTGAAACGGTATACCTTCATTTCATCGTAAGGAAGTTGTACGATGCACCAAAGTGTGAAAGTACAACCTCCAGGTTTGACAAATGTCAACTGTCACTGTTGCGAATCCAAATGAGCCAATACACATTGGCATTCGCTCATTTGAATTTGGCATTCCAGTTGCAGATCGCACTATAGTGGGAATTGGGAAAAGAACCCTTTCTCTTACTGTTGTGCAATCTCAGAGTTTGTATATTAAAGTAGCAGGGAGTGTGGGGCGTGCAGCCCTCCACATGGTATAACGATATTTGGAGACATTCAGAAATGTCTCCTGACATTTACTGTTGTGCTGCCGTTTGAAAATGGTCGAATCTGGTTTTCTAGATTACCATTTTCAACATTTTTTTTTTTTGCGACATGTTGTGTTTTGGTATTTAAAGTCGCACAATAGTGCAATTGTACAAATGCCTTTCTAACAAATGAAGGTATACCGGTGAAACATTGCAAATTACCTCCTGAGAAGTTGCCCCTCTGTTTCTTTTGGCCCATTACTACCATCTTCTTCCTCTTCTGATGGCAAAATCTGCAAAACTGCTTCATTTGCTATTATTCACTTGTAATTTTCCTCTCTGTGAAACATTGTTTCTCCAAGACTTTCATGAACAATTATACTTCCAAATGCTATACAAGTTATCTCTCCCTTGTTATTCATCTGACTCTGCCTCTCATAGCCATATCCCATAATACTTCACTGCACTTTTTCTCATTCATGAATGCATCAGCTGTATCGCTCCTTATACTATACCCTCCACTGTTTCAGTGTGTTACTCTCATAGTATGTGCTTTCTAGTGATGTAACCTCCATTCCTCTTTAAAAGTATCAAGAAATGGATACAGTACTCCAGATGTAGTCTCAGAGCAAAAAGAATGACCTGAATATAACTAAACTCTCTTTGTCATGGTCTGTACCCTTGCTCCCTGATGGCCTTCATTGTTGCCCTTTCACATTACGTAGCTCATAGCCTAAAGTAACATTAGGAATGATTGTGTCAAAAATATCTTTTACTCTACTGCCCTACTTATTGTCAGTCAAAGAAGCATGTTTTTATTTTCCTGTGGAGCCACAGCTTAGCTCACAACATTTGAACATTCACACACTAAATCATTGCCGCCACATGTACTTGTGCTGTAGGCCTGAGTAGTCCTCCCTACAGAATGTCTACTGCATTGGAGACCACTACACCAATGTTTTTATCATCAGTATAGAATATGGCTGCTTTCTAATCCAGTGCAGTATGTTACACAAATGCATTAAACAGGACTGTCTCTGCACTGATGGCAAGGCCACTTACTGTTTAACTATAACATAGGTAGTCATTTTTACCTAGTTTATGACATAGAGTCTGACTCAGATACTCTTTCAGTTCCCTAGTGAATTTCAGTAAGGTAGAGTGCCAAAAGCCTAGCTAAATCAAGCTAGAACATGTCCACATTATTGTCCCTTGTCCACTTCCCTCACAATCTAATCAAACAATCAAATTAAGCAAAAAGTAACAGAACCTCCTCTTTCTAAAGCTGTTATGTTGTCAGCTGTAGACTAGATCATCAGCAAGAACCCCAGACAGTATGCAGAATCTTTTCCATTACTTTTGTCTGGAATTCAGTGCAACAATTTGCCCTAATCCTAACTCAGCCATTGTCCCGGTCCCCTGCAATAAACATAACACACCGAATATCATTTTACAATCTTTATTAAAACTTCCATAACATAACTTTGATTACCAAATTTGTTATATACAAGACATAGTGTACAATGTTAATCTGGACAGCGTACCTGCTCATCCTACCCCAGTAAGCAGCGCCAATACCTTTGCCCACTTACTTTACTTATAAACATCCTTATAATGTTAACCAGGACAGCATATCTGCTCATCCTGTCCAGTAAGCAGCGCCCATACCTTTCCTCACTTACTTTACTTATAAACATCCTTATAATGTTAATCAGGACAGCGTACCTGCTCATCCTGTCCAGTACACAGCATCCATACCTTTGCTCACTTACTTTACTTATAAACCAAACCTCCTTATAATATTAATCAGGACAGCATACCTGCTCATCCAACTCAGTAAGCAGCATCCATACCTTTGCTCACTTATTAAACCATTCACTGAATTACCTTCAAAACAAATAAGCAGTCACCATAGAAATAAACAGTAAAATTTTCACATTGATTAACATATATTGGATCCCAGGGATAGGGATAAACACAGTGAAACAACATCTAGATCAAATTGTACTATTCTCTAAAGGGAACATTATTTTGGCAGATTTCAATTTTATTCTAGATTACAAAGACTCTAGTACTAATGGGAAGAGAAGAATATCTACATCATCTAAATTATTAAAAACTTTTCAGATACTTATTTTTTGAAATATGTAAATTATTTTGCAGATACTACTTCTTTGTTTTACACCTTTTTTCTCATAGACATAACTCATACTTGAGGATAGATAGAGCTTTTATTTCTAATAATTTAACAGATTCCTTAAACAAATCAGCAGTGATTTCATGTCCTTTATCAGATCATAATTCTATAATTTTTGAAGTGGTAGTCAATCCAAATTTTAATATGCATATAAAAGGATCCCAGCTTATATCACAAAAATTAAAAGATTGTAATGATTTAATTTCTACAGAAGTACAGAAATTTTTTAGAACTTAACAATACTAATGATATATCAGAAATTTACATATGGGATGCCCTAAAAGCTTATCTATATGGTAGGATATTGAATTGGTACAACAAAAAAAAAGAAAACTTGGGATAAAGAGCTGCAATATATACAATGTAAATTAGACACTTTAAAACTTAGTAATATGGGTGATAAAGATATATCAGATAAAAGAAAATAAATAAATATGTTAAATAATAAATATCTAGAAATATTAAAACATAAAACTATGATCAATATAGAAAAATTCAAGTTTATAAATTTCTCTTCTAACCCTAAATCCTTAAAAATTCTTTCTAATAAAACGAAAAGATTAAATAGATTTAATCATATTAATGAAATATTCTCCCCTAAAAAAGGAAAAATGGTAACAGAAATTCATAATATATCAACTGAATTTAGAGAGTTTTTTATAAACATCAACCAAACAACTACTGAAATTAACTCTAAAGAGGAAATAAAAACATTTATTAATAAATACACTAAAATAAGACTTTCAGAGGAACAAGGGATTTCTATTGATAAACAAATATCTTTCAAAGAACTTCAAACTCACATTACCAAATTAAAGCAAAATAAAGCACCAAGTAATGACGGCATCATTCCTGAAATTTACAAATTACTACCTATAAATGCTCTAAAATTGCTTTATAAAGTATTTAATCTTGTTCAGGACAAAAATATAATTCCACCTTCTTGGAAATACACTTTTATTTCTCCTGTTTTAAAATCTAACAAAGATCCCTCTAAGTGTACCTCCTATAGACCAATCTTCCTATTAAACACTGATTGCAAATTATTTATGTCCATTTATGCAAAAAGGCTTAAAACACTTTTACCCAAATTAGTTGATAGTGATCAAATGGGGTTTATAATAAAGAGAACTTCATATAACAAAAGAATATTAACTTTAATTGATTCGGTGAAAAATCTTAAAACAAATTTAACCCTAGTTAGTTTAGATATAAATTGTGCTTTTGACTCAGTTACATGGGAATATTTGTTCACTCTATTAAAGGAATTAAATTTCTCCAATAATTTTATCAATCTTATCACTCTGTTATATGAAGGTAGCCAAGCTTATGTTAAAATTGGTACTAGTATATCTCAAAATATACCAATAGTAAAAGGTACTAAGCAAGGGTGTCCTTTATCCCCTCTTTTATTTTCATTAGTTATAGAACCATGGGCAAATTTAATAAGACATGATACAGATATTGAAGGATACAAGTTAAACCCCACTATATCATCTACAATACAAATGTTTGCAGATGACATATTGATTACTCTTGGGAGTAGAAGGGAATCTATACAAAAACTTTTTAAAAACATGGACTATTTTCAAAAAAAATTCTGGCCTTACTTTTAATAATAATAAAACACAAATTTTTTAACAGGTTCAAAACAATACAATATACCTGATGAATATAATGAATATATAGCTCAGTCTCAACAAATAGCATATTTAGATATAATTATTACTAACAATATTAAATATACCATTCAAATAAATTATAATAAAAGTCTATTAAAGATAGAAAATTTTATAAATAAATGGAACAAATTACCCTTTTCTGTGGATGATAAACTTTTAATAATAAAGATGATCCTTCACCCTAAAATCTTATATATAATTCAGTCTTTATCTATACCTCCTTCTTACCAAATAATTAAAAAAATTAATTCAATGATTCAGAAATGTTTGTGGTTACCAAATAAGACAATGATTGCATTAACATACCATATGTATAATTGGAATAATGGGGGTATAGCCTTACCAAATTTAGAAATGTATTCAATTTCGTCAGTATTCAATACAATCTCTCATCTCATTGTTGTGGAATACACTGCTAAGTGGAAAGAGTTTATAGAGGTATTGTCACAAAATACCAAATATATAAACAGTTCCTATAAGTTAAATATAATTAATAATCCATTTATTTGGAGGTTAAAAGATTATATTTCTGAATTTTCTTCTCTGAGATTTAACTCTAAGTATATAGTTTTTCTTTTAAAATCATTTAAAATTTTTATATTTAAATATAATATATATAAGGATTGGCTTTTTTTACTCTTCCCTATAGCCTACACACACAGATCTATTTTCTCTTCAGATTATACAAAAATGTCTATATTTCAGCAAAAGCATTTAACATTTTGGCACCAAATGATGATAAATAATGAGATAAAATCTAATAGTTTACTCTTGGAAGAGTATAAACTTGATTCTTGTTTATGGTTAGAGCTTCAAGAAGCTAGACAATATGTATTAAATCAATTGGATTCTATGTCTCCTATAATTAGGAAAAAAATTCCCAAGCTAATACAATATATGATTTTATCAGTTTTGCATAAATCCCCTGCTAATAACAAGTTATCAAACATTTATAGGGCAATTAAATGTGATTTAGATACACATTCAGATAATTATTGGAAATATTTTTCTTTAATTAATAATAATCCCCCTTCTGAGAAAGACAAATTGAATATTTTACAATCAGCAAGTATAACTACTTCTTCTTTAAAATGGAAATTATTCACATGGAGATTTTTAAATAGATCATTTATTATTCCTCATAATATAAGTATATTTTCTAAAAAAAATATAACATGTTGGAGATGTAATATTGAATTGAATGCTGACTGGTCTGATATGTTTTATAATTGCATATATTTAAGAAAATTTTGGGATGATATCAATAATTTGTTGCAAACAATTTTTACTGATAATTTCTTTATATCTAAAACACTTGTTTTATTTAATACTCCTGTTCCTGATTGTGTAAAAGAGAATAAGTACCCTTTGGTTTGGTCTATACTATCTATAGCTAGAAAAACAATCACTAAGAATTGGAAATCTAGTACAGCACCTACATTTTTGGAATTTAAAAATATACTCCTTGAAACATGTAATTTGAAAATGTTAACTATTAAATCTAGATCATCTAGGAATACTACATTATATAATTCATGGAATATCATCTATGAACGCCTAGAAAAATAGTTTATTAATTTATGTAAACAGATAATTTTTATTAATCCTACAGCTACATTAAGAAAATTTATTTGCATGATGAACGTCTTTGTACATAGTTTAGTTACATTGGTTTATATATTAGAAGGTTTGTTTTTTTTATTTTCTTGTTTTTTAACTTTAAAGAAAAAAAATGTTATAATTTCATGGACATATTTGTTCATTTTAATAATTATTTAATAAAATTCTTTGAAAAAAAAAAACAAATAAGCAGCGTCCTTACCTTCACTTGATTATCTGTACAGCAAAACTCATTGAAATGCACCACCAGACACCAGAGGGGGAACAGAAGCGAGCAAGCCTGTCCCTCCTCTCTGCCTACTGGAATAAATTACCACAATCCCACCAATCCGCCAACAAAAAAAGGGAGGGTGGGAGGGTAGCTAGTTCACACCAAAATGTGATTACTTACCAAGCTAGACTCATCTAAATCCCTTAAGCTTTTCCCACCCTTATCTCATTTCCTTCCAATCAACCCTCCCACCATTTAACCCTTTCACCTCCCCATCCCATTGAATTCCCATTAATATCAACCTAACACCCTGTTGAAGATGTCCCAGGACAACCTGGCTTGTGCCAAGCCTCATTTGTCCCGGTCCCCTCCAATAAACACAACACACTGAATGACATTTGACAACCTTTATTAAAACTTCCATAACATAACTTTGATTACCATATTTGTTATATACAAGAAGACATAGTGTACAATGTTAATCAGGACAGTGTACCTGCTCATCCTACCCCAGTAAGCAGTGCCCATACCTTTCCTCACTTACTTTATTTATAAACATCCTTATAATGTTAACCAGGACAGCATACCTGCTCATCTTGTCCAGTAAGCAGCGTCCATACCTTTGCTCACTTACTAAACCATTCAATGAATTACCGTCAAACCAAATAAGCAGTGTCATTACCTTTGCTTGCTTATCTGTTCAACAAAGCTCCTTGAAATGCACTACCAGTCACCAGAAGAGGAACAGAAGAGGGCAAGCCTGTCCCTCTTCTCTGCCACCAGCCTGCCCAGGCTGTTCCCCCTCACTACCAACTTCCATCATCTAGCCACCCTTAGGGGATAAGGCCAAACATCATTTGGTGTAAAATCATTACCCGGACATTACCAGCCCCTGGCAATTATCTAATGCTTACTATAGTATCACCTGCCACTGGAGCAAGAATACTCAACCCCAACCACCAACGCTACCCGACCCTAGCAAGGAAGACCCCAGCTAACAATACAATGTGAAATTCAATTCTGATACTCCTCAACAATGTCAAGCAAACAAGACATTACCTTGTGTCTACAGGGAAGAAAAACACAAACAAACAACTCCATACTCAGCTGCACTGCTGGAAAACCGTGGCCTCCTTTCATACCCCTCCATCAGCTGCCACATTTCTCAGCCTTCAATCTTGCCTGTCGATTCCATGTTCCTTCAGCCCATCAGGTAAAGCTCCACTCTGCACATCCCATCCACCACCTCAGTGTTGTCGGTAAAAGAAAAGACTGTAAATACTCCACACTCACATATTCCAAATTCTTAATGACATTATGCAACCCAAAGGCATATTTTTTTCTTAACTGCATAAAATGCACTAACCACCAAATACAATATCATATATCACCAGAACCCTAAACTGCCCAATGTCACCAACAAAAAGTCAGTGCCATGTCTCTCTATCCCTCCAACTGACATAGTAATGGCCAAAGTAAGATTTATTCCCCTAATGTAATCTCATCATCTTACCCACTGTCCATTACAATAGAAGAACATCTCTAATAACCAAACCACCATTAATGACCTCAATACCACCATAAGACACCTTAAAGTAAACCCTAATCTCCAACTTCTGCTAAACCTGCCCCATGTTAGGATGAAACTCTAGATACTCAGCATCCCCAGATGCTCTCCCATCCTATCATCCAAAGACACCACAACCAGTTAAAATTGTGCCCACAACCCCAAAAAGCTCCTACAAAGTTGTAAACAAATCATAAAATTCCTATGACCAAACCTATCCACCTACACCAAGGACTAACCAAGTGAATCAACCCAGAAGCAACACAATGGTAAACTATAACTTATTAAAAAGAAATAAAACCTGGCTGGCCTACCAGGGCCCTAGAACCAGTACCACGTAACAATCTGCATTCCTGTGATTTTGAGATTCTATCGCACCTGTAACCCCCAAATTCTCATTACATAACCCCCCCGTCCTACATTACCTTGACCCAAATGTACCTCCTTACCACCCACCATTGTGCCTTCTCCAATCATCAAAATCCACCCAAAGAATACATAGCCTTCCCAAGACATTTAATTAGTCTACTGACCACTGGTCACTGAGCACATGCCCATCTCTGACCTTCCTGTGCACCACCCACATGGCCGTGACATCCTTTGAACAGGTTCCATCACCTCCGACTTTTCTTCCCTGAGGTCACCAATAGAAGCCAGCTGACATCTGCACATTCGCAATCTGTAAAAGAAAACTGATTAATCATCTTGCCTTACCAAAACTGAAACAGCTATGAACTAACAACCCTGCTCCCCGTGCCTATGCAGTAAAACATAATGACTTTGACCCCCACTCCTTTTCCCATCTACCTTATGTATCTTGCACTGACAAACTTAAAATATGAGAAACTAAAGGGTTTGCAGCAACATGAATTTACCAAATGATCTAAAATGGAGCTAAACGTCTGTCATCGCCCCATCCTAACTGTAATCAACAGTGATTCCCTCCAAATTGCCAGACATTGATAATTCTATACAAGCAGGTGAAAGGCAAACATATTGTCAAAGAGAGAGGAGAAAATCAGGGATACTTCTAAAATATCAGTGCTATTAACTTGAGAAAGTGACAGAAACAGAACATATGCATTAATATACATTTTCTGACCTAAAGGAAGTCTATAACTCCTAATTGTTCATTCATGGTGTAATCCACCACCTTTCCTCCAAAAGACACTAATTGTAGTAGGATCATTCATGGCCCAGAGATAACAAAATGTAATCGTTTTGGCAAAACGCTGAACCAAATGTACTGTTAGACTATTGCCACAGCTTGTACTGAGAAAAAAAAATTACTACTATTAACCTGTAAGGATACACAGTCCATTACTCAATGCCTGTTCCTTACATTGAAGACATTCTCAGAAACCCAGACATAAACCCTGCAAATGCGCATGTGCTGTAAGCCACCATAAACTGGAAACCCGGGAAACCCATAAACAAACCCTGCCAATCTAGCGGATACTGTCCAGCTGACGAGGCAACACAATGGTAGCCAGTTACCAACAATATCCTTCAAAGCCCTAGGAACACTTCCCCTACTCCACCTTCAGCCATATAACCTAACGGTCAGTCAGAATCCCCTACCCAGCCTTGATGCCATTGAGGGGGAAAGAATTAGAGTTAATTTAAGGTTGCTGATGACCCCCATATAAAATTAAAATGGATGACTGCAATCACCACCATGTATGCGCAGCCCACTCATCACCTCAGGAACCCAAAGCCTGAAAAAAATATTTGCTGACCTCCCCCCATCAACCAGACTGCAAAACCTCCACACAGAAACACCACCATGAAAAGAACGTTTTCAAAATGCCAGCTCCCACATACCAAGATGCTTCCACAGGTCACCAAAAGCCTGGAATCAGCCAGCCCCATGCTCCCCGTAACTAACCCAACACACCAAACAATTTATCAGCAAATACTCTCCACAAAAGCCTAACAAGGACCAACCACTGGCGCACCCAAAATGACATCGCCATTAGCCAATTGTCACCTTAAAGTCTGCAAAAGAGAAGATGCTGTGTTTTCTCACCCTGCCCCATCAGCAATGCCACAGGCCCAAGAAGCAAGTCAGTCACATCCTGCCAAGCTGAAAAACTGAATATAACTTGTTGGCCTTTCCATTCTGCCAGATGGTGGCATTGCACAGCATATAACTGAATATATGAGTGGTAAATACCGGCCCTACCATATACCCTAATGGCTGTACTGGTCCCTCCACCAATTGCGCATACCCATGAAACATGACGTACAGGTACTTAATGGTCCATGAGGAAAAAAAAAAAAAACTCTGCGACAGGCAAAAACCAGCAGAGCAGTAATCCACCAATGCATATGAAAATTAACCGAGGACTGAAGAACTTGGCAATGAGTGGTAGTAACATAAAACCAAGCCATCAGTGATATGGATATTTGATTCCTGCAGCCAAACTTCCTGCCTACAATCTGAAACTGTGGTAAGGACCCCATCAGTTTCATGGCACATTTCACACCAACCATGTGAATGAAGCAATCTGCTGACCAAACTATAACAGTGCTACTGTCTATAAAACCTGCAGTTGCCAATAAAAATCAAGATAGTTTGAATGAAGCAAAAAAAAAAAACAAACAAAAAAAAAAAACAGAACCAGTTAACTATAAAGCACCAGAACAAATGTACCATAATTTGCCAATGTCCAATGAAACTTTGAACACAAGTAAAGCAACTAGGAACACCAAACGCCAAGAATACTATACTACACAACCCCAAAATCCATAACAAAATGTGCCACCATTTAAACTGTTATTTCACAATGCACCCAGCCAGATGGCATAAAAAAAACCACCAAATCCACTCCATATTCTGCCTCCCACAATGTAGTCCCAGAACTATTAAATCCCAAATCTGAAGGCAGTTCTCTTATACCAAAACCTTTCTGCACCGTTATATGAACTACCAGTCATCTCAGACATAACTGGCTGACATGCTCGCGCTGTAATGCAATATTCCCAGAAGCCTCTTTTTTTTTCTTTCTTCTTCTCCTATTTCCATACCAGCCAGGCAGAGACACCATGAAACAACAGTGCCAACAACCGTCTTTCATGCATAGCACACAACAAAACTGATAATCATGAGCAGCTTAAAAAGCAAAGAACCCCCACTTCTTAACAACTTACACCAGCACAAATGCAAACCCCACTAATGAACATCCACTTCTTAACCATTTACCAATGGCAAAAGATCTTCCACAAAACCAAAGACCCAGAAAACCATACTATGACCCATGGAACAAAGAACAACTCTCTGCTCATGTGCATATACGCGGGCACCTCACAAAGCCTTTCATACCCTTGGAACTATAAAATCTCCTTCACAAACCACAGTAACAAGCATGGAAGATGGGAAGAAACTGGACACCAAACTAAAAGGGGTGGGGCAAACAAACAAAAACTACCCACAAGGCAGGGAACAATGACCCAAGATAATCCATAGAACGGTTGACTGAGAAAACTTCATCAGAGAATTCAGAAAGCCCGTGAAGCAATACTAATGACTAACAAGCCATATATGAGCTCATTTCCACAAATGCAGTATGAGTTCATGTCTACAGATACAGAACAGCAACCATGCACATCTATAACCACATACTTCACGAGAGAGAAAAGCTTTGTGAAAGGTGAAAGCAAATAAATCAATAAATAATTAATTTACACATGAACCCCTTGCATCATACCTACAAGTATTAAACCTGAGGCCTACCTGTTCAAAAGTACCTAATCCTTGCAGTAGCAAGTTCATGCCAAAATGTGATTACTTACCCAGCTACACTCATCTAAATCCCTTAAGCTCCTCCCACCCTTATCTCAATTCCTTCCAATCAACCCTCCCACTGTTTAACTCTTTCACCTCCCCAACCCACTGAACTCCAATTAATATCAACCTAACACCCCCTTGAAGATGTCCCAGGACAACTTGGCTTATGCCAAGCCTCATTTGTTGAAGGAAACACCTGTTGCTGCAGTTTTACCCTACAGCACTGCACCGATTTTTAAATAAACATTTTACAACTGTTTCACTTATTCTGAAAGCACTGTACTCAGCTATTTCAGCACACAATGAATCAGCTTATCTGGGTCATGTTCCTCATCTCCCCCAAAAATCTGAATTCCTATACTGCATTTTCCATGCTCATTATTCTGACTGTTTGCTGTAGTTCATACCTGTTCTACATTTCTGAAGTGGCATTCTGCTCTCTGTCTCTCTATCCTCAATGAAAAAAGAAGTGTAGACCTCATTCAGTCCACCTTTCTAGCATTAGAATACTCAGGTGAGTTCTCGTACATTTTGAAGATAGTCTAAATGATTTCTTTTGGTCATTCCCCATGCCCTATCCATAGCTAAGTATCACTCCAGTGTACCTTTTAATATAACATTTGGTATGTTACCTTTCTTTCTCCCACTAATGAATAGTTCTCTTTCCCCCACTAATGAATAGTTCTTCTTTCATTATGTGATATTCTTGCTGTTCATATTCTTAATTGCAATACTTCAAACATATGTGTACATTCACAGAAACTAAAATTGAAACAGCAAGGACAATAAAATGATTCCTACAGTGGATATAAAAAGTTTACACACCCCTGTTAAAATGCCAGGTTTTTGTGATATAAAAAAATGAGGCCACAATAAATCATTTCAAAACTTTTCCCACCTTTAATGTGACCTATTACCTGTACAATTCAATTGAAAAACAAACAAATCTGTTAGGAGAAAAACATATAAAAATAAAAAACGTACAATAAGCTGGTTGCATAAATGTGCACACCCTTAAACTAATACTTTGTTGAAACACCTTTTCATTTAATTACAGTATTCAGTCATCTTGGGTACACACCTGCCATCAATTAAAGAGACTCTGATTAACCCTAAATAAAGTTCAGCTGTCCTAGTAGGATTTTTCCAGACATTTACTCAGTTGCCTGCTACAGCAAAAGCCATGGTTCACAAAGAGCTTACAAAGCATCAAAGTGACCTCATAGTTGAAAGGTATCAGTCAGGAGAAGGGTACAAAATATTTTTCACAGCATTGGATATACCATGGAATACAGTGAAGACAGTCATCAAAAAGTGGAGAAAGTATATGACAACAGTGAAGTTGCAAAGAACTTGATGTCCCTCCAAAATTGATGAAAAGACAAGACAAAAACTGGTCAGGGAGGCTGCCAAGAGACCTACAGCAACAGCAATCTTTCATATTCTCCATATGTCGGGGCTAGACCTTACACAGAAATACATACAGGCCCAGCTAAAATTTGTAAAACAATACATCAAGTCCCACAAAAGCATGTGAGAAAATGTGTTATGGTCTGATTAGACCAAGGTTGAACTTTTTGGCCACAATTCCAAAAGGCACAAAAACAGCACTTTGCATCACCTAAAGAACACCATCCACACGGTGAATCATGGTAGTGGCAGTATCATACCTTGGGGTTGCTTTTTTTCAGCCGGAACTGGGACTTTAGTCAAGGTGGAGGGAATTATGAACAGTTTATACCAGTCACTTTTGGGCCAAAACTTTCAGGCTCTGCTAGAAAGCTGAAGATGATGAGGAATTCCACTTTTCAACATGACAATGACCCCAAGCATACATCCAAATCAACAAAAGAATGGCTTCACCAGAAGAAAATTAAAGTTTTGGAATGGCCCAGCCAGATCCCAGACCTAAGTCTAGTAGAAAATCTGTGGGGTGACCTGAAGAGGGTTGTGCACAAGAGATGCCCTTGCAATCTGACAGATTTGGACTGCTTTTGCAAGGAAGAGTGAGAAAAATATTGTCAAGTCAAGATGTGCCCTGCTGATAGACTCCTACTCAAGAAGACTGAATGCTGTAATTAAATCAAAAGGTGCTTCAACAAAGTATTACTTTAAGGGTGTGCACACTTATGCAAGCAGCTTATCGTACATTTTTATTTTTTATATTTTTTCTCCTAACAGACTTGCTTTTGTTTTTCAATTGAATTGTACAGGTTATAGAGGTTACAGGTCACATTAAAGGTGAGAAAAGTTTTTAAATGATTTATTGTGCTCTCATCTTTTTATATTACAAAAACCTGGCATTTTAACAGGGGTGTGTAAACTTTTTATATCCACTGTATATTGCTTGATATCAAGATTAAATCATTATTTGGCAGGCACAGTATGCCTTACGAGAAGTCAATGAACTACTGACAAGACATTGCAAAAATAAAAAATATAAATTCTAGATTAAGTTATCAGTGTAATTAATTATAGTACCATAAACCTTAATGGAAACTACTGAAGCAGTTTCTGTAAAATAGACAAATTTAAAAGTGCTCCAGAAATTGGACTTTTTAAAGAATGATTAACATCTGTGTTAAACATGAGATACTTAAGTATTTTCTTACATGCGTCTCTCATATTAAAAATGCTCTAAGCAATAGAAGGAGCAATACAAATCCAAATTAAGATAAAAAAAAATCTGTGACTCATTTGTGAGAATCTTGTGGCAAATTGTGACATGCAGTCAGATAGACACTATGTTGTAATAGTTGTGCAGATGTTTATAATTCTCCTCTTGAATTTTTTTATAAGCAAAAATCTTTAAAAGAACATATCATCAAGTGTAGTTGCTAATATAGTTTCCTTAGACACAGTATGACATTGCCAGACATTACTAGTTTCATGCAACATTCTGGATTCCATGTTATGTCACTGTTTTAGGTGAAGAAGCACTTTTTCAACTTCCTGTCTAATGCTGTTTGTGTGTACTATATGTATGATGCGACTTCATTTTCAGGATATATATGGGACACTTACAAAGTTGCAGTTCAGTCCATTTAATCACTGTTATTGCATCACATCCAGGTGCTATAAGTACATCAGGGCTCCTATTTTCCAGTGTGGCTACTTAGGTGTTCCCTTACTTTATGCCAGAATGAGCCCAGTGCCAAAGGATTAATTAATGTTACCCCAGCCATTACTGCAGGCATGACCAAAGTAAGATGGTTTATCATTTTTTTAATACAAAGGATTAAATACCACTTTCAGTTCATTCAGTCAAATAGAATCAGAACTTTTGCACATCTGAAACTTTTTGCAAGATCAGTTTTAAACATTTAAGCTCTAGAGCCACATAGATGGTCAAACAATAAATGGCATAACAGAAAACATAGACACATCAAGACAATAGAGTAGGCTGGAACATTACAGTTTGTCTTATTTAAAGTGGTATGCAGCACGTGAGGCAAAATCACAACATATGTGTTGATGTATAAAGAGTAGCTTTGAGAAGTGTTTCTTCACTGAGAAAGCTGATAATACATAGCACAGTCTGCTTAATGACCTACGATAACAATAAATATATTAAAGCATTATAACTATGTATGATGCAGAGAGAATGAGGAAAACATGAGTTAGGCATGTAGCACAGTGCAGTAACATGAGATCTTTCCACACAGAGGAAAAGAGAGCAAGAAAAGAAAGAGTGGCCCTGTGGCTGTTACCTGCCCATTATTTAGAGTGGTCCTGTGGCTGTTACCTGCCCATTATTTAGAGTGGTCCTGTGGCTGTTACCTGCCCATTATTTAGAGTGGCCCTGTGGCTGTTACCTGCCCATTATTTTATGTTCTCCATATTAGAAATGCATGCATTCAAGTTATAGAGATATTCTGCATCACATATGGTTGCCCAAACACCATCTTCAGAATGACACCCTTCATATGAAGATAGATATCCTAGTGAATCACGCCTCAGAGTTCACTGATGCCTTCCCATGGTAGACAGGTATTTGTGTCCCATTGCACAAGCATTAAAAATCCCTTATAATAATTTGACTCCATGTAAAAAGCAATCAGTGTCACATTGTTTAGCATATATGCGCTGGCATGTTTTTGTGATGTATATTGCACAGATTCTGTGCAGCATCTCTAAAGATGTAAAGATCACTAACTTTGCATTATCATTGGTGGTTTAATTGGCAGAAAGGAAAGCCTCAGAACCCTGG
Source organism: Protopterus annectens (assembly GCF_019279795.1). Taxonomy (NCBI): domain Eukaryota; kingdom Metazoa; phylum Chordata; order Ceratodontiformes; family Protopteridae; genus Protopterus; species Protopterus annectens. The sequence continues at coordinate 262,766,586 of NC_056739.1, forward strand.
AATAGAATCATTTGAATGAAATTGGTAGGACAGGGAATTTCCAATACCAGTTGGCTCCTTAGAAACATATACAGCATGGTCAGTCATGCATACTGTCCTCAAGGAGTTCAACAATTATAAGACTCCTTGGTGTTTGGAAATGGATGTTTAACCAGGCTTGACAATGGAACTTATGAGAATGAAGGCAGAGGGTATGAAGTGATGTAGCAGATGGTAACTAAGGTTTTGTTTTGTGAGGTAGTACATATGGGAAATTACATCTTGGTAATGAATACATCTTTTGCAAGAGTCATTTTAAAAATAACCAAATATGCAAAGGACTTTGCTTTATCACTATAAAAACCTAAAAATCCAAGCATAGTGTGAACATGTAGCAGTAAAAGCAAATGAAATGCTGCTGACCATTTATGAGGAAGTAGAGTTTAGCAATAAAGTATGTCATAATGTCCCACGATTAGCCATTGATAACGTCACAATTAGAGTATCATGCACAGTTGTGAAGTTTTTATGGGGACAGGAATGCCATGTTGCTACAGCAACTACAATGGAGATGAGAAGAGGTAGTGTGTGTGTGTGTGTGTGTGTGTGTGTGTGTGTGTGTGTGTGTGTGTGTGTGTGTGTGTGTGTGTGTGATATCATAAGGACAGACTAAGAAAGCATATCCTTTATGCACTTGAAAATGGAGGAAAAGTGAAAAATCTGATATGGATATATAAGGCACAGCGAGGGAATTGTTAGGGACTACATTACAAAGGGATGATTTGTTAGAGAGGAGAGGCAGAAACCAGCTTATCTACAGAGCTCTTTATTCCAAGAAAGTTTCAGTGCAAGGAGAGGGGATACCTCATTGTTCATGTTATGCAGATTCAAAGTTAGTCATAATGCAGCCACTCTATGGGGATCTGGAAGTCTTTGCCTCACTGTAAAAATTACTTTATGCATTTGGCTTTTAATTAACTGGAGAATTTTGAAAACAAAATTTAAGAAAACTGCATTTGAACCACTTCTGTTCATTCACATGTCCTCCACTTTAATTAGACAGACTACACAATCTAATAGGCTCCTTCTCCTGTCAAGATTTATGCTTTGCTATACTATGTTATATTATGATTTTTGAATTACATTATGTTACGTTACTTGGAATCTAGAGCTGTATAAAATGTCTCCTCCCCCAAAGTATGATCTGGCAAATTATTTTATTCCAACACAGAAGTCAGGCTTTATGGCTTCACCAGAAGTCACCACTGTTGTCCAAAATATTAACTATGCATTCTTAAAAGCTGTAGGTTGAGCCTGATACCACATATTATCAGGCTACAAGGGAGTTCTATGCCTTGCAAGAAAGCTGAACCATACAAATTCTACATTTTTGTACTTAGAAGATAATTCAGCAAAGTAGATATTATCTTTCTTAAAAAAAAAATCACCTGCCTGACAAAATTATTGCTAGACTTCTGCCTACAGCTTAGTTACCAAATAAACAACAAATGTTGCATGCAGCACCATCTTTTTGTTAAAACTAACCAGAAAAACTCATTTGAAAACAGTAACAGGCAATGCTAATATGTGTGAAAGTCAGCACTAAGTTTATGACTCATTAAATGTAAAGAAAAATGATGACATTCAATCTAGATGGAAGGAGCAACACGAGAATATCCTTAATTATGAGCTATCTGTGAAAGATATCGTAATGCGGCATTTTCTAAGCAATGCAATATATAGTATTTCAGTCATCCTGTATCATAAACTGAATAAGTAAAAAATGAAGTGAGGCATTTTGAAAATAATAGACCAATCACTTAAGACTGTGTGCTAAAGGAAGCAGTCAAGGGGATGGAGATGGTAAAAAGTAATTGACATACTTCTCACCCATCAAGAATTTTGCAGAACATCGGGGGGAAGGATGGGATGCTGACAGGCTAGCAGTAAATTTTTCCTGCTCTGCTATTACATTTACATTTCTGAGAGGAAATTATATTTCTGGGATATCCTATTGGATTTTTTCAGCTAAATAATACTACTTCCAGTTGTTCTGAAGGACAATATAAAAAAATATTTTTATATATCATTTTCCTGTTAAACTGTTATCTGGAAAAACTCCATACTTAAAACTCAGAACGAGTCACACAAAAGCAGGCTGTCAGGATTCATTACTGAAGAAGGAATATCAAACTGTACTTATTAATATATTAGAACTCTCACTGAAAATGGACAGAATGCATAACAAAATAGACAATTTTAAGGAAAAATGCTCAAAACAAATGGAACAAATACAAGAGTCTGTAAACTATCAAAAAATTCAAATATCCAGAATAGAAGATGCCTTAAATGACATGGAAGGGAGAGCATCAGAAGTTGGAAACAACATTGAGTTATTACTGAAACAAAAAACTCTACTCTTAAACAAAATAATTGGTCTAGAAAACAGGTTTCAGAGTAACAGCATCCGCATCTTTGGTTTACCTGAAAAAAATTTAAGGAGGAAGCATGACATACTTTTTAACATCCTGACTCCGTAAAATTCTTGGTTTACCTGAAGCTATATCATATGGCATTGAAAGAGCACATAGGTCACTGACTACTCCCTCTTCTAAAAATAATTCACCACCGAGCTCTACTATTGTGAGATTTTTTTCATCGCAGGACAAAGAATTAATCCTTAAAACTGCCTGGTCAGAATCTCCTATCAAGCTAGAATGTAAAATTATAAGATTTGATAATGACTATTCTCCAGCAGTGATGTCTAAGAGGAAATGCTTTCTACCTTTAATAAAATAATTTAAGAAAAAGCAGATTAAAGTACATTTACTTTTTCCAACCAGACTTAAAATATTCCTATTTGATGACACCAAAATCTTGGGGGAGGTAGACAATGCTATGTTATTTTTAAAATCAAAAACATAATAGATTAACCAGAAGATATTACTTGGAATGGCAGCTCCTTGAAAAGACAAGCCGAAAAAAATAATTGGAAAGTTAATGAAAACAAAATGAAGTTAAAAGAAAAATTACTATTTACTTAAGCTCTAATATCAATCAGATTAGTATTATTGCAATATAATATCTTCATATATATCCTATTTTTCTACTTACTCATACATACTTACAACCAAAAAGGAAACCTGGATGGATTCCATATTAAGGTAACTATGTTTTTGTGCCTCTTTTTTTTTTTTTTTCTTTCTCTATCTTGTCATTTAAAATTAATAACTACAATAACTCTTCATAAAATTAATATTCATATGTGCATAGATTAAGAAATAAATAGTTCAAGTACTGATATTACAGCATTATTTTTTGTTTTATTTTAATGTTAAACATGCATTCATGCTTTCTGTACATATATTTACATGATAATTGACTTCCGCGGTGGTGCAGTGGTAGTGTTGTTGCCTCACAGCAAGAGGTTCTCCCATTCATTTCTCAGCTGGAGAGCAGGGAGTGCCTTCTGTGTGGAGTCTGCATGTCCTCCCTGCAGTTGGGTGAGCATTCAAAAGACATGCGTAAATGGGCATGCCTTCATTGAAAGTTGAACATTGAGCTGGCACCTCAGAGTTCATGAAAATCTACTGCCAATCATTAGCGGACCGGAGTTCCACTGTGGTGACCCCTAACCGGGAAAAGCCGAAAGACAACAACAACATATTTACATGATAATTCTTATCTTATTTTAATACATTTAAACAAAGATTCATAATTAAATTAGGTTACTCAAATAGTTTACAATTATATGTTTGTTTGTTTTCTTTCTGGCAGTCCCCTTTTATTATTTAATGATGTTACTTAACTATAGTATCATAAGCTTAACATTAAAATGGGGATTCTTTTGAAATAATATGGATATAACAGTGGATGTTATTTATATATCTATGGTTTTGTAATATAGCTTTGACAAGTTTTGATTTTGTACTTTTCTATCGTTTTGTGTTCTCTGATGGGGGTGGGGCTGTAGATTGCTTGTAGTAATTACTTTGAATTGAGTTTTATGTTCTTTTTGCTGTGTCAGGATCTGGTGGTTTGGTTCAGCTTTTGTGTGTTTGGTTTGCTGATTTGTTGATCATTGGTGATAAATGTGGTGGGCTGTTGTGACTTTGGAAAGTAAAATGAATGGACACGTTTGTATGAATGCTATGAGAGTGGGAAGAAAACTTTTTTTTCTCTTTCTTAGATTAATTCTGACAGTTAAAAGCTCATGCACTTACCTTACTAAGTTTGAGCCATCTGGAATATTTTCGTGTTTTGGTTTTCCCACCGTAGGCACTGGACACCTCGCATAGCAAATTAGTATTCATATTTAACATTATTGTTTCATAATCATTAATGGATCAGTGCAGCATCTGTATCTGGCATAGTGGGTCAAATGGCAGCTACAGTGGTTAGAATTAAAAACATAGTTCGCTGATGAAACATTTTGTTAATTATAACTTTATGAACCAGTTTATCTAAACTGTTTACTTTTTAAGCAATAAAAGCAATCCCTTTTTTTAACTGTGATAATTTTGAACAAGTTAGCAGTGGATATAAACTGAATTGTCATTGCACCAGATCCAGTCCTATCTGTTGCCTGTGGCAACTTGTTGCTTGAAGTTGAAAAGATGATGATACCGTCAGATGATAGAGGTAAAAACATTTCTATATGGGTTGATTTCAGACATGCATTTTTTTATATTTTTTCATTACTCAGGCAGATATATCATTAGTTGTATTGTTTTTGCTTTTGATGCTCCTTATTGGTGAATACTGATGCTCATATCGGGGAGTGGCTGTTGTGTTGAGACAGGGTTTTCTTCATTTCATTAGATTAGTGTGTCAAAGGGTAGCTATATTGGCTAAAATTAAAAATGTCGTTTACTGGTGAAACATTTTAAAACTAAATTGTCTTCACACTAGATCCAGTCTTAGTAGTTGTTTGAGGCAGTTTGTTCTTTTTAGTTGAAAAGCTGATGATGCTGGCAGAATGTGTGTCTGAAGATGAAAGGATATTCAAAGTATTAAAAAATAGACTTGTTATCTGAAACAAGTACTTAAAGCTTTGAACAGGGTTTTTGTAGTGTTGAGGATATAAACAGAGTAGAGCAATGGTTAAAACTTTGGAGGCTGTATTTTGTTAAAGTATTTCTTAATAAGTCAAATAATATATTATGTAGTTGTATTTTGTTTGATTTCTCATAGGTACCACACACTTTTTTCTTTATGTTATTCTTATTACTATAGTTGTTGTTCTTCTTTCGGCTTTTCCCGGTTAGGGGCCGCCGCAACAAACTCCGGTCCGCTAATGATTGGCAGTAGATTTTTATGGTGCCGTGGTGCCAGCTCAACTCCCAACCTTCAACAAAGGCACGCCCACTCACACCCATTCACGCATGCCTTTTGAATGTCACTCGACCACGGGGAGGACATGCAGACTCCACACAGAAGGCGCTCCAGCCGAGAATTGAACGGGAGAACCTCTTGCTGTGAGGCAACAACGCTATCGCTCCACCACCGTGGCTTCTTATTACTATAGTAAATTAATGAAACGTTTTGATTGATTGATATGATTGAGTTACAATAGTTCAATAAGTATAAATAACAGGAACATAGAATGAGCTACAGCAAAGGCCACTGAAGACCCAGTAGCCAAATGCTTATAATATGGTTATATACAATACCATTATGACACTTATCTGTATCTTGCATGGATCTGGCTTTAGTCATTAATAAAAATAAGAAGTAGCAAATTAATAAAATATAACATAGCATAAGATGGCAGATGATATTTGATCTTGAATGCACTATGAAGCATGTTCTCAGTCATTCAGAAAGAAATTAATTGCACAAAGCTATAAGAGTATAATTGATGAAAATTATTATTTGGTTGCTATTTAATGTTATATTATACACTTTTGCTTAATTCTAATGCACAAGTGGCACTCTTTGGATATTATATGTTTATATATTATGTTTTAGGTAATATATATATATATATATATATATATATATATATATATATATATATATATATATAATACAGACAATATAAATGTAGGGATTGTTATTACTTTAATGAGAAGAACTTAATATTATTGAAATTTTTAGAGTGTGACACTTATATAAATAAGTAATTTATTCAAATACTAGAGAGGTATTGGAATTGTACACATTGGTGGGTAGGATAGTTTGGACAGATTAGCTCTATGAAGGGATTGAAAGTTAAAATAATTTTATGCTTATTTGTATGTAATATTCTGTTGTTTATCTATGTCTGCTATTATCTTCATTATACAAATACACAATACTAAGTTTGCTAGATTTTTAATTCAAAATGAGCAGTTCAACAATGTTATGAGCAGTTCAATATCAATATTGCATTTGGGAATTATAAGGTTATTCATTTCTTTGTTCTCTCATTGTATTATATGGCATATTGAAAATCCATTTCCATTAGTATTAATTGATTAAATAACTTTATTAAATAGTTCACATTACATTCAGAAAAAGGGGTAGGAGGTGCCATTCTATAGAGAAACTCTCTAACTAAACCCAATATCTTAAATACATATAGTGATGACAATGGTATGTTCTGTTCAGTAACAATAGAAATTAAAAGAAAACTGTATACTCTTATTAATGTGTACTGGATTCCATGTATAGGTGTTAAAGCAGTCAAACACCAATTAGACTAGATTATACAGCTCTCAAAAGGTAGTATTGTTTTGGCAGCAGATTTTAATTGTATATTAATAGATGAAGATTCTAATGCCATCAAGAAAAATACTTGCTTCAGCAAAAGCATTAATAAATTTTACAGATTTATTTCAAGTGAAAGATATTAATGACTTTTCAGTCCCAGAATCTCTGTTTTTAACTAATTTTTCATGTTAACATGGTTCACACGCAAGAATTTACAGAATATAGAAATCTAATGACTTAATCCCCAGATTAAACAGAGTAAAAGTAGTTTCATGTCTGCTCTCAGATCATAAAGCTATAACATCTTTAAGAAAGAAATTCAAATCTTTATTGAAATTAACTATATAGAGAATATATCTGATATTTATGTATGGGATGCTTTAAAAGAATACTTAAATGGTAAAATAATGAATTGGTATGCCTTAAACAAAAACAATGGGATACTGATTTTTTAGACTTACAAGAAAAAACTGATAAGCTAAAACTTGACAACCAAAGAAGAAATGACAAACTGACAAAATAAATTAATACACTACAAAGTAAATACTTACAAATATTAAATCATAAAACTATGATAAATTTAGAAAATATTAAATTAATTCATTAATTATTCTGTAAATCCAAAATCCATGCATACATTATCTTCCAGAACAAAACCACTTACTAAATCCAATCACATTAAATAATTATATTCAGTTGATGGTAAAAAAAAGGCTACTGAAACAGAAGATATTTTAAAAGTATTTAAAACTCATTTCAATAAAATTAATCAGTATAATCCAACAATGGATTCACAAGAAGTAATTAGAACTTTCATTAGAAAATTTACTAGAAATGAATTGACTGAAAACCAAATGAAATTAATTGTAAACCAGTATTAACATCTGAACTTAAAAATCTAATTAATAAATTAAAACCTAATAAAGCTCCTGGTAATGATGGCATAATATCATAACTTTATAAACTTATGCCTAAAGAAGCCTTAAATATCTTGCTTAAAGTTTTCTTAATAGTTAAAGATTTAACAAGCATACCTCTGTTGTGGAAATACATGCTTATTTCTCCAATTTTAAAGGCTGACAAGAATCCAGTAGAATGTTCTTCTTATAGACCAATTTCACTATTAAATACTGATTACAAAATATTTATAGCTACACATGCTAATATAATACAATGGAGTCTGCATGTCTTCCCTGTGGTCACGTGGGTTTCCTCTGCATGCTCCGGTTTCCTCCTACATCCCAAAGACATGCTATAGGTGGACTGGACACTCTAAATTGGCCCTAGGTGTGAGTGCATGCATGTGTGTGCCTTCTGTGGAAAGCTGGGCACTGGGCTGGCAACTCAACACCATAAAACTCCACTGCCAGTCATGAGCAGACAGGTGATCCACTGTGGCGACCTGTAACTGGGAAAAGCTGAAAGAAGAAGAAGATGCTAATAGAATACAATTTCTTCAATATCTAATTCATAACAAACTGGATTCATACATAATAGAAATGCTTCTGATAACATTAAAAGAATACTATCTGTTATTAATTATGCAAATAAAACAAAGGATAATTTTAGCAGTGATAAGGTTAGACATTAAAAGTGCTTTTGACTTGGTTAATTGGAAATATCTATACTTAGTTTTAGAGGAATCTAATTTTTCAAATAGTTTCGCACAGCTGATAAAATTCTTATATGAAAACTCCTATGCTTATATAAAAGTAGGTTCATATGTCTTAGAATCAATTTTGATTACTAAAGGAACTAAGCAAGTTGCCCATTGTTGCCACTGCATTTACCCTAATTATGGAACAATTTGCAAATTGCATAATATCAAGATTATATATCAATGGTATACAAGCACTTATTTAAATTCTAAAATACTATTATTTGCTGATGATAATCTTTTGACATTAAAAACAATAAAAGTTTTCTCAGTGTATTTATTAATTTTATAAAATCTTTTCAGAGAAAATCTGGGCTTACTTTTAATGAAAATAAAACAAAACTTTCACTTATAAATTCCAATACTCATAATAGGGAAGAAAGATTTTCTAAATATACTGTGAATGATAAAAAAATTAAGTATTTAGGGATATCTCTAACAGAAAATATAAAATATATAATAAGTATATATTATAGTAATAGTTTAGTCATTATAAATAATCTCATTAATAAATGGAACAGTTTTATTTTACTATGGAAGAGAGACATACATTAATAAAAATGATTTTATCAAAAAAATTATACATAATACAATCTTTATCACTTCTTGTAAAAAACACTGTAAGAATTTTTAATTGCTAATTCTCAGATTCCTTTGGTACCCCAATAAACCTAGATGACCTCTAAGATATCACTTAAGAAATTGGTCTTTTGGTGGCATAGGTTTACCAGATTTGTAATTTTGTTCTTTATCAATTATAAAGACAATTATAAACACAGTTATAAAGGTCAGCAGGACAAAGACAGAATATATGTGTGTGAATGAGAGGGAGGATAGAGGAATGATGAGAATGCAAGGAGTAGAGGTGGCGAAGGTGGATGAGTTTAAATACTTGGGATCAATATTTCTGAGTAACGATAAGTGTGAAAGAGAGGTGAAGAAGAGAGTACAGGCAGGATGGAATGGGTGAAGAAGAGTGTCAGGAGTGATTTGTGACAGACGAGTACCAGTAAGAGTGAAAGGGAAGGGCTACAAGAGGGTAGTGGGATCAGCTATGTTATATGGTTTGGAGACAGTGGCATTGACAAAAAGGCAGAAGTTTGAGCTGTATGAGGCAGCGTTAAAGATGTTAAGAGTTGCACTGGGTGTGACGAGGGTGGACAGGATTAGGAATAAGTATATTAGAGGGTCAGCCCAGGTTGGAAGGTTTGGAGACAAAGCCAGAGAAGCAATATTACGTTGGTTTGGACATGTGCTGAGGAGGGATGCTCAGTATATTGGGAAAAAGATGCTAAGTATGAAGCTACCAGATAACAGGAAAAGAGGAAGGCCTAAGATAAGGTTTATGTATGTGGTGAGAGACGACATGCAGGTGGTTGGTGTGACAGACAAAGATGCAGAGGACAGGAAGAAATGGAAACAGATGATCCGCTGTGGCGATCCCTAATGGGAACAGCCAAAAGAAGATGATGATGATCAATTATAAAGACAATTTATCTTTGGTCAGATAATAATTATAAGGCTAAATGGAAAGAGCTGCAAGAAACCATGTTGTTAAACTCCAATCAGCAGATATATATATACATCAAAATAGAATAGCAAATAATAAACTTCTTCAGTTCCTAAATTATTATATCTCAGATAATCAGAATCAACTAATTAATTCCTCCTATATATTTATAATAATAACTACTTTCAGAAATTTTATTTACAAGAATCCAAAATTTAAAGAATGTTTTTCTATTGTTTCCTGTAGCATATACTCAAAGTAGTATATGTACATTTAATTTGTCTACAATGACTACATTTAAAGAAAATAACTTGATATATTGTTTTCAATTAATGGATAAAAAAGTTGCAAACTGTAGAATCTATAATAAAAATATAATCTAAGAAAAGAAATGTGGTTAGATATTCAAAGTTGTAGATATTTTTTAGAAAATAAAATTAGCTTAATGCAATCATCAGTAATATATACAGAACCTACATTGATTGATATTTTAACCAGTTTAATATATCAAAATATATCAGAGAAAATAATTTTTATTTAAAATCTATAAGATAGTTGAAAATGCTACAAAATATTATAATGAGAGTTGCTGGGTTTATTGCAAATCCTTTAATATTTTCCAAGTGAAGAAGATAAAAAAATATATATTATCATCTTCAAAACAAACTACCCTCTTAATTAAAATGGAGAATATTCTCCTGGAAATTTCTGTACAGAACATTCATTACTCTACACAGAATGGAAACAATGTTAAAAAGTTGTATGTTGAATGTTGAAGATGTAAGATAAATATTAAGGCATGTTGGTAACACATTTTTTATTGTAATATTATTAAACCATTTGGGGATAATATTAATACTTTTTACAGGCTCCATTTCATGATCAATTTACATTAACTAAATCATTATTTTTTCAATATCCCAATACCTACTTGTGACAAGAAAATAAACTACTGAGTTATTTGAAGTGTTTTGTCAATTGCAAGAAAAGTGATTACCAGATACTAGAAAAATTAATTAACTCCTACTTTGAAAGAGTTTATAAATATTGCAACTAACATTTGTCAATTACAACTTCTTACAATTAAGAGTAGAACATACAGGATTGCCACTTCTTACAATACCTGGATAAAATTTTAAGAATTGCTAAATAAACAAACACTGATATGTCAGTAACAAAGATTATTTCATGAATATTTAGAATTTTTTGATGTACAGTAGACGCCATTGTAAGTATTTTTATGTTTTGATATTTTTCTTAATTAGTTTTTTAATTAATTCCTATATACATCTTAAGTGAAAACTAGTTGAGCAATTGTTAAAACTTAATAAATTATTTGAATAAAAAATAATTTGGCAGAATATCCAGATTTTTTACTTATATTTTGGTCTCTTCGTCTTAAAATCTTTGCTTGTTTAACAAATGATTGAGGGTTTCCATCTGTAAATAATGACAGACATTTGATTTTCTAACTTCATATCCTTTGGAAAAGACATCTTAATGCAATACCTGTTATTATATCAACTTTATAAGTTTATAAGAAAAGTATATACAATCTTTCCCTGATTTTTTTTCCATTGCCCCTCATTGTGTTTGAATTCATTCAGACTTCTTTAGCTAATTATTTGAGAGTTCTGGTAATTGATACTGTCTTCCTCATACTATTTTTAAAATTTAGAAGAGCGAGGAGATTCCAGCATTTGTGATGTATGCCAAAAATGTTATCATCTTCAAAAATGTAGGGATAAAATCACTGTGATGAAGTTGTCTCAAAACTCCCTTGATGTCAGCCAGAAGGAAAATATTGCCAATATTCTTTGGAACTGTTTCTTTTCTATTTCCAGAGATGTCATTTTATAATCTTTGTGCAAATATTGACCATCCTGTAACATTCCTCTTTATCATCCTTCATAATCACATCCATGAATAGTACTAGGAACTGCTTCAAGATGTTTGTGTAGCTTTTACTGGCCTAATTCTTTTACATAATGTGGTTGGAGAACTACAGACATTATTACCAGTGCATGTCTTTTGGGGTAGGGTAGTGTTCAGCAGCAAACTATCTTCACTGCTAATATAAAACACTATTCCAGCATAGAATGGGGCAACTTTTTGTGATCTAGACCCAAGAACTGAAAACAAGCTTGGATGTTGCATACAGAACTAAAAATTAATAACCAGCCTAAGTGCACATAGAACCGATTGACCAGAAGGAATCACCACATGATCCAGTTAGCCCTTCTCCTTTGAATCACCAAATCAGTTAAGCACTTTCATCCAAATTTCAAATAAGACTCAGAGTTCTGAAGAAGTATAAGGTTGCTTCATGTCCAGTGTGAAAAATTGGATGTCTACTTGAGTCTTACCTGGTAAAGTCAGCAGTGATATTTGGCTGCCATTTTATCAGACTAGCACATTTTACAGTTTTCACTATTATGCTCCTTGTGGTTAACAGACTGACCAACCAATGACCCCTCTTCTAATGATGCTTAGTCTTGTCATATGTTGCCTTCCTGTACTTACATATCCACATACATGTAAGGAAGCCCAGAGTTTCATGAATACCACTCAATACAGAAACATACATTGATAGTGAAAATATGTTGCATAAATAACATATTATGTTCTGTGTTCATTGCTCTGTCTACTTGGACAGCTGCCATTTTACATATGTTAAAAACTGTTGCCTGAACTCCTGTCACTTCAGATTATAATGCAGATCTTTTGAATAGTTGGTTCTGTTGGTCTGGTATAGGTATTACCTATTTTCTTTTATTTATTTATTTTATTTATTTATTTATTTATTGACATTTGTTAACCGGGTTTGTCCAACTGGGCTTGTGGCCCATTTTCAGTGGAGACCCAAGGAGAAAAGCTCCAGTAATACATTTTAAAACAAGTACAATTTTAAACAATATTGATATAATAGCAGTTATAGCAAAACAATTCACATATGTTGGGATACATGCATAAAGTTAAAGTTGCATTAAAAAGAAGCTAAGTAACAATTTTACATTGATATAGTTCAATAGGTCAACAATGAACATTTTTTGTTTGTATAAAATTGTGCAAATGCATAGTAGACACATTGGAGAGAGAGGTGTAATGAGGTACTAAGTATGGTCCTTTTGAGGGTACATAAAGGGAAGGAAGACTAGGTAGGGTCATGGCAAGGGCAGGTTCTGGAATTGAGAAAATAAGCTTTTAGTTCATTTTTAAAGTGTGAGGTGTGGGAGATTGAACATAAGTCAAGGGAAAGTTTGTTCCAAGCATGGGCAAGGGAGTGTTTGTAGAGTAGTTTGCCTACTGAACTTTTTGGGTGGTAGATATTAAGTAATTGTTGGTTAGAAGTACGGAGGGTCCTGGACGGGATGTAGATGGAGACTAAGGGAGATAGAGATGGACAGAAGGAGAGTTTACAAAGAACAGAGTGTAGCATATGAAATTGATAAGATAGCAGAAACTGGGGAAGTTCAAGCCATTGAAGAGAGTTCAAAGAAATGCAGTGGTGTGAGTTGTTTGGGGAGTTAGTAATGAATCTGGCTATTTTATGGTAAGTCTGTTGCAGTTTGTTTAGAGTGGAGGCCTGGATATTGGTAAGAACTGGGGTGGCGTATAACAGAGAGGGGAGGAGGAGTACCTAGTCCAGGGTAAGTCTAAATTCAGGGGTTAGGAATTTTTTGTTCCGATATAGCAGTCCTAGTTTCTGGTTTGTTTTTTTTATACATTGGAGTATGTGTAGGTTGAACTTGAGTTTTTCATCGATAATGACCCCTAGGAGTTTTGTGTGAGTGTCAGGTTGGATATTAGTATTGTTAGAAGATTAATAAAAAAGGAGGTTTTGTGATGAGAAAGAGAACAGGGAAGGAAAAGTAGGAGTTTGGTCTTTTTGGGATTTAGGATCAATAGGTTGTGAGAGAGCCATTGTTCTATGGATAGTAGGGCCTGTTGGGTCAGGGAGTGTAGTTCAGGAATGTTATTTGAGATGGATATAAGTGTGGAGTCATCAGCATACTGAATAAGGGAGGATTCTTTGCATGAGGTGTAAAGATCATTGGTGAAGATGTTAAACAAAAGAGGTCCCAAGATGGAGCCTTGGGGAACACCAGTGGAGATGGGAAGGAAAGGTGAGGAGGATGAGAGCCATTTGACAGATTGTTCCCTGCCAGATAGGTAACTATTAAACCAGGCAAGTGCAGAGGAGGATAGGTGGAGATTTGTGAGTTTGGATAGTAGTAGAGGATGAGAGACAGTATCAAAGGCTTTGGAGAGATCTAGGAAGAGACAGGAAATGAGTTTATTGTTGTCTAGGGCCTCTGCAATGATATGAGTGAAGGAGAGGAGGGCAGTGGTGGTGCTGTGGTGAGGATGAAATCCATGTTGGGTAGGGGTAAGTAAGTGGTGTGTGAAGAGGTGATTGAGAAGCTGTGAGTGAATACATTTTTCTAATATCTTGGAGAGGGGGGACAGAATGGCAATGGGTCAGCAGTTTGAGGGGTCAGTGGAGTTTCCACCTTTATGAAGAGGGATAGTGAAGAAAGATTTCCAAAGGGTGGGGACAGTTGATTCCAGAATAGATTGATTAATTAGTATAGATACAGGATAGGCAATTGAGTCAGCAGCAAGTTTGAGGAATGTAGGAGATAGATTGTCAGTGGAAGGAGAGCAAGGTTTTAGCTTGAATAGTAGAGATTTGATGTAAGTAATGGGAACTGGCTCAAAAGAAAACAAAGTTGTGTTAGTGGGACTTGGAGAGGTGAGTGTCAAAGTAGAGTTTGGCTTAGAGGTTACCAGATTTTGGATGGAAGAGATAAAGTGTTTATTCAGGAGGGTAGCTGATTCCTGAGAGGAAGAGTTAGGGTATGGGGAGGGATTAGAGGGCTTTCCAGGATAGAGGATGTTGTTGAGAGTTGACCAAAATTTTTGAGGATTGGATTTGTTGTTAAGCTGAGCAGAGCTATAGTATAACTTTTTGTCATTAATTGTATGTTTTTTTGCAAGGTTCCTCAGTTGCCTGTATTTTTGAAGAAAAGGTGGTTGTTTAGTTTTAGTCCAGGTTTTCCAGGCATGATCTCTTTGTTTCATAAGAGACCTAGTCTCTTTGGAGAGCCAGGGAGCATGGTTTGATTTTACTCTGATCTTCCTAGAGGGAGCTAAGGAGTTTAGAATATACATGAAGATGCTATTGAAAGTTCCTACAGCATCATTTAGGGGAAGGAGTTTTAGAATGGACCAATCTATGTTGTGGAGAATGGAGTTAAATTGGGATGAATTGAAAGTCGATAGTTTTCGACAGTCTTTGATAAGGTGGGGTTTAGGAATATGGGAGTAGTGTCTTAAGATGGTGGTAGGGAGATGATCACTGAGGGAGTCAGGTAAGGTGATGGGATTGTGGGATTGGTAGGGGGAATTGGTAAGGATCCAGTCTATGATGGAGCTGGAAGAGGAATTTTTATGGAAGCGAGTGGAAGATGTTATAAGTTGGACACTGAGTTGGGGGGAGTCAGTTGTGAGTTTGCACCAATCAATGTTGACATCACCAAGGATAAGTGTCTCATATGGTATGTTGTGGGAGAACCAGGATAGGATGTTTTCAAGAATGGGAAGATTGTTACCAGGCGGAAGGTAGATAGAGGCAATTGCAAGTTTTTTGTGGGGATTCAGATGGCAGTTAAGGATGATTATTTCAGCTGGGAGGAAGTCAGGAATTGGGGAAGGGTACGGTGAGAGGTTAAGAATGTTTGAGTAGAGGATGGCCATGCCACCACCTTTTTTTACAGGTCTATCAGATCGGAAGATATTATAACCTGGCGGGAGTATTTCACTATTTGAGATGTGTGGCTTGAGCCAGGTTTCAGATAGGGAGAGGATGTGAGGGGTATTGAGAGCTATCCATGAGTGCAGCTCAGTGACTTTATTTGCTAGACTCTGAATATTCAATGAGTAAATAGTTAAGTATTTGGATGGAAATGATTGTTGTGACTGAGGTTGGTGACTGTTAAAGGAGTAAGATGGGGCAGTGTAGAGGTAGTTTTGGGGAGAGAAGAGGGGCCAGGGTTGGGATGGATATCTCCAGAACAAAGTAGGTTTTTAGTGAGGAGAAAGTGTGTAGTAGATGCTAGATGGAGTTTGTATAGTTTTGACTTAGTTTTGTGGGAAGATTTAAAAGCCTGTATTATGGATAGTTTATATAGACTTGAGATAGAGGTAGTAAAGAGATTAGGGGAGACAATAAAAGATGAAGTAGTTGGATATATGTTGTATTAGTGAGAAGTTGGTGAACATAGGAGTAGGTCAGAGAGATTGGAGTGGTAAGAGGTGGAGATAAGAGAGAATAAGGAGTAGTGTAGAAGATATTAGAAAATAATACATGTTGGAATAAAATATGGTCAGATAGAGTAGGTAGACAGACAGTGGTATAGATGAAGTGGTATTGACAAGATTGACAGATTAGTAAGGTGGTTATGGTAATAGGCAGGAAGTGGAATTGTAGTGGCTAGTGGGACAGGAAGGGGAGGGATAGGTAGGTATAAAGGTAATTGTAATGGGGTGGGTGGGGATGGGGGTAGGGTAAGTTAGCGAAGTGATCACTGTAGCGAGGGCGAACGGAGCAGGGCTAGCACCCTGGTCAAGATGAAATCATAGAAACAATCAGAAAATATAGTAAAAAACTAGCTTGAGAGACAAGGATATAAAGTTTCTAAAGGTATAGTCCCCAGAAATAAAATAAAAAGAAATAAAATATGAGCAGAAGTAAGCTTACAAAAGGACACAGGCCTCAAGCTACACAAGTAGATTTACTTGACGGAAACCCAGTGCTGTATGGTTAAAATAAGCTACTATAGAGAGGGCCTTTGCATGGGGAGAGAGAGAGAGAGAGGTATTACTAGCAGCTAAAACCAGGGAAAACATAAAAAACATTAATATGTAAGAGTCTGAAGACAGTAAAATAGGGCAGGTGCACTAGGAAAGGCAATTATGAGTGAGGCTAGAAATGAATTCAGGGAAGGGTAAAGTGCAGAACAGGAGAATATACACAGAAACAGTATGAGGATAGTGGGTAACCAAAGAGAAAGGATAGGAGCTGCTGGCATCTGCTTTTCGTGGTGACTAGTAAAAAAACACTGTAAATTCTTGTTGCGCTTATAAAGTCTAGCATTAATTAAAAGATTAGCTTATGTAGTATTATTTACTGTAACACATACTTCAGTGGTATTATTTTAAGCTTTTCAGTGGTATTATTTTAAGTTTAAAATGGTGGCTTCCAGACAGATAGTCAGAATTGCAGGGTATCTGTTAAGGTCCTCAAGCCTGTGCTGCCTGTGCTGTGGCCAGGAGAAAACTGCAGGGAAAAATCCACTAGGGTTCAGTGGTATTATTTTAATCTTAAAATGGTGGCTACCGGACAGATAGTCAGAGTTGCAGGGTATCTGTTAAGGTCCTCAAACCTGTGCTGCCTGTACTGTGGCCAGGAGAAAACCGCAGGGAAAAATCCACTAGGGTTCAGTGGTATTATTTGCTGTTCTGTATTGTTACCAGCATACAACTTACCACTCATATATGTCAGATTACTAACTCGCTAATTTAAAGCAGTCTTAATTTGGACTGGAACTCATTCCCATCCTTTCACCTTGCTCCTGAGGCTGCTTAGAAATTCTTTCAGTTTCTATACGATCCTCAAACATTAACAGAGGACAAGAGGTGTATTTCCACAGGCAAACCTCCAAAGACAGACAACATTCTCCCAGAGGTTTCATAACCTCGTTTTCATGATTTTTTTTTACTACTTCTCAAGGCATAGACACATTTTCGAGAAGTATTAAAATGGAACGGACAAGTGGGTTTTCAGTGCAGCCTGAAAAATGACAGTCCTCTAAAAATGATACCCTTGTTACACCTCCTCTGGGTTTTATCACTATGTAAAGCATAGCACTTATGTGCATCCACTGCTCTCATTCCTGTTTACTTCCTAAAGGTTTGCTGTCAGTTATGAGCCCAGATCATTCGTACTTTGAGTAATGGCCTCACGGATACACTAGTGAGCTAATATGCTGCACCTCTTGTATAAAGAGCTTGCAAGTGCCATTGTTTACAGGCAATAGTTCCGTACTGCTCATTCAGTTTATTTATTTCCAGCTGAACAAAACAACTGGCAACAGTCACATGGACTGCAAATTCAAAAAAATGTTTTTGTCATGTGTGAATGGTATGGCTTAGGACATCATCTGACTTTTTTACTATTTAACAAAGACTGATTGATTGATTCGATTTATTCTGAAGAAGTCCAAACTGTTTGTGGACAAAAACATTAAATAAAGACTGTGTGGAAAAGCACCTTGAGTTTCTGCTTCTTGTGATTGTCTCTGGTTCATTTTTTTAGTTAATTTTATTTCATATCAAGAGTTCATTTTCATTCAAACAGAAGGAAATTCATCTACTTCATATTGGCACACTCCTTTAGATGTAATGAAGTGATAATTATTTGTAGTGCTGGGTGTTGTAATGTGCTAAAACTATTTTTTTTTTACACAGATGAATTCTTCCATTGAGTAAGTAGCCATATTCTATGTACTCAGCAATAGGAGCAGGTTCTGCATAATTGTCTAGGAGGTACAACAAAATGCATGTCCTGTACAAGCATTAACTAAGGCCAGATGGTTGTTCCAATGATAACTTTGCTCAGTTAAAGAACTGGAATCCCTGTTTTCCATTTATTATATCTGTGCCCAGCACTATAGTTCCAGGTGTCCAGATTTTACATTCCTATAGTAGTTGTGCCATGGGTATATTAAGTTACAGTAGACGTCTATACTGAAATGCATATATTGTTAGTAGACAATAAATATATCCACTACGTGTATACATTTATTATCTTACAGCACTGGGCAGTACCAGTATCGAGGATAAAACAAAGACACAATGGTATGGGACAGTAGATAAGAAGTCATTTGAAAAACGGATCAAAAGAGCTTGTATGGCTGGAATGAAACATCTGGGGATGACTGTTAGTAATGCATGTATGCAGGTCTAAGCACAATGTCATATGACCTCAAAGTCTGCCTTACATTTTTCTTCCTTCATCTCAGCAGTTTTAACCCTAGAAACAGCTCATCCCTTTATAAAAGAAGAAAAAAATGCTTTTAGGTTAGACACTTTCTTGTGAATACCTGCTTATGGGTCAATGCCTGACAGCAACTTGTCTGTGAGGCAACTATTTCCTATCACATATTTAGGTTTGCTCTATGCAAAGTAGTATGATAACAAAGCTATTATTTATAACACCATTTCTTTATGTTTACAGTTCTATCTTGTATTTTTCTTCACAAAACAAATAGTGCGCAATATGCTACTTATTTCTTTTCTTAATATTATCTACAAATATATATATATATATATATATATATATATATATATATATATATATATATATATAAGCACACACACATACACATACACGTGCGTACCTGATGCTGGATAAATTATGGCCTGCAGAACATCTCTGTAATTCTATTAATGCCAGTTGCTATGGCAACATGCTCATTTTTTTTTTATTGCAGGTCTTAATGAGTTATTGGCATTTATTGTAATTTACAGCTCCTTTCAAGTCATTCCTTTCCTTCTATGAGCTGTGCATTGTACATACACACTCATATTCATATTAAAACAACCACATTTATTCCCACTTTTCTAAAAATGCAGATCACACAGGCTGTAATTATGGGGAAAATTGTGTGAATAACTGAATTCATAACCTAGAACTGAAGGAGGGAAAATTCCAGTAATCTTATCGGCTAACAGTCAACTTTTAACTGTAAAATTACAACTTACCTTTATATGTCTCACATTCTTTAATTTTGGTATTGCTTCTTTTAAGAATGCTCCCCTCCCACCTTTTAAAGAAGCATGAGATGGTGTTGAGTTTATCAGGTAAAGAAAAACAACCTTGCAGTAAGAAAGGTTTGAACAAATATAAAACTGCCTTCTTTACATTATAACAACAACCCTTATTCACAATTGTCTCCATTGTCTATGTCTTGGTAAGGACCCTGAGACATGGCAGTTGCTAGAAAACAAAAGACACACTTTTCAGTTAAGAGGCTGTCCTATGTTCCTGACATTTTAGGATTACAGCAATTTGTAGGCTTCAATATTTTACTACGCAGTGTTTACAGCAGCCTAAGGGGATCTGAAATATAGAAAAATAAAATGATATGTTTGATATATTTGAATAAAAACATAAACAACCGTGGTAACCTTGGGAGTCTGTACTGAAACACAGACTGCTTCTTCTTCCAAGGCATATTACCTCTGCTCTGAGCCATGAGTCTTACTGTCCTTTCTCTGCCTCTCTGAGTTAAGTCTGTCAATGTACACAGACATGAGTCACCGAAAAATGATCTCAAAGCAGTGTTTAGGTTTGCCTAGCCTATCTAGTTTGTTATAACTTATGACTTGCACATTGTAGTTAATCCAGGTCCTAATTTTCTCCTACCTCATAAGACCTCTCTACCTGGTTTGCTATGACTTACCTGAATGGCAGTCAATCGACCTTCAGATGGTTGAAATCATGGTTTGCAAGAGACACTTAACTTGACCACCGGTACGTCGACTACATATGGTCAAATCGCATGCTGCACGCGACCATTTGATAACTGATGTAACCACACTGTGAACTGAGGTCGCACTGCAGTGAGGCACAAGGAATTAGCCCATTTCTTCACTGTAGTGCGATCTTGGAGTTGGTATATTTAATATGCAGGGGGGTGTGGGGGGTGCAGCCCCCCACATGGCTGGTGCAAGGGTGCCAAGCCCCCCTGCAAAATAGTAGAATTAATGTACTGTTGAGTGTAGAGTTCAATGCTATTATAATGTGCATAGCAGGAGGTGACAGATGTCACCTTCTGCTATGTCGAATACATTGAACAATGTATTCATTTTCATTTTAGTTTACTATTCAGGATTTCGAATACGATATTTAGGGTCGACATTATACACGTTCGACCCAAGTTCATTAGAAATTTCCATAGTAATCCCCTCTACTCCACACACACACACACACACATATATATATATATATATATATATATATATATATATATATATATATATATATATATATATACTCACAATCTCCTTTGGAAAGCAGTTAAATCATTGTCCTTCACTTTAAGAATAAAATAACAAACCTCCTCATACAACTTGTCTCATGCCATCTGCTGATGAAGAGCATGTTATATCTTATTCTTCTCACAGAATAATTTTTTTGAAAGATACAACCTTTGGGTTACTGCAAAAAATGTGAATGGCAACAGGACAAAATACACATTTCTCAAAAGCAGGAATGAACTCTATCACTCATGATACACTTATGTATCAGAACCCTAAACACCACATGATGAATAAAACATCCCTGATCTTAGCACATCAGATGTTACATAAATTCTTATTTGTATTACCCTTTTACCAGTATTCTGTATACACCATACTCTGCTATAGCAGTAATAATTATAAGAAGTGGGGAATGTGTTTATTTATTTATTTATTGCATGCATGCATGTATTGATGTTGATCTGGAATTTTCAACTGAGCAAAGTCGATTTGTAAGAGCAACTCTGAGAGAAAAGCTCTAATTGCCTGTTTAGTGATTACAGTAGTGCATATTTGGAAAAAAAAAGGTTTAATGTTTTTGTGTAGAATATTACATAACATATCCAAAATCTCATATCTCATTGCAATCATAAACAGAATTAGCACTGTAGAAGAATGCCATATTAGTTTAAAATCTCTCTCTATTCTGTACCCACCTAACATATTAACATTTAACAATTTCAATCTTATTCTGGCTATAATAAGAAAAAAAAAAAAAAAATTCCCCACATACTACTAATCCTGTAACATGATCATCTAAATCTGAGTGATTCTTCTACTTTTCTAGCACTTCCCGGGGTCTTACAAATATTAACTATCCTTATTTCCTGTCTGCATTTAAGCTTTAGCAATTTTCATTTTACTTTAGACAAATAAACAGCTCTCACCAGTATGGCAATGTCAGTCATACCTTGCCCTCAGCTCTACATATACATACCTCCGCCATACTATTTTTCCCTAGTTCCAGAGTGTTTTTCGCTTCACATTCCCAACACCACATACAAGTCTCAAATTATTTTCTTAAATATTAGGGACAAAGACAGACAATCAGTGATAATTTTAATTATTACTGTAGTTCACTTAAAACATTTAATAGAATAGCGGGCTTCACATCAAGTAGTATGAAACCAAAAATATGAAGCAAAATCAAGGACATTCTGCAAACTCTGGGTAAGTTGACAGGTGTGTTAGTGTATGCATTTGCCTTCCTAGTTAAATCTTCAACACCTTATGAGATTTTGTACTATCTTTGTAGTATACTCTTCTGTATACTTCTGAATACCATCTTTCTCACGCAACTGTTTTGACATCAGACTGGAGCAGTCCTCATTGAAATCAGTCAGCCGGCTACTCAGGTGATGGCAAGATGGGAAGGACAGAGCAAATTCTTACTATTGACTGGGGGGGTTAGGTTAGAGGATTTCAACCCCTTCCCTGCCTTGCCTCCTTCTTATTATACATGCATAGCAAGTGTCACCACATAAATATTATATAAATAAAATACAGAGGAGCAAAGCA
Organism: Protopterus annectens; assembly: GCF_019279795.1. NCBI lineage: Eukaryota > Metazoa > Chordata > Ceratodontiformes > Protopteridae > Protopterus > Protopterus annectens. Next base: position 262,789,091 of record NC_056739.1, read on the forward strand.
ATGAAGGAGTGAAAACACCAAAGTCCCATCCAAGAATACACTCGTTGTAGAAATGCGATATAATCCAAGACACACAAGTAAAAACTGAGTAGGTTTATTGTAATTGTTATACAGGTTAACGCTTTCGCTGGTTAGCTTCTTCAGACCGCATACACCAAAATGCTCATAAGAACAGATTTAAATACCCAAAAGAATTAAAAAATCTAATGCACTTTCTTTTTAATTAATACAATAAAAATCACTCATTAAAACATTGTTGACACCATCATATCAACACCTAAAAACATATACACCTCTGTGTAATGTATGTTAAAAGCATATATATTTGCATGTAAAAGTGTATGTGTGCATAATTGGGTACAATATGTGTGAGTATTGCAGTTCATTAGTAATCTGCAACAAAGTTCTAAACAAACTAGATATATCTATATACTCATACAAAAAAAAAATATAAGAAATATATTGAAAAACCATCTATAACCAGTTATTTATTGTGTCTCAAACTCCTCATTTTTAACAATGGTCTCAAAGGGACTTTACCATTGAGCCCTGGTGGCATATCAGACCTGAGTTTAATAATCCACTGTGTTTCTCTAGCTTGTGTATAATTATCCACATCTCCCCTCCTAATGGAAGTGTATATCTGTTCTAAAATCCTAAACCTAAAAGAGTGTTCACTACCTACATCATGTACGTGTCTAGCTAGTGCATTATGCAAATTCCCTTTCCTGATGTGGTAGATGTGTTCACGAATCCTATCTCTCAAGCAGCGATTCGTTTTCCCTATATAAAATGCTTGACAAAGGTCGCATGAAGCCAGGTATACCACATTCTTAGTCATACAATCTCCTTGAGCCCTGATCTTAAAATCACCTAGTCCCAGGGGATGTACAAATGTACTATCCGTGGATATAAAGGAGCAAAAATTACACATATTACAGGGTCTGGTGTGACCCTGTTCTGTGTATTGATTGTTCCCTTGTGATTTAGGGTAACATAGGAGACTTTTTAAATTCTTTTTATTCTTATAAATGAATTTGGGTCTGTCACCCGTAATTTCCTTGATCTTCGGATCCACTGAGAGGACATGCCAATGTTTATAAAAAATGTCCTTAATGGGGCCTATATCCTTGGTATAATATACAGGAAATAGTGCTTGTTGTGTAATCTTGAAATGATCTTCAGTCATTCTGTCATCGTCTATACTGTTCATATATATATCTGCTGTATTAATAGAAAAATAGGGTTTAGCTCTAGTACCCCTTAGACTAGGCATATCATCTGTTATAGTCATCAAATCCGTATCATTATAGCATCTCTCACTCAACATCCCCTTAAATTCAGCCATATCCTTCTCATAAGTTGCATCCATGGGAGTGTATCTAGATATGCGTATTGCTTGTCCTCTTACTATGTTCTTATAGACATAGCCCGGGTGCATGCTATGTCGATGCAACAGAGTGTTCTTATGACATGGTTTGCGGTATAACCCTGTATTCACTAAACCATTGCCCATTTTCTCAACATAGATATCTAAATAAGGAATATAGCAATCTGACCATTCCATCGTAAACTTTAGGAATCCTGTTGATATATTTATTTCTTCTAGAAAAGACTCCAATTGTACAGGTGTACCTGTCCAAATCAGGAACAGGTCATCTACAAAACGCCTGTAAAAGGAAACATGTTCCTTATAAAAATGACTCTCAAACAAATAACTGCCCTCCCACTCTGCCATAACAAGATTGGCGTAGCTATTGGCACAAGATGTGCCCATAGCTACGCCATCTCGCTGGAGGAAGATCTTATCTTGAAAGCAGAAAATGTTGGAGTGCAACACTATGTCCAAAAGGGCAAGTAGCAACTCAATGTTGGTAGCGGAGATGATTCCAACTTTTTTCAAATAACTACCTAACATATCAATACCTACATTGTTAGGTATTACCGTGAACAAGGATTGAACGTCCATTGTCACAAATAAAACATCATCCAATGTGGTGGAAGTATTGGTAAACTGACACAAATCCAATAAGAACTGTTTGGTATCTCTAAGAATGTAACCATTGGAGTCCACAACAGGTCTTAAAAGACTTTCTATATAGATGGATAAAGGTTCAGTGGACCACCCCCTTCCAGCTACTATTGGTCTCATGGGTGGTGTAACCGGGTCTTTATGCACCTTCGGAAGACCCTGTATTACTGGTATCAACGGATGTTGCACATATAAGAAATCAAAAAGAACTTGATTAATAACATCATTATCATAAAGAGTTTTCAAGGTAGTCTGTATCTTCATGATTATTGAATCTACCCTAGCATTGGTAAATGGCTCATAAAACTTCTGATCTCCCAACATGGAAAACATGTCTTGTTGATATCTATGGGAGTCAAAAATCACCACCCCCCCGCCCTTATCTCCTGGGCGTATAACAATGTCATGCCTATTACGTAAGCTGTTTTCAAGGTAGTCTGTATCTTCATGATTATTGAATCTACCCTAGCATTGGTAAATGGCTCATAAAACTTCTGATCTCCCAACATGGAAAACATGTCTTGTTGATATCTATGGGAGTCAAAAATCACCACCCCCCCGCCCTTATCTCCTGGGCGTATAACAATGTCATGCCTATTACGTAAGCTGTTTAAGGCTATTCTTTGCTTGTAAGACAAATTGTATCTGGTCTTTTTATTGAGATCATAACAGCCTTTATAGTTGTACAAGTCATCCTCTACAAGTTTACTATAAGTGGCAACTAAAGGGTGTGCCATAGGTATAAACGTACTGGGTTTCCTAAAAGATGGACTAGCTGCAATATCTTGTCCATTAAAAGCAATCTTCAAAGATAGATTTCTAATAAATAGTTTGAAGTCTCTAAGTGTTTCCTCATACTTACTATGTGTAGTGGGAATAAACGTAAGTCCCTTTGATAGTACTTGTAGTTCCTCCTGACTTAATGTATGATTAGACAAGTTGAATACTAACTCGTTTTCCTGACCTCCCACATCTTCTTGATGTTCCTGTCTGTCTAAAGAGATTTTCCATTTCTGGCACCCCCTGCTGATGGAACGCGTCCTCCCCACTCTCATTGGGGTCCTGATAGGGAAAGGGTTTCGACTGTCAAAAATAGGTGCAGGGTCCTCAAAGTGCTGCCTCTGGGTCTGCATGCGCTTTAATTTGATTAAGTCCTGTTCCATTTTCTCCGTTGCCAGGCGTAGTTCCTCACTGTTATAAGTAAGTCCATCGTTCACATCATACGATTCATCTTGGGCCCCAAACAAAATTAACGGATTGGAGTCTGTTATCTGTGCTGGTTCTCTTTATAACCTTCCTCCTAACTACTGCTTCAACTTGCGCAGTTTCTAGTGTAACATCTGCCCCTGGAGTGACTGATTCAGTCTGTTCAGTTGAAGAATGGGCTCTATCATTATTAATATTATGAGCACTCTCATGTAAAGAGACAACATTTGCATCAAGTTCCCCTGTGGCACAGTTAGGTGCCACAGTTGGAACAACTCCATTAACATTCATAACATTGTCAACCCTATTCATTGTATTAACATCCAAATTAACAGTAGGCATTATATTTCCATTATGAGTAGCCATACCCCTAGGCCAAGTGAATATATGGCCCAATTTAAAGTCATTGCTGTCCCTCTGTAGCTTCGCCCTCTTCTGATTCAGAAGGCGTCGCTCAAACTGTAAAACATTGTCCAAAAGTGAATTACACGCATGGTCCACAGCGGAGGCAGGATAAGAAGCATAAATGCTGGAACGTTGCTTCTGTATCTCCTGCCTCAACGCTTCCTCAATAGGACCAAAATATCGATTTAACAACCTCATGTAATTGAGGCTTACCTCAATATTCAGATTCTGCCAGTCATACAACAATTCCGGATGTAAAGTGCCTGTAGTAGGCATCTTTAGTACTCGTAATCCCCTCGGGATAAGTCTCCGCTGTATGCAGACCTCAAAGTGCTGCCTCTGGGTCTGCATGCGCTTTAATTTGATTAAGTCCTGTTCCATTTTCTCCGTTGCCAGGCGTAGTTCCTCACTGTTATAAGTAAGTCCATCGTTCACATCATACGATTCATCTTGGGCCCCAAACAAAATTAACGGATTGGAGTCTGTTCTAAGACAGTCCGCCAAATGGTCCGTTGCAGGACGTGACATCACCAAGGCCTCCTGACTGCTTCCTATAACGTAAGGCAGTTCAATCGACTGTTGCACCCCTTCCATCATGCCTCCAGGTGGAACGAAATAGCTGATGAATGAATTAAAACAGTGGTACTTTCCGCTTAGAGTTAATGCTCCGTAGTAGGCAGCCAAAAAATAATATATAAATAAAATACAGAGGAGCAAAGCAATGAAGGAGTGAAAACACCAAAGTCCCATCCAAGAATACACTCGTTGTAGAAATGCGATATAATCCAAGACACACAAGTAAAAACTGAGTAGGTTTATTGTAATTGTTATACAGGTTAGCGCTTTCGCTGGTTAGCTTCTTCAGACCTCATACACTAAAATGCTCATAAGAACAGATTTAAATACCCAAAAAGGGCGCGAAAATTAAAAAATCTAATGCACTTTCTTTTTAATTAATACAATAAAAATCACTCATTAAAACATTGTTGACACCATCATATCAACACCTAAAAACATATACACCTCTGTGTAATGTATGTTAAAAGCATATATATTTGCATGTAAAAGTGTATGTGTGCATAATTGGGTACAATATGTGTGAGTATTGCATGACATTGTTATATGCCCAGCAGATAAGGGCGGGGGGGTGGTGATTTTTGACTCCCATAGATATCAACAAGACATGTTTTCCATGTTGGGAGATCAGAAGTTTTATGAGCCATTTACCAATGCTAGGGTAGATTCAATAATCATGAAGATACAGACTACCTTGAAAACTCTTTATGATAATGATATTATTAATCAAGTTCTTTTTGATTTCTTATATGTGCAACATCCGTTGATACCAGTAATACAGGGTCTTCCGAAGGAGCATAAAGACCCGATTACACCACCCATGAGACCAATAGTAGCTGGAAGGGGGTGGTCCACTGAACCTTTATCCATCTATATAGAAAGTCTTTTAAGACCTGTTGTGGACTCCAATGGTTACATTCTTAGAGATACCAAACAGTTCTTATTGGATTTGTGTCAGTTTACCAATACTTCCACCACATTGGATGATGTTTTATTTGTGACAATGGACGTTCAATCCTTGTTCACGGTAATACCTAACAATGTAGGTATTGATATGTTAGGTAGTTATTTGAAAAAAGTTGGAATCATCTCCGCTACCAACATTGAGTTGCTACTTGCCCTTTTGGACATAGTGTTGCACTCCAACATTTTCTGCTTTCAAGATAAGATCTTCCTCCAGCGAGATGGCGTAGCTATGGGCACATCTTGTGCCAATAGCTACGCCAATCTTGTTATGGCAGAGTGGGAGGGCAGTTATTTGTTTGAGAGTTATTTTTATAAGGAACATGTTTCCTTTTACAGGCGTTTTGTAGATGACCTGTTCCTGATTTGGACAGGTACACCTGTACAATTGGAGTCTTTTCTAGAAGAAATAAATATATCAACAGGATTCCTAAAGTTTACGATGGAATGGTCAGATTGCTATATTCCTTATTTAGATATCTATGTTGAGAAAATGGGCAATGGTTTAGTGAACACAGGGTTATACCGCAAACCATGTCATAAGAACACTCTGTTGCATCGACATAGCATGCACCCGGGCTATGTCTATAAGAACATAGTAAGAGGACAAGCAATACACATATCTAGATACACTCCCATGGATGCAACTTATGAGAAGGATATGGCTGAATTTAAGGAGATTTTGAGTGAGAGATGCTATAATGATACGGATTTGATGACTATAACAGATGATATGCCTAGTCTAAGGGGTACTAGAGCTAAACCCTATTTTTCTATTAATACAGCAGATATATATATGAACAGTATAGACGATGACAGAATGACTGAAGATCGTTTCAAGATTACACAACAAGCACTATTTCCTGTATATTATACCAAGGATATAGGCCCCATTAAGGACATTTTCTATAAACATTGGCATGTCCTCTCAGTGGATCCGAAGATCAAGGAAATTACGGGTGACAGACCCAAATTCATTTATAAGAATAAAAAGAATTTAAAAAGTCTCCTATGTTACCCTAAATCACAAGGGAACAATCAATACACAGAACAGGGTCACACCAGACCCTGCAATATGTGTAATTTTTGCTCCTTTATATCCACGGATAGTACATTTGTACATCCCCTGGGACTAGGTGATTTTAAGATCAGGGCTCAAGGAGATTGTATGACTAAGAATGTGGTATACCTGGCTTCATGCGACCTTTGTCAAGCATTTTATATAGGGAAAACGAATCGCTGCTTGAGAGATAGGATTCGTGAACACATCTACCACATCAGGAAAGGGAATTTGCATAATGCACTAGCTAGACACGTACATGATGTAGGTAGTGAACACTCTTTTAGGTTTAGGATTTTAGAACAGATATACTAATTGGTTTTTAATGAATGTAATTAGGATTTAATTGTTGAGCATATTTAACAGGACAGTTTGGATGCACTGGTCTTTTCTGATGAAGTTTATTTCAAACGAAAACGCAATGTGTTTGTTTCAACAAAGGCGTTAATGTTATGGTGATTGTTCTGTGAATAAATACGTGCTTGGTGAACTTGTCTCGAGTATCGGATTGCACTGTGGTGGGAACTACATCTGGGCTTTGCTGGCGATTTGTGGTTTTGAGTACTTTCAGCAGTTCCTTTTAGTTTATTCGTGGTGGTTTAAGGAGCGAGATGGACGGTTCTTCCACAGTGGAGTCGCGTGGCTCTGATGACGTAGGAGGTATGCGCAAACTAGTTGGGCAACTGACGGAGCTTATTAACATTTTAACTCCATTAAGTCAAGTTGTTTTGGACAACCTGGATATTCAGCGTTCCAATTATCGATCTAATCATCGACGATTTTCTGGTGGAGGCCATCCAGGAAGGGGAAGGGAACAGGGCGAGCTTATGGATCAAGAGAACGGGATCGGCGACCCTGGAAGAGAGAATTCTTTTCATCCCAGTGCTACACCCCGTATATTTGTGGATGGTAACCTCCATGGGCAGGAGAGACCGGAACGTAACGATAGCAGCAGTAATGCTGTGGATAATCCAGGTACTGTGAATTTTATTGGAGCATCCAATTCAAATATGAACAATTTGGAATGGTTACGCTCCAAGCCACATATTGACTTTTTAGTGAACAATACCAATGCGGTTGGTCTCATGAATGGGACCTATAAGCAAAAGTTGAACAATTTAAATAATTTAATGTATAAATATAGGGCGCTAGTCATAGAAAATGAATATTTACAGGAATGTATTGGGAAAGGTATAGTGCCTAAAGGCCTAAGGGTATTTAAGTTTCCCAATAATGTTTTGTATGGTTCTTCTTATTACAAAGAATTGGTTGCTGTTTTTAATAAATGTGGTTTGGATATGTTAAAACTGATTATCAAAGAAAATGAGAGAATTATGGATGATATACAGAACGATATTGAAATTTTGGACCAATGCATTCATAAGGATTTATTGTTCAATGTGCATGAGGAGAAAAATAAGTATTTAAATATTAGGAAAAATGTTGAACAGAGATGTAATGACCTCATACAAAGAAAGATTAAAAAGTTAGGGAGAGATTTACACGAATATAATACGGAGAATAGTTATCCTAAACCTCAGGGGACACATAGAATTTATGGAAATTTACATGTAGGGGTTGGTGATGGTAATGGTGAGGAAATAGATAATATGAATCAAGATAGAGTAGAAGAGCATTTGGGAGAAGGAAATGAGGAATACGATGAAGCCTTTCCCCCCTTACGTAGATCAGAACGTTTAATTAATAAACATGGTCCGTATAATGGAAATTTTCAGTGGAGGGGAGGCAGAAGGGGGAGGGGGAAGTATTACTAATCCCTCACCCAGATCTCCCAGTTAGTAATTCAGATATTAGCACTAATGAACACTGCCTTACATGGAATAATTTCAGTATTTACAATTTTAGTAGTCTACCTGTAGTAAAAGAACACTTTACACTTTTTTCTAAGGGCTTAAAATTCATCCCAAACAGCAATGGAGACATGTCTAAAAGTCTTTTAGATATAAAGTTATTTTTAAGGAAAGTGAATTTTAACATAATGTGGCCTAAAACTATACATAATAAGATAGGAAACGGAATGGAAAAGGAAGGATTGAAGAGAAAAAGTATATACAATCCACCTTTGCATCCCCAAATTAAGAATTTAGAGAAGGTGATAGAGAAAGAAGTCAGAACGACAAGTTTTAGTAATAAGTATTGTAATAACTTAACCAAGAAGGAAAGAGATCTTTTGTATGAAATAAAGAATAATAAAGAAATAAGAGTAATGAAGCCAGACAAGGGAGGGGGGATTGTATTCATGGATTATATCTTGTATGATAGTAAAATATATACCCAACTATGGAATGAGAACAGGTATAGTATAGTCTCTAGAAATGAGATTAACATAGCCTATCACAGAATAGATACGGCTTTATATGATATGTTACAGGAAGGGTTAATTAGTCCTAGCAGTTATGGGTTTCTGAAAGTTGATAAACCGAGGATCCCGGTTATTTTTGGGATCCCAAAAATACACAAAAACCCTTCCGACCCCCCTTTAAGACCTATAGTATCAGCCGATGGGTCTAAAACCCAGACTCTGGCTAAATATGTTGATGCAAAGTTGAAACCAATATGGACTAATAAAATAAGTATTTTGAAAGACTCTTGGGAGTTATTAAATGACTTAAATGAATGTGGATGGTATGAAAATATGTTGTTCGTAACTATCGATATTGTGGACTTATTTTCCTCGATACCACATGAGGAAGGGAAAAATATTTTGGAAGACACAATATTCACATATGAAGGCTTGAACAGGAATGACAAGCTAGCATGTAATTGGCTTATGGATTTGGTCCTAAGTAATAACTTCATCTATTTTAAAGGAGAGTTCTTCCAGCAGATCCAAGGAGTGGCCATCTTATGCTAATTTAATTTTGGCATCGTGGGAGGAGAAACACATTCTTAATTCCCCTTACAAGGATTGTTGGATCTTGTATAGAAGGTTTTTAGACGACATAGTCATTCTTTGGACTGCTGGTAGAGGGCTATTAATGGAATTTCTAGAATATTTGAACTCTACAACCAAATTCCTAAGCTTTACACATACTGTGTCTGACACTAGTTTGATATATCTGGATGTTGAGTTCTACAAAAGGGAAGGACAATACCAAACAAAAGTATATAGGAAACCTACCTATTGTAACTCCTTTCTACATTACACTAGCGGACATCCTAAACACTGTAAAAAAAGTATTGTGAAGGGACAGTTCGTTAGGGGTAGTCGGATGACAAGTCTAGATGAAGATTATTTAAAAGAGTGTGATTTTTTGGAAAGGATGTTTTGGGAAAGGGGTTATCCCAAGGACTTTGTGGAACCAATAAAAATGGAAGTAAGTGAAGGAAGGAAAGATAGGTTCCGTCCGATATATAAAGGGCAGAGTGATAGAATAAACAATCCATCCATAGAACCTTTGAATATGAATAATAATAAGACTGACGAACATACATTATCCTTAGTTTTAGAATACAATGGTATCAATAGGGAAATCAGCAAAATATTCTTTAGAGAATGGGAGAGGTTCGTAGCGCTCTCCGATATAGAAAACATAATCAATATCCCCAAAACTATAATTTATAAGAATTCTAGAAATATGGGGAACATTTTGGAAAGCAAGATCAAAATGAGCACTAAAAACAATAGTAAGAAGGGTACCTATAAGTGTGGGCATTGTGCACAATGTTGTCATATACTCAATGGAGAAGGACATTACATATCTAGTAGAAATAAAATGATTATTAGTCCTGAATATTACAACTGTGACACACAAGGAATAGTATATCTTGCAAAAATGTGATGCCTTCTATATTGGGAAAACTGAAAGGGCATTGAGAAAGCGTGTATATGAACATTTTTACGAAATTTCTGTTAAAAAAGAGAGCAATGCTTTATATAAGCATAGTGAAGTTTGCAAAGAATTCAAATTTAAGTTTCTAGTTATAGAACATATACAAAAAGACGTCCGAGGGGGGCCATGGGAAACTAGAATAGAATATAGAGAACTTTGGTGGCAAGTAGCATTAAATGCTGATAAACCCCCGGGGCTAAATGATAACATCACTATACTGCCCTTGTTGAAATTGAGGGCAGCCAAGTTATAATAACAACATATATTCTCTACAGCCACCAGAGGGCCCCCATATATAGTTTAAGGATGCATACGTAATAGGAAATTCACATTAAGAACATTTTTGCTCAAGATAGTTTTGCCATAGTATGACTTAGGTTTTATACATTTTAAACATAAAATGATATTCAAATGTTCTACATTTACATTAACATGTGACATATTTAGGATTCATGTATTTTAACACAATATTTTAACACAATATGAATATTCTGACAATTTATAATTACATTTAACTACAGTTTTTAATCATAGTTTTTATTAGGTTTTTTAAAAAAATTTTTTATATATATTTATTAAAACAATGTATATTTTTGATATTATCTAAATGAATTGTGTAAGCTTTTATGAATCTAATTGCTGCTAGGGAACAAATCAATATGAATGAGTCAATGGGGTTTAATGTTTGGTAACATGTACTATTGCTTTAAATTAAACTAATTGGTTTTTAATGAATGTAATTAGGATTTAATTGTTGAGCATATTTAATAGGACAGTTTGGATGCACTGGTCTTTTCTGATGAAGTTTATTTCAAACGAAAACGCAATGTGTTTGTTTCAACAAAGGCGTTAATGTTATGGTGATTGTTCTGTGAATAAATACGTGCTTGGTGAACTTGTCTCGAGTATCGGATTGCACTGTGGTGGGAACTACATCTGGGCTTTGCTGGCGATTTGTCATTTTATATAGGGAAAACGAATCGCTGCTTGAGAGATAGGATTCGTGAACACATCTACCACATCAGGAAAGGGAATTTGCATAATGCACTAGCTAGACACGTACATGATGTAGGTAGTGAACACTCTTTTAGGTTTAGGATTTTAGAACAGATATACACTTCCATTAGGAGGGGAGATGTGGATAATTATACACAAGCTAGAGAAACACAGTGGATTATTAAACTCAGGTCTGATATGCCACCAGGGCTCAATGGTAAAGTCCCTTTGAGACCATTGTTAAAAATGAGGAGTTTGAGACACAATAAATAACTGGTTATAGATGGTTTTTCAATATATTTCTTATATTTTTCTTTTTGTATGATTATATAGATATATCTAGTTTGTTTAGAACTTTGTTGCAGATTACTAATGAACTGCAATACTCACACATATTGTACCCAATTATGCACACATACACTTTTACATGCAAATATATATGCTTTTACCATACATTACACAGAGGTGTATATGTTTTTAGGTGTTGATATGATGGTGTCAACAATGTTTTAATGAGTGATTTTTATTGTATTAATTAAAAAGAAAGTGCATTAGATTTTTTAATTTTCGTGCCCTTTTTGGGTATTTAAATCTGTTCTTATGAGCATTTTTGGTGTATGAGGTCTGAAGAAGCTAACCAGCGAAAGCGCTAACCTGTATAACAATTACAATAAACCTACTCAGTTTTTACTTGTGTGTCTTGGATTATATCGCATTTCTACAACGAGTGTATTCTTGGATGGGACTTTGGTGTTTTCACTCCTTCATTGCTTTGCTCCTCTGTATTTTATTTATATATTATTTTTTGGCTGCCTACTACGGAGCATTAACTCTAAGCGGAAAGTACCACTGTTTTAATTCATTTACCACATAAATATTGGCAGTGGTTTGAGAACAGGCAAATATGATCACATATTAGCAGTGCAAATGAGGTTTCCTGTATGCATCACAAATTTTACGTGAGCCAACTATGCATCAGTACATGGATTATTTGACCTACCACACATAGCTTGTCCACTTGTAAAAAAGCATGATGCACAGTGATCTGGTATTCAATGTTTCTGAGCTGTATATAGCAGACAAAGGAATAATTCACCAGTGTTGTGCCACACATGCATGCCATTGTCAAAGCAGTACTATGACACATGTACCTATGCTGACAAATCTAGTATGTCTGATACTGACTAACATACACCATGTGGTGAACATTGAAGGATAATATGTTAGCAGCCCGATATGCAGTGGGTCATGTGTCTGGCATATCCCTGCTGTTGGAGATCTACAGACAAGCCAAGCCGCACCATATATATTAATCCCCAGCATGAGCACAGCTCTTGTGTTCCCCACAGTGTAACACGGTGCTCACAGGAAGGTCATATTGCAGGCTATGCATGCAGTATTAACATGATCACAACAAGCATCAAAGAAAACTGTGATGACTACATGGAAGCCTATTACCCTGTGTACCTCTTATGATACACATTTGGAACAAGTCATGTGCTGTAGCTGCAGAAGTACTGTCCCAATGTGTGTGCAAATTACACATCCACACGCTGTTCAAACATAATGCTATATTCCAGCCTTGTAAATCAAATGCTGTACATGATATGCATCGCTGTCAATCACAGCACTTGTACCAATGCTGGAAGTCACATTGTGCACTGCAGTAATCAGTGGTGCACATTCGGTTATATTTTTCCACCTCATAATACTATCAAGGTTATGCCGACTAAAGCTAAGAGTCTGCACTCACTGGAAGCACTCCCAATATCTGTGCATTCACAGAGACATGGTTGAAGGCCACAGACAGCACCCCGGACATGCAAGGCCACATGTTCAGACCTCAAAACACGCACAAAAGAACCTTAAGATTGGTCATACAGTATGATTCCCTAGAGCTACTCAAGTCAAATTAACTGTAGGTAATACCCCCTTTCATATCATTGTTAGCTATAGATCCCCCACCATGAACCATGAGAAACACTCTGCCTATCTGGACCTGTTTGAATCACTCACTATACAGCCAAACACCTTGGTGATGGGTGATTTAAACTATCCTTCCATCAACTGGGAGTCATATATGAGCACAAACACACTTGGCCTTAGGTTCCTAGACTCTGTTAATGCAAATGTTCTGTAAGAGATAATCTGTACCCCTAGAAGGGACTCAGATATTCTAGACTTAATAGTCACCAACAAATGTGTGTTGCCCTCCCTGGTAAGGTCTGATCATGTCAGTCTTGTTCAAAGTAACAGTCATAACTGACCCCCTTCTCAAGAGCGAAAAGGATGAAAAATTTCTTCAAAGAAAAGTATAGCCTCCTAAGTGATGACATGAATATTTTCAAACCCTCTGTTACTACTGTCAACAAAGACTCTAAACTGAGGTATACACAAATGCCCTGTATAAACACCTATACAAATGTTTAGACTCAGCTGCATCTGAACAGATCAAAAAAAGGTCCTCAGAAAAAAACAAGCCACGCTGGCAGACATCAAGCATAAATAGTTTACACAACTAGAGCAAGAAACTAAAGTGTGAAAACAAGAGGGAACTGACTCAGCAGAGAAAAGACACCCTCCACAACTTGAACAAGCAAATTAGATATCTTGGAAAGTCCTCTAAAGCCAATTATGAAGCTAAACTAGCATTCCTAGCTAAGGATAATCACAAGACATTCATTAGCTACTTCAGGAATCTAAAAGGGAAGGTCCATCTTTGTGCTGTACCAGTAGTGGATGATACCACTTATACTGACCCTGAACCTGCTAGCAGAGAGACTTGGCACAAACCTCACCCCCTGTACCCAACAGACATACCCCAAAGCATACCTGTCACCAGTTGTCTACCTAGTATCTCCAATGAGCATGTCATAACCGCACTCTCCATGGCAAAAAAACAAACAGCCTATATGGGACCAGATAACATCCCAGGCTGCCTTCTAAATGACCTAGGCCTAACCTGCCTTATCTGCAAGACCATGGACAGATGCATCATGGACCTTATCAACAAAGACATAAGTGGCCTTCAGACTCTTGACCTGACCCAATTATACTTATTTAAGGGTAGAGCATGCTTATTAAACCTGGTGGACTTCTTCAAGAATGTCACCAAAGCCCTGGATGAAGGCAAAACATACAGCCTACCTTGAATTAACCAAGGCTTTTGACACAATCCCCCACTCAGGCATCATTGAGAAACTCACCCAGCTGGGAATTAACCCATATGTTACTAGATGGGTAGCCAGCTGGCTCACTGACAGAATGCATATAGTCAATGTTGGGGATTCCACCTATACCAGCAGATCAGTTACCAGTGGTGTACCACAAGGATCTGTGCTGGCCCCCCTACTGTTTGGAACCTATTTCTCAGAAGTCCAGATGAATATAGATGGCCTGTGCTTACCATGTTCACCAATTACTGTAAACCGGGTGCAATCATCGAGTTCCCCATCAATGCTGACATACTTCAAAAAGGACTTACACAAACAAATGATTGGTGCCAAAGCCATAGACTTAAGCTAAATGCAAAATAAAATTGTTTATCATCCCTTTCAGAAAAGGGGAAATCCCTGCAAATTACAGTAGTAACAATACCCCCTTACTCAAACCCTGTGGTGACAGATTTGGGAACACAGGTTGATAGCAACCTTAACTTTGATCACCATGTGTCCATGGTGGTAAGGAAGGCCTTCTATGTTGCACATCTCATAAGTAAGGGCATTGCATCCAGAGCTGAGGATGTTATAACTCCCCTGTACTCATCCCTCATCAGACCATTAATAGAGTACAAAGCTCCCTTTTATATCTACCTCACCAGACACCTGCAGCAGCTGGAGAGACCTCAGAGGTTTCTCACCAAGAAAATTCAGGGCCTTCAACACATTACTTCCATGGATAGACTGAAGGCCCTGTCACTGTACTATATCTTATAGGCTACTGAGAGGTGACTTGTGCCTGGCCTACAGGATAGTCTTAGACCCTGCTGTAAAGGAATTGCTGCACATCTGCAAGTTAAATGGGACAAGATTCAATGACTCTAGGGATCTTAACCTACTCTGTGACATTAACAGTACATGCTGGAGATACAGATATGTCTCCCAGAGATTGCCACTCCCCTGGAATAAACTCCCAATTCATGTAAAACAGAGCTCCTCAATGACACTATTTAAGTGTAACAAAGAAAACTGGATGGGAGACCATAAATTTACCCCAGAGGTGTCACCTATGTCCCTCTTGGATAAAGGCAGTTGGTGATGATCACAGACTCGTGCTGTAAATATAGACCATACAACTTGGTCAATAAGGGAACAAAGGTATAACATAGCCGGGGCAAATAGCCTAGTAACCTCTTATGAACCTATGAACCTACAGACATAAGTTGCAAATACACAGTTGTTACTACCAGTGCACTCTTGTAATTACATATCAGTAACTCTGCACCTAGGTATAACAGCCTGTATTCCCTGGCAATTGCTTGTAGAAACAATGAGCTCCTCATATGGTTTGATATGCAGTACATCAAGAAATTGATTGTCAGTTACAAAAAATATGTGAGTTCAAGTAAAAAACACTGATCTTACAGTGGGTAATTAAGTACTTTTTGATATGCCCTTTAAATACACAACAGATGGTAAATTGTCAATATGTAGTCAAAGAAATGAGAAGTTAATCATCAGAGAAAAAAGGGATAAGCAAATTACTTGCACACTCTTCTTCTCAGCTGTGCTAAATCAGTCATATCATATCAAGACATAGAATACATGAGCATTCTTTACAACAAGAGCTTGTATTGCTAAATCCCAAAATGTGGTGGCTGAATGGCCAAAATTCAGGACTTATATATACTAAGTCCTAGACCATGATTTCTCAGAATATTCATTTTTTTCTAAGGTATGGCCGTCTCACACTGCTAGATTGTCTGTAAGTTGAAAGGGGTAGGGTAGGCTTTTCCCATGTAAAAGACAATCTTAAAGGAGAACATCAACGTTCTATATTTGCTCTTCTCCATATCTGCTCTTCTCCTGCATTTTCAATTTTTTTTTATTCAGTCTGTCAAAAGCAACGAGAGACCTGAGATTCCATTAGGGAGCTGTTATACACAATGATGCACTCATAGAAGAATTGTCACATAAATACATGCAAAGAGGCTACCAAATGTGCACTTTATATACACATATCCCATCACAGCTGTAATATCTCACCTAGAGACAGCAAATTCTAAATAGGGGCTACCAGTAGTGCATGATACCAATGTGCTTCATGTACTACAGAAGGGGTCTATATTATAATCTTGAATGTTTAATAGTTTGAATGCATAAACATCGATCTTTATGCATCGAATGATTAAACAATCGAAACACAATAAAAATATTTGTAGAACAAAAAAAAACTAATGAGTGTAGGCAGGGGGGCAAGCCCCCCTGCACCCCTCACACCCCCTGCTACTTAAATATACCAACTCTGAGCTTGCGCTACAGTGTAGGAAATGGAAGGAAAGGGAAGTCTTCCCTTTCCGCACTGTACTACGTTAAAGTGCGATCTCAGAGTTGGTATAATTAAGTAGTGGGGGGTGTGGGGGTAAGTATTTAGGGTAAGTATTTGATGTTTAAATTTTTTTTTTATTTTCAAAGTTACGGAACTTTGATAATATGGTGTCAACCATTCTGAATTTGATGTTCTGTAACTTCAAAATTATAATATAGACCCTGCAGAAGACCCTAAACAAAGCCGCTTTAGTGAAGTTGAATGACCATCTCACACTAGGTATATATGCCCCGTCAGAGAAGTAAAATGATGCCTGCAGGTCCATGGTACTGAGATATAACACATCACAGCACTGATGCTAAGCCCATACATTGCAGCATATATATATATATATATATATATATATATATATATACATATATATATATATATATATATATATATATATATATGGTTTCACTTCATATTACCGAAATGCTGAAATATCAAATTTCAGCATTTCGACCGTATAAAGCCGAAACCATCACAACACCGACACTTCACAATCATGAAACCAAAACATCGAACATGCACAATACAGCACACAACACACAAACCATAACACCCACACCACAAAACAATTAAATACAACAAAACACCACACAGACACACACCTACACTACTCATATGCAGGGAGGCCAGCCCCCTTCACCCCCCTAATTATATATGCTAACTCCAAGATTGCACAAAAAGTAATGAAAAAAATAATCACACACAACCAACACACACAATCATACCTCCACCTCCATACCCTAACCCACTCGTACAAGTTAGAAAAACACTCACCCACACTCACTCACCTTAAACTGCAGACACCATCCCAGACAAACGCTTACTCAACATCACGTACATGCATAAGCGCGAATTCGACATAGTCCTATTCGCGCTTATGCACTTTCGTTATTTTGCAGTTTTGACTTCATGGACACAAATTTCTGAAATTTGATATTTCAGCAATTCGTGTTTATGAAGTGAAACCATATATATATATATATATATATATATATATATATATATATATATATATATATATATATATATATATATATATATATATATATATATATATATATACACACACACACACACACACACACACATATATATATATATATATATATATATATATATATATATATATATATATATATATATATATATTTAGAACTGCAAAATCCAGAACAACACTCCAAACAACCTTCTGTAGAACTAGAATGGCTAAGTAGCTGCTGTGAAAAATAAATCCACCATGAAAAATACAGAAAAATGCTTCTTTACTTAAGTTCTTTGCTTCAGTTTAGTGCAATGAAGTAACAGCTAACAGCTCAAGGCTATAGCAGCAAACTGGTTTTGCCCTCTGGCGTCATCAGTGCAGCATTGCATCTTATTTTCCAAAAGGACTTAAATAATGGTTTAAAGTAACATTAATGACATCCTATTACATTTATATCAATGCATATCATAGAAAAAAACATTAAAAATATTACTACAGAATTTTTGGGCTTGATGAATGATTTCCAGGTGCCCAATAGTGACTATTTAGGGACTCTTGATGTACAATCTCTGTACACTAGTATCCCTCATGAAGGGTGTATCTTAGCAGTGAAATATTGCCTCCATCAGTCATGTTTATATTCTGATATGCATATACATTTTTTACTTAAACGTTTGGGCCTAGTGCTGGAACATAATGTATTTAGTTATCAAGATAATTGATATCTACATCAAGGGAACAGCAATGGACGCCACGTTTGCGCCTTTATATGCTGACTTATTTATGGGGTATGTTAAGTTAAGAGTTGATTTATCATGAAAATAACCTACTTAAGGGCTATTTAATTATGTGGAGATATTTGTTAGATGATTGCTGGTATGTATGGGTTGACCCTAAAGAAACATGGAATGATTTTGTGAGCTATTTGAATCCGAAGTCTTTTGGTATTAAATGTATTGGTAAACTAGATTTATTTACGATAGATTTTCTTGATGTAAATGTCACCAAATTAATTGATAGCAGAATTGTAACAACATTGTATAGAAAGCTATTTACTAAATATTCTTTTTTGAGAGCTGATAGTTGTCACCCTAAACATACCATCACTAATATACCTAAGGGATAGTTCCTGCGGCTTAGGCGAATTTGTAGTTCTACTGAGACATTTGCTGAAGACGCAGAAAAAAATGAAACATAGGTTTTTGGCTAGGGGTTACAAATCTAATACCATTACATGTGCTTACCAGAGTGCAATACAGATGCCTAGCAAGAAATTACTTGAATATAGGCCAAAACAGGATGAAGGGTTGAATTTTCAGGATTTTCCAAGATTGATTACTACCTATGGGACCAATACTTTTTAGGATACGTCAAGTTATTAATGAACATTGGCATATTCTTAAAAATTATCCATTTTTTGGTGGTATGGTGGATAATTATTGTCATTTTGGTTATAGAAGTGCTAAAAGTACTGGTGGTCCCCTTTTGGCCTTTAAAAAGGGAAGACTTGATGTCGGGAATAAAATGAATATTAAGAATTTATGTGATTCCACTTTTTGTGGTAAGTGTGTGGATTGTAAAGTAGTCTCTAAAACGAAATAATTTACTTCTGTCAAAACTTCTAAGGTATGTGACATTAGACACCTTATTACATGTGATACTGATTGGATTGTTTACATTGCAGTTTGCCAGTGTGGTGCTTTCTATGTGAGGCAAACATCTCGTCCCTTTAAGCATAGGATAGCTGCACATCCAAGCGATATTTATTGCAAATGGAATAGGAGTGCCTTATACAAACATATTATTGAACATGCAGGTGCCCACTTTATTTTTGTTGGCCTGGATGTTGTCACAGGAAATAATTTATCCAAACTGACTAAACATAAATTATTGGTTTACAAAGAAAGGCTTTGGATAATAAATTTGGGGACTATTTATAAACCTGGCCTTAATGAATATTGGTAGAATATGATGAGTTTTGATTATTTATGGCAGCTTTATGCCTGCTTATGTGATAATTATATACTTATGCAGTTATGTTCATGTGCATATGTATTTATTATGTTTTCTATATGTTGTAGCAGTTGACTGATGGTCATATATTTATTATGAGTTTTTTCTGTTGTTTGTGTTTTTATATATATATTTTTAATGTTTAGTTTCTATGTTATGCATTGATGTATATGTAGTAGGGTGTGGTTACTGTCACTTTAAACCATTATTTAAGTCCTTTTGGAAAATAAGATGCAATACTGCACTCATGACACCAGAGGACGAAACCGGTTTGTTGCTATAGCTTTGAGCTGTGAGCTGTTAGCTGCTGTGTGCTGTTTACTTCATTGCATTGAACTGAAGCAAAGAACTTAAGTAAATAAGCATTTTTCTGCATTTTTGTGGTGGATTTATTTTTTGCAGCATCTACTTAGCCATTCTGGTTACACAGAGGGTTGTTTGTAGTGCCCTTCTGGATTTTGTGGTTCTTTCCAGTTTGTTTGGAATGCAGTACCCTATTCTGGGCCTGTGCACCTGTTTTTTTTGTGGTTGTTGTAGATATATATGTATATATTTATATATATATATATATATATATATATATATATATATATATATATATATATATATATATATATACACACACACACACACACACACACACACACACACACACCACACACACATATACACACACACAGACACACACACACACATGCATATATCTTCAATATATACATACATACATACATATAATGCATGCAACAGCTATCATTTCACAAGTTAAATTTGCAATTTGCATACATCTTCAACACAGTAATGCAGTGCTAGGATATGGTAGCACATGTATATGCATTCATTTCATTCATTTATGAATTTGCTCATTCTCTGATTACCTATTTTTAATTCACTGCAGTGTCAATGGAGACCTAGTGATTATCCTAGCACAAGGCATACATACATACTCATACTGAATGCGGCACCAACTCAGTGAAGGAGATTCACACACACACACACACACACACACACACACACACACACACACACACACACACACACACACACACATACCTGTACTCACACACACACACACACACACACACACACACACACACACAATCACCTATTGGACAATGTTGAGGATGAAAAGTTCACTAACAGCAATCTTCAAAATGGATGAATCCAAACACCTTAGTGACAACTTATGTGGATACAGATAGGATATACAAACTCTAAACAGAAGACACCCCAAAATAGAAGTTATTTGTAGAAACAAGCATTCTGAGACACATTTTATGCATTCCTACTCAATGACAGCAGTTTCAACCGATCTGTTTTTAGGAAGCTATGTACTATTTACCATATCTCTGCATGTGACAGATTCATAGTGCATCTACTTATTAAACAATGCATCTGTAACGACTGCAGGTGAGTGTTGTTAAGCAGAGTTACTAGCCATGTACTCACTGTAGATCCTGTAGACCATCTAGTGCCACACATGCTATGGTTTCAACTTTCCTGGATGTCATGAATCTTGTAAAACCACTGCACTGTAAATGCTCAAGCAGAAATTCCACATAACGTTGACATATACATGCAGAGTACATACAACAGATGAAGTGCTATCACCTCTTTCAGACAGTAAAGTCTGTCTGGGTGTCACTGTTTAACATCAGACAACATATGCTGAAAGTAAACTCCAGTATAAGGATTACCACTCTTTATAGTTTGGTGAAGGCTATTACAACCTGTATAGAATACCTAGACTCCTTGTGATAAATGTGCTAATTGATGAAAAGGTGGCATAGCATTTCAGTACATGACTGATAAATTCATATGAACTGCAACAGAATAATCTCCTACAGCCTTGCCATAATCTTTGTTGAGTTTCTGCCATTTCCATAATCGTGGAACTTTGAGCTATAACTTCTAGAACATGCGTATGTGATGTCCTATGTGAACCATCAGCTGTAGGTTGCCATACTTATTATATATTGCTGATGTTATGGAACAATGCACACCTATTCATGCCTTCTGTGGCATGGCTACTGCCCTTCCAGACTCTTGTGCTGCTATTTTATGCTATGTAGTATTATCTATCTGGCTGCTATGTCTATATATAGATAATATATATATATATATATATATATATATATATATATATATATATATATATATATACATGTGTTCTTTTGAGCTGTGTAGTGTAGTATGATATATGCAATGCACATCCAATTTGACCCATAAAATGAAGATAACACCACGTATTAAATTTCATATACAGTTATTATACTATATGTAAAAGAACTAAGTTTATAAGAGCAACATTTAAAATCAGTCCCTATTTTTGTTCCTTTGTTGAGATTTTATTTGGATCGCTCAATTGCTGTCAGTGTGTGTGTGTGTGTGTGTGTGTGTGTGTGTGTGTGTGTGTGTGTGTGTGTGTGTGTGTGTGTGTGTGTGTGTGTTATACCTTTAATCCTCTTGAGCGAGAAATCTGGACAAAGCCATAAATAATGGGGGAGACAAAGGCTCAAAAATAGGGACACTTTAAATATTGCTGTTACAAAATTAGAAAGTTGATAGAACAGGTTTTGCATTAGCATGAATTTTCTGAAGAGTATGAAGTCTGAAGCTGAAATGTCTGTCTATATTTTTTTACTTCAACTCTAAATAATTTGCCAATGATTTGTCAGTAAACCACAATTTTATGAGAAACAGACCAAAAATATGAGGAAAAAATCAGGACATTCTGTGAAAATCTGTACAGTTGACAGGTAACTAGTTTGTCTGTGTGTGGAAAATGCATGTTAACAGAAACAGTGTTAGTCAAGCAAGTTTCTAAGTTTATAAGAGCAATATTTAAAATCTGTCCTTATTTTTCTTTCTTTGTTCCCCCTTTATTTATGGCTATGTCCAGATTTCTTGTAGTAAGATTTTCAGAGGTATGGTGGAGAGGTACGGAAACCTTTCAGGAGATGCTGATGCTGCCCAAGAATTGCTTGATCACTCTCAGTGTGTGTGGAATGCGTGGCAAAAGAAACCATGTTATTCTAGCAAGTTTATAAGTTTATAAGAGCAATATTTAAAGTCCTTCACTTGATTACTCTCATTGTGTGTGTGTGTGTGTGTGTGTGTGTGTGTGTGTGTGTGTGTGTGTGTGTGTGTGTGTGTGTGTCTGTGTGTGTGCGTGTGTGTGTGTGTGTGTGTGTGTGTGTGTGTGTGTGTGTGTATATGTATGTGTGTTGTGCGGTAGAGTGGCCATTATTTTGCAAAGCTACAGGGAGCCACTGCAGAGGGGTGGAAAAGCCGCATGTGGCTCCAGAGCCACAGGTTGCAGACCCCTGGTCTAGGAGGTGAGCAGGGTTGCTGTTATTATGATGATTGCCAGTGTTCATGTACTCATACCGCTAGATGTCTGCAAGTAGTGAGGATGGTGGTACTGATAGCATTGTGCCAGAATACACTTCTATATACCCAGATGCCTGCAAGTGGTGTGAAGTTGTGATGGTGACTGTGTGCTACTGTGCATATGTTTTTATATGCTGTGCTGTATATGTAAGGCATGTGCAGGTTGGCAGTAATAATGGTTCACTGTAATATACACAGACACACAGACACAAACACACAAGTATATTGGGAATGCAGTTGTAAGTGGTACACTTGGTGGCATTAATTATGGCATTAATGGTGGTGCACCAAAATGCACATGCATGGATGCACTTTGAGGGTTTTCTAAGGATGTGTGAGGTGGGGATGGGAGTGCACCAAAATTCAAATTTTAATAATTAATAGTGACAGTTATTGTGATAAACCTCAATCCAAATCTGTAAGGAGAGTGTATGGAGTGTGCAGGTTGGCAGCGATGTATATACCCTAAAGTGGTGTACAAGATGACAGTGAAGAATGTGAAAATCTGTGCATGGTTATGTATGTACTGTAGGACATCATTAAGATGTTTGCAGGGTGTTTGTGATGGTTATGATGAATGACAGTTCATAAGCAAGTAAGTATTTGAGAGTTTCTGTAAGTGGCTGTAAATGGTGGCAGTGATTACTGTGCACCACACTGCACAAGCGCAAGCACAAGTTATATACTGCATTCTTCATAAAAGAAGTGTGCATTGTGGCAATAATAGCGGTGAAATAAAATATACATGTATGTGTATTATGTGAGGTGTCTGTCAAAGGTGTGATGGGTGATAGTGATGATGTTCTGCAATGCAAATGTGTAACTATACTATGAGATATCTGTTAGAACTGTGCACATTTTCAGTGATGGTATAGTGAAATGCTGAAGCATGTATATTCTGGGAAGTTTCTATAATGAGAGTGCATAAAGGCAATGACAGCATATACTATGAGATAACTCTATGGGGTGTGCAGGGTGACAGTGGTGATGATGATAATACAACAAAATGCACATATATATGTAAGTATTATGAGTTGTCAGTAAAGAATGAGGAAGGAGGCAGTAACTGCACTTTAGAATGCACATGTAGCAATGCACTATGAGGAGTCAGTAACCAGGGAACAGTTTGGCATTGATAATTTGTACTTCAGAATATCTGTAAGGGACGTGCAGTTTGATGGAGATAAATGATGTATCACAGTGCATATTGAAGTTTACTGTAATGCAGTTATAAGGCCTGTGTAGGAACACATGGATAATGATGCTTTAAAATCAGACTTATGTATATATAGCGAGTGCCTGTAAGGTATGTGCAAGGTGGTATACGTTTTGCAGTGTCTATAAGTGGTATATAGGGTGGAAGGGATATCTGTGAGATATCTATAAGTGGCCTGCATTATTGCCTGAAGTATTGCAGTGATAGATTGCCACTGTACTTATACATGTGCATACTTTGAGATATATGCAAGGCATGTGCAGGATGGCTGTAATGATGGTGCTCCACACAGCACATGCATGGATATAGTGTGTGTTGTTTGCAAGTGGTGTACAGAGTGACAGTATTGATGATAATCCACAACATGCATGTATATATACACTGTTAGTTGTCTGCAAGTGGTTTACCTGATGGTGGTGGTGTACTATAGAGAAGTGCAGGGTAGCATTGATGTTAGTGCATTGCAATAAGTGATATATACTGTGAGATGTCTGTAAATGGTGTGCAAAGTGGCAGTAATGACAGTGCACACTTGTGAATTTCAAAACAAGGGGTCCTCATCTTTCATACTGTAAATATACACTGACATTTCTGTGCTGCTTTCTTGTACAAGTGTGTCCACACTATCAGGTGAACATCACCGCACACACAATAAAGGTCTCATACCTCTAGTGTGCAGTCTCTGACCATGGTCCTCAATGGCATATGTTTTGATTGTATACTTGTCTGTGCCTCTTTGTTATACATTGATGGCATTGGCATGTTTGTGTTTTCTTTATTGATGTTAAACAGCCATGAGCTGCAGCAGTTACTCAGCACTCCAGAGCTATCCAGAATATGGGTCCATGTATATCACTGAGCCATAGAATCCAGCATACATGCATCAGCATATTTGCCTTTGGTGTCTTTCCTTGCTGTAAAGCTAATGATGCTACAATGCATTGCAATTCTGCTGAGTGTGCAGCATGTATATGTCAGCCA
Source organism: Protopterus annectens (assembly GCF_019279795.1). Taxonomy (NCBI): domain Eukaryota; kingdom Metazoa; phylum Chordata; order Ceratodontiformes; family Protopteridae; genus Protopterus; species Protopterus annectens. Next base: position 262,814,303 of record NC_056739.1, read on the forward strand.
TAATGTGGTAAAGGCACACACTTCTGCAGTTTCGGGTGTTCTTCACCTGGGGATTATCAAGATCAGACTAGATACCGCATGACAGAGCAACAAAATTGTCTTAATTTCAGCCTAGGATATTACTTGTTGGCTGTGGTAGATGCAATGACAGAGTAAGCTCTGAGGTCAGTAGCATCAAATTATCATGACTTACTGACTCGCCAAAACAGGTGTGCTCAACAGTCATCTCTACAGACAGACACGATATGTTGATAGTAGTCAGTCTCCGCTTTCATTCTTCCTGCTTTTATTGTCACAAAGTCTTTTTAAAATCGGTTCTATATTAGCGGAGCGAAAATACATTTACGCAAATACGTAAACTTTGACACGTATTGCTCGAAACGGGATTAGAGCGAATGTCCAAAACCGCGAATGTAGATATTTCGAATTACCATGGTTGGCCCATCTGTGGATTAGCTGCATAAGGTAAGTGTTGGATATTTAGGGACTTTAGGGTTAGGGTGCAGGTTAACATTAGTGTATAGATAGGTAATGTATGTAAGATTTAGTGTAGGGTTAGAAGTAGGGTTTTGTAAAATGTATGTATGTCGATTGTTCATTTTGTTAGTGTATATTTTCGTAGGGGAAGTGTGCAGTTTTGTTAAATGTATGTATGTAAATTATTTATTTTGTTAGTGAATATTTTGGTAGGGTAAGTGTGCGGTAGTTACGGTACTTAGTGTTAGGGAGGGGTTAAGGGTAGTGCATAGTTAGTTGTGTATGTGGGGGTTAGTATAAGGCTAGAAGTAGGGTTTTGGTGGTTACTTTAGGTTAGAAGTATGGTTTGGTTAGTGTATGTATGTGGTTTATTTATTTTTTTTGGGTAGGTAGTATGTAGCGGGTGGTGGGGTTGGCCGACTATGACAGTTCGGTATTTTATTTTTCGCTATTTAGTGCATTCGGGATTTTCGTGGTTTGAGGTATAGGGGTCGATGTTTAGGTATTCGCTATAAGGGTTTTTTGATTTGGTAATATAGACCCTTTAAAATCTTGTATACCTAGCACTTACATGAGATGTTTGCCATCTAAATGTTATTTACACATGTTGCATTTTATCCTGCCATATCAGATTTATCTTGCTTTTGTGGCACACATTTTAGACAAATAGAGGATTGATAATGGTAATACACACTTGGCAGACCCATGCTTGCTGCAGGTGGCATAGGTATATGGTGAGACTTGCTGTGAATGTTACTTCCATGTCTTTCTCTGGTTAAGATATCTAATTATCATCGGTGATGCTGCAGTGTGGATGAATCTGTTCAGGATGCAGTACATGAATCATGAGGCAGCTGAAGAGCATCTTCATTATCCATTGATCTGAGAACATGAATGATGCTATGTGTCCTCCTTTAATCTCTGGTGCTTC
>NC_056739.1:262823210-262853210 GCF_019279795.1 Protopterus annectens
TAGGCTTGCGCCAACAGTGTGGCGTGAAGATGGCACAGTAGCGCCAAATGCATATCAATGTAGGCGCACTGCCGACACAGCCACGTGCACAGGAAAGGAGCGCATAGGGCGTGTCGAAGTGCCGCACTGAGGCGTGGAAATGGCAGCTGTCGACATGCAACCTAAAATAATCTGTCAGTGTCCGTGGATACTGAAACGTATGCAAAGCATGCAAGAAAGTACCTGCGAACACAAAGTGAAGAAGCAAACACAAATGCATGGTAGGGAATAACGGGTCCCTATCCCATGAACAAATGACATGGAAGACCGTGTGGCTGTAGTCCAACGCAGTGTAGATAGCCATACCAAGTGGAAGTGAAAGGCATCATATGTTAGCGAGCCGCCAGTAGGTATGTCCAGCCCAATGGTGAGGGTCACCAGCTGACCCATAATGTGAGGGAGGGTACACAGCTGGGCAGATGTGTCCATAACAAATTACACAAGAAATGTAGATATCTAGTGACTGTATGTCATAATCATATCCCACAAGGCCTGTAATAGTCACATACAAAAGGTATGTCCGTATGTCACATACCAAATGTGATAGGAAATAGAATAAGCATGCAAATGAAACAGAAGGAGCATATAAACAGCTACAACAATAAGGACACATGTAGGCTGAAAGGAACAGTATTATCCGTACCGTCGACTAGGATTACCACCTGTCCCACTTGGCAAGCGACAGTCCCTCTTTGGGCAGTTGTATCCTGAAAAAAACTTGTAAAAATGGCAAATGTCCTGAGATTATAGGACAAAATTATTCCCTATACGTTATGTAATAGCTGCATTAAACAGTTTTTCTGTATCTAAATTACATAAATGTTGTAAGAAACAGAATAAGCAACTAAAATGCTACATGACTAAGCTTTTATATCGGCAAGAATTTTAAGTTCTACCCTGTGTACTGACCGTGGGTATGTATCAGCCTGTAAAATGTGATGTTTGTACCAAAAATGTCCCACTTTGGCCAGTTAAAAGGTGGCAACCCTACCGTCGACTGTGGGGAGGTGTTGTCCACTACAGTCGGATATGTGTATGGAAGATATCCCATCCTGGACATAGGAAAAGGTGGCATCCAACCAATGAGTACATCAGGCTGCCAAAATCCGGAAGTCAGCGGTACAAGCCGAACTTGTCAGGATGTGTCACAGTCGAATGGGTAGTACCCAGGTATACCAACCATGTAATGAAAGTTAAGTATGGGCGTGTACCTATGTGCGTGAGGTATAGCATGTGGAAAGCAAACATAGCAGGGTAGTCCACACAACCATACAGGTACCTGACACATGTAGGGTATTCAATGTGTTACTCTGGCCATGTCATGGACCAACAACCAAAGCGGTGATGTATGGGGTGTGAGGAATCTGTGTGTGTGGGGTGGATGGGTAATGGTACAATCCTCCAAGGCGATACTGTGTTGTATGCAGAATAGGTGAACCGGAGGTGTATGAGGGAGCAGCGGGTGAAGTTGAAAGAAACACAAACACATGTATAAACAGCTGCAATACAAGCAGACAGGCCATACTGTAGAACACAATCCCACAATTATATGAATATTGAAATATGCGATACAAATGTATAGATATGTCACCGGCACATACCCACAGATTGGTGCTGATGGAACTGGCCATAACAAATGCAACATACCTGGATGCATAATGGACTACCCAGCATCCCCTCCACATCACACAACCCGCTCCCGTACCTGAACGTCCACCAAATCCAGCCGTACTTTGCCTACTGGTTTGGTGCAGCCACAGCTACACATAGTGACCACTACGCATATGTAGTAGGTAGTGTCACCCTAGGCCATTGCAGGATTGCACACTAAGTATCCCTTGCATGTAAAGCCCTCAGCACATTTTCATAACTCCAAAAAGATGTTCGTTATTTTGCTTGTTGTGGATCAGTCCAATTTTTGGATATCCCTCATGGGATACATAACCTGTGTAAACATTAGAACGGAAGACACGAAGTCCAGTCCTGTAGATATCTGGACAGAAGTTGGTATGTGCATTAGAGGTGCATGACACTGCCCAGCCCTAAGTGGTTATGCATAACCTACTACCCAGGATCAAACACCTGCCCGTGTCGCACGTGTCCCGACATGAATAAGTGGGAGAATATATTGCACACATTCGCATAGTGGCAAATGGTATAAGGGTAATGAAGGCACTGACGTAAACAGGATAACCTGATCTACTGTGTGAAGGACAAGTAATGTGTGTGTAGGTGTGACCGACCATACCTGTCAACCTCTGAGAGCAAGATATCTGGACAAAGCCATGAATAAAAGTGGGACAAAGGCCCAAAAGTAGGGACAATTTGTAAAGATTGCTCTTAGAAACTTAGAAAGTTGATAGAATAACAGTTTGTACATTGGCATTAATTTCCTGAAGAGTATGAAGTCTGAAACTCAACTTTCTGTCATTATGTTCTGACTTCAGTCTTTAATGATTAGCTACTGATTTGCCAGAAAATAACAGTGTATTACAGAGGTCTGTACATATTTACAGTAACAAACCTTCACATTTGTTTTCTGTACTACTGCATACCTGTAGTTAATTCATGTCCAAAATAATAGTCCTGGTATGAATGCATACAGGAAATAGTCAAATGTAAATGGGAACACCCCTCACCGTGGATTATGTATTGTAACCACCCCCACCCATATTATGTATTGCCAACATAAAAAGCTGCTGACAGGTGCCAAAACACCTGTGTCTGTAAACAGAGGTAAATATTTATAAAATGGACAAATTCTGTCCATGTGCTTTGCTTGATATTTAAACTCAGTCAGGGCAGTTCTGTTCACCAGGCGGGCAAGACTAAACCCAGATCACCACATGAACACCCTGACAATCAAAGACTTGTATGTGCCAGGACTATACGCCTTGGAGTTCTGCATATCCTTGGAGTGATTAAATATGCAGCTTGGGTCCAGAGCAGTAGGGAATAGGGAATGTGTAATATGTAGTACCCGTTTTTCCCAGCAGGAGAATGGATGCCTGTGTTGTAAGTGAAGCGGTGAGGCGTATGTTAATGTAGTTATGTACTATGGGCATGCATATAAATGAGTCAGAACACCAATAGTATAGTGGTTACAGCATCTGGCCAATGTGAATGCAGTCCTGGTTCAACTACGACTACAGCACATATAATTTTAAAGTGTAATGAATGCGTCTGTGCTGTAAAGACATTTAAATATGTAAAGGTGAACGTGTGTTTCGCATATGTCCATTAACCGGATTACAGATATTTTACTGATACCGTCACAATTAATAAATCCCACGTAAGCACAAAGACTCAGTAAACATATGTAACCCACAATAAGGATATGCAAGTGCACCTGCACATGTGTAATCCGCTCACAGCATAGCAAATGAATGCTGTTTTCTACACGTTATTTATATAGCTATATATGGATGTAAAATATTTGTGTATAGATATATAGCCACAGAGTTAAACTAAATAAATATATGAAATAAAGAATGTACAGACATATATATATATATATATATATATATATATATATATATATATATATATACACACACACACACACACACACACAATACATTAATTGATATATACATAACAAACATATAAACATATGTCCTTATAGATATAACACATGTACATAAATAGGTTATGTCATAGCTATTATGGATAGACATACAGACATGCAAGAAAGGTAAATACACTGCTGCTTTCCAAACCATTGCCCGGAAAGTACCAGTGTGCCAGATCTGCAAGTTCCACTCTTTAAACATGGATATAGGTGTCCTTTGCAGGACCCCAAAAATTGATCCACTACAGGCACCGTCCTGTAATGATTGAAGCAAAGAAAGTCACATCCACAGCTACAATATAGCTGTACATGCAACAGTAGCTTGTGCAAGGGTAATAACACATGGGTTGACAGAATGTATGACATATGTCCCGATACGCGGAGAGAGGATAGTGCTTAGAAGTGTCTTCATACTTTATTATCACTCACATTAAATATGTCTTATGACTACTGTGGACAGGTGTCAGGTATGGGAATCATGGGTATGCAATAATGGGCCTAGGTGCCTAGGTGTTGGTTGGCACAGATTTATTAGGTCCGCCCCATGGGAGTGATTAATATTCCTATGTGGGTATAGCACACGCCTATATCTTCCAAAGATGAAGAACCCATCTACTGGATATTGTGTAAACCATTGGGGGAAGATGTAGGGACTTATATCAGTGTCATGTAAGTGATTATCATGGATGTACATGCGTACAAATAAGATGGTAACCATACCTCTCAACCTTTCAGTATAAGACATCTGGACAAAGGCATATTAAAATAAGTACAAATAGGGACTATTTTAGATATTCCTCTTACAAAGTTAGAATGTTGATAGAATAATGGATAATTCATTAGTATGAATGTTTTGAGGGTTACTAATTATAAAATACTAATGTCTGTCATTATTATCTAACCTCACAGTCCTTGATGACTTGCCACTAATTTACCAGAAATGCACGATATTATGAAAAAAGGAACAAAAGTATAAGTCTAAGTTCGGGACATTTACCCAAAATGTGTACAGTTGAGAGGTATGAAGGTAACCCTGTCCTAAATCTATGTACAGAACTAGTGATATTAGGTGGACAGGTGTGAAGAAAGACGTGATGACAAATGACAAAACATGCATAAGTCAAAAGCATGTACCTCGATAAATGTGAATGAATACTTATGCGCTGTGATAGTCAATGTGGAAGGTTAATAGAAACAAAATAAATGTGTCCCTCAGGGTGTTATGCAGTGTCCCCGATACAGTGTTCCATCTCCCACACTTGCATGTGAGTTCTGCCACTGACGGAAAGCACAAATACCGGTGAACACATAAGGTAGATGATAGCATAATATATTTTGATTGGCACCTGTTGGCTTTTGTGAGGAACACAACATGCTGGGTGGGTGTGTCCTGCAAAAGGAATGTAATGGCATCTGGCCTGTGATTTCTTCTTGTGTGTAGTGGTGTAATAAAATGATATATCTTGTATCAGAAACAAATACATGTTATAGGAAACAGTATTATTGACTATACTACTACAAGAAAAATCTGAAGGTATGAAAAGCACTGAAGTAGTCAGTTTAGTATTGACCGCAGGTATGTGTTGACTTGTCAAATGTCACAGCTGTATATATAGTACCTATAGGGCTGTCACCTTTACAAATGATGAAAGTGGGTGCTGCTCTGTAGAAATGTCAGACGTTGCAGGTCAAAACATACCTACAGCCATGCATACTCCACAAATAGACATATTAGCACACAGCAAAGCTTAGGCCAGGATTCATGGAGCCTTGGCCGGCATGTACGAGTAGAGTAAGAGTAGAGCAAGGCAAGATGTCTGCCAAGCTATTCAGCAATATCCTGTAGGGGCGTGTAAGACAGCCCCTAAAACAAACGTTGCACGGACAATGTTAGGATATGCAAATTACCCCATTTGTAAGTGAAAGCTATGCAAATGATGTAAATTTGCAATACATGAAACAATAAGCTGTTTGTGCAAGAGTAGAGTTATGTGCAGAAATGTACCCGGATGTTAACCGAATTACGTTCTGCAAGTAGCTAAACGGAGCAATGTCAGCTGCAAATAAAGGATGAATTTAGTTGAAGAAGCATGCCAATGGCCAAATATAAGGCCAGTGGCATTTTTTTCCATTGGAAATTAATAAAACTCTATTTGTCCTCCCCCGATCTCCAGTGTTTAAGCGTAGCGCAGCTGTGCGAAAATGCTCTGTGCTGTCAAAACAAGAAAAATATTTAAAATATACATACGAATTCTAATTTTAGTTAAAAGTTAGTTCGCCATGCAGGTGAATGGCAAGCTGAAGACAATATGGCTACTGAGTACTGGTTGCTATGCGTGGAAGTGCTCTGCCAGAGATATAACCAAGCATTAGTAGGCAATCCGATGCAATTGAGGCTGAGGATAGTGAATTACAATTTGTCATGCCATATGGGCCAAGCCACTACAGTGTAAGAGTAGGTTAAGGGGACTATCAGAGTAGAAGATAGGTGACATCATGAGTGTGTATGTATAAAACACTGTACTCTTATCGGAACAGTGTGTCACATGTTTGCTGTCAGTTACTCATCAGTGGAAGAGGCGTGTTATGATTTATCCTAGGTAAAGTCAGGAAACTGTCGGTGTACGCCATGGATATCACTGAAGTTTCTTGCAAACCTGCTTACAGTGTGTTCGCACCTGTGCATGCCTGTAAGCCCGAGTAAGCATGTGTGCATGCGTGTCAGCCCATGTGCGCGCGTTGAAGAACGAGTAAGCTAGTGTAAGAATGTTGAAGCCCGTGTAATGTCATGTAAGCCAGTGTACACGTTTGTAAGCATGTATAAATCTGTACTACACACATCACACATGTACTGCACACTCTGAAACACATGTTGCCAATACTACATACGTCAGTCAAATGGCACATGGATGGATAATAAATCTTCAGAATTAACAGTGCTGTAAACTATACTACATTGATGGTCATAGCTGCAATGCTTCATGCCTGCTTACATACACCTAGAAGGATATCACACTTTGTGTTAACAACATTTTAACATTAATACAGTGCTATAAAGCCACTCTGTGCATCAGCACCATGTTAGTCTGTTCCTGCATCAATGTTACACATTACAGGTGGTGGCACAGGTGTCATCATATGCACAGGGTATGGTGTTTCTTTTCCAGAGCCTGTCATTGAGCCATCCAATCAACATGTAAGTATGTGTGTGTGTGAGGGACAACAGTGTTTGCATGGCCCAATGTCGATGCAATGTGTGTGTGTATGTGTTAGCCCTAGCTGTTTGTTTTGTGTGTGTGTCTGCATGTACACAGTTTCAGCATGTGTCAGCCATATACAGGAGGTTGTGGGACAGTCACAGATCGTACCTGCCAGGCTGTACAGATCCCCATTACTGGCCATGGACACCCCCTCCATGCATTCAACAATATTCCAGTCCTGCACCTGTCAATGTACACACATACATTCTTGAGATCTGTATCACAACCTGTGGATAAACGGGAGTCAGTAATGTTAACTTGATTTGCATAGTATTGTCAGTTAATACATAGTTATATGAGCCATACTCATCCTCAAAAGTAATAACCACTGATGACTGTTGCTAATATGTGCACACGACCATTTAAAGGTGCTGTACTATCATTGTTTTCAATGTCCCTTGTAATACCCAGCAACATAATAACTGGTCACTACACAACTATAACCCAGGATCACTACAGCACACAGTATGTGCACTATCACAGAGCCATAGCAGATTTACATACATCAAAGGTGATCACGTACAGATAATGCAACACATTAGATAGTGCTAATATCCACATACATATCTATCTACATTACATATATATATATATATATATATATATATATATATATATATATATATATACATACATACACACACACACACACACACACACACACACACACACACACACACACACACACTTGGCAGGGTTGGGATCAGAACACAGACCTAACTACCTTATCACACTACAGCATTACACATTTACAGAACGCGCTACCGTGATTACTAGATCACAGCATTCACACAGGCATACGTCTAGCTTTCTGGCATCAGCATCAAAGGCAAAGATGCCATACGGATTCTATGGAGAGTGAATAGTGTAAAAGCAATGTACTGTTGTCTTGCAGCGGGAAACACACACACACACATGCACATGTGGCAGGATTGGGATTAGAACACAGACCTAACTACCTTGTCACACTACAGCATTATGCATTTACAGAACGCTCTACCAAGATTACTGAACACAGTACTCCCAGAGGCATACTTCTAGGTGGGTGACATCATCCACAAAGGCAAAGACGCCGATAGGGAATGTATGTGTTGTGAGGCATCTAAAAGCATTACTGTGTCCCCAGGCAGCTGGAAACACACACACACACACAAAGGCACACACTTGGCAGGGCTGGTAGTCGAACATACACCTAACTACCTTACCACACTACAGTAATACGCATTTACAGATTGCGCTACCGAGATTACTGAGCAAAGCACTCCCAGAAGCATACTTTTAGGTGGGTGACATCATCCGCAAAGACAAAGACGCCGATAGGGAATGTATGTGGTGTGAGGCATCTAAAAGCATTACTGTGTCCCCAGGCAGCTGGAAACACATACACACACACACACACACACACACACACACACACACACACACACACACACGGCAGGGCTGGTAGTCGAACATACACCTAACTACCTTACCACACTACAGCAATACGCATTTACAGAGTGCGCTACCGAGATTACTGAACACAGCACTGCCAGAGGCATACTTCTATGTGAGTGACATCATCAGCAAAAGCAAAGACGCCGATAGGGAATGTATGTGGTGTGAGGTGTCTAAAAGCATTACTGTGTCCCCAGGCAGCTGGAAACACACACACACACACACACACTTGGCAGGGCTGGGAGTTGAACATACACCTAACTACCTTACCACACTACAGCAATACGCATTTACAGAATGTGCTACCGAGATTACTGAACACAGCACTCCCAGAGGCATACTTCTAGGTGGGTGACATCATCCACTAAGGCAAAGATGCTGATAGGGAATGTATGTGGTGTGAGGCATCTAAAAGCATTACTGTGTCTCCAGGCAGCTGGAAACACACACACACACACACACACACACACACACACACACACACACACACACACACAGAGGCACACACTTGACAGGGCTGGGAGTCAAACATACACCTAACTACCTTATCACACTACAGCATTACGCATTTACAGAATGCGCTACTGAGATTACTGAACACAGCACTCCCAGAGGCATACTTCTAGGTGGGTGACATCATCCGCAAAGGCAAGGATGCCGATAGGGAATGTATAGAGATTGAGCAGTCTGAAAGCATATTACTGTCCCAAGGTAGACATAAACAAACACATGGCAGTGGTGTGATCGGGGCAACTAAATATCTACGGAGCACTACAACAACACTACATAGATATGGGATGCACCACAGACAGTACACCTTGCAAGACAGTCAACCAGTGTGTTCAATGTAGGCATCCATCGTGACGTTGAAAATGGACATCTGTTGCCTGGATGTCCACCATCGCTATACAGGATGTCAATGGCCATGCCCATACACAGAGGCACATCACTAACACAAGGTGTCACTGGCCATGCCCACACGCTTAGTATCACATGTCCGTTTGGAATGTACTGTGTGTCCATCTACACAACAGCGTACTGGGCATGCTCACACACTTAGCAGTTGCAAAGGGCCGTCTTGCATACACACAGATTCTAAACACATAAAGGGCGCAGTTTGTAATGTACTGTGTGTCCAACTACACAATGGCGTACTGGGCATGCTCAAACACTTAGCAGTTGCAAAGGGCCATCTTGCATGCACATGGATTCTAAACACGTAAGGGCGCAGTTTGGAATGTACTGTGTGTCCAACTACACAACGGTGTACTGGGCATGCTCACACACTTAGCAGTTGCAAAGGGACGTCTTGCATGCACACGGATACTAAACATGGAAGGGCACAATATGGTATTACTGTCACCACGTACATGAAGGCCACTCACATGTATTGACCAGTACACACTCAGGAGCCATCACAGATGTCTGAGGTGCAGATCACAGAGGTACACACTGCAGTCTACAATGTAGCCCTCAGACATCACCATGTCGTTGGACCAGCAATACACAGCCATACATCAACACAACACCATGTGACTCATGACCAGTGGACTGCACATAGGTGTACAGCAACTGTGCAGACTACACATGTACCGACAGGGTTCCATCATGTGTTATGCATTGCAATGATACCACTGTACATAACCAGGTCAGCTCTACACATACCAGGAGCCCTGGGTCTTACACAGCTGTGACAGATGACTGTCGCTGTACACCAATGAACACACATGTTTGGATATGTCATACATGTAATTGCAGTGGATATGTGCATGGACCACACACACAACACATATGTACATAGCATAGCTTTTGCTGTCCTCCATGCAGACAAGTGGCTACAGCAATCATATGCACAGAAATGGAAGGTGGGTCCATGGCTGTTGAATGCTAACAGTACATGAGGTAGCAATGTTGACCGAGGACACATTCCCTCTGTACTAGTTACCCATAACACCCATCATATTATACAACAGTCCATGTGTTATGTATGTCAACACACATGTCCACCAATTGCAATGCATACAAACATGGCTACATGACAGGCATGTAGGACCAACACACATGTACAAACTGTAGTGTGCATGCAGCTACCATGCATGTGCAGTAGCTGATGTAAGTAACTCATCTGTGCCTAACTACAACATGCAGTTGCAATGCAGCCCCATCACTTGACACCTGTATATGGTGAAAAACTGACAGTACAGTAGGATGTACATCAGGTATGGATGGATGTGTGTACATAAAGTGGTGATCCACCTGTGTAGATGGATGTTCGCCGGGGACAGTGCACAAGTGTGTCACAAGCCATCCTACCATTACATGTTCAAACAGTACGCTATGCTACTGTTACTTGACGGTGAACACATATAACCTACACAGTGGTCGGGTGTTACTGACTGTACGTCACTTGACACCCGTAACGCTTACATCCTCCCATGTGCATATAGCAGCACAATTGCCGGACATAGCGTTGGTACACATAATGCGGCCAATACTGCTGCATGTCTGTCAGACGTATCATCATATAGCAGGTGTATCATTCACAGTACTGCCATGTGTGTTTGCATGTGTGACCATATATGCCACATATGGTGGGGAATACATCCCAGTTGTTACACACCCCTGTACACTGTTGTATACATCTGTCCATACTGCAGTGTGGAAAGCATGACGTAGGCAGGTGTGATGTGTATGTCACACACATCAGCTATCCGTATGTGTACGACATTTGTGGTCTCCACAGTGTGTGTGTGTGTGTGTGTGTGTGTGTGTGTGTGTGTGTGTGTGTGTGTGTGTATGTATGGCTGTCTGGTGCATGGAGTGAGGGTTTATGCTACCATACAGAACACACAGGATCCCTAACCCCTCATGGTGATGCAGTCTACTACCCTGTTGATGCCATCGGTCTCAGCCATACTGGCTACCTGTACATGTCGTTTCTCTGTGTCGCGTCGTGTGGGAGCACAGTACTGTGAGGGTGATGACCACATAGGCAAGTCTCCTCACCTCAACATTATGGGGTGTGCATTGTAGTGTTGTTGACCCCATGAGTGTGGGCATGTTCCTGTAATGTGACAGGGTACTACTGCTACACAGTGAGGCCTCATGCTATCAAGTGGCCTCTAACATTATCATTGGCCAGACCGCTGTGTACAACCCCTGCACCATGTCAACATACCTGTGATGTGACCTGGTATGGATGTCACATCTCTAGCCACTGTAGCCTATTAGACTGCACACATGCTGCTGGATCAGTATATGTGTGGACATCTGTGGTATGTTAGACTTTCCAGCAGTCCAGTTGAGGCTACGTATAGCATGCTTATAATGCCATACGTGCCTGTGAGTACTCCACAGTTACACATGGGAGACTGCAAACAGTGCTGCCTGTAGGCACATGTAAGTAGACCATAAGGATGGAACCAGGGCATCATTACCAACATGCTGTTACTGTTGTTACCGAGACACATACTGTGAACATATAACAATGCATACACTGCTACACCTGTACTACATGGTATGTCTGGTGCGTGTCAACAGTACACAACTAATGTAATATACATGTCTCTCACTATTTTTACACAACTAATGTAATATACACTTCCCTCACTAGTCGTACACAACTAATGTAATATACACGTCTCACTATTCTGTTCACCCTGTGCATCAGACCATTTGAGCATGTCTCTGCACCGATGGTGTGGATGACAGGGATGTGGCACAGGCTTCATCATATGCACAGGGTGATAATGTTTGCCAGGGGCATAGGCTGCACCAATGGGTAACATCATGTGTCTGGGTAAGGGCCGGTGATATGATTGGACATGTCTGTTCAGTATGCATGTGGATGTTGTGGTGCCCTACAGATGTGTTTGCTGAGTGCGTGTATGTGTGTGCACACAGTTCTGCCTTTTGTGAGGCCTACACAGGGGTATTATTGACAGCTCCAGATTGTACAGACAAAGTTGTACAGCTCACTGTGTCCGGACACTGCCATGTGACCTGTGCCTGCCAGAGGTTGCACGGGCACTACCAGGTGGAGGTACAGATTGGCTACTGTCCGATGACACATGTCCACTGGAACCGTGTCCCCAATGGGAACATCCAGGGCCACGTCCACGTGGCCTGCTGTGTCCTGGTGTGGACAGCGCAGCACCAGTTGCACTGCTACTGCTACCGGCACTATGGGAGTGGGCATGTGAGGTGACATGCTCACGTTGACCTGCACTAGGCGATGTAGCTGGCCTACGTCAACATGGCCCACGCCTCACTCCTACCAGATGTTCCAGCACAGACAGCTCACGCTTGCGGATTGCCATGCCATGGTCAAGGATTCCGACCATGTCACCCAATCGCCTGTTCATAACATCAGCAATCTGCTGTTGAGCATTTGCCAATGCCTGGATGTTGTCATTTAGGGTACAGATAGCAGCCCTCTGCAGCCTCTGCCCTTCTCTGTTCTGCCGTTCAGCACGTGCCTGTGCTGCCATTACAGTCTGGAACATGCGTCTGGTGATACCAGCTGCTGCGCTCTGTCCTGCAGGTGCATGTCTGCCAGAGGTCCTCCTATGAGCAGCACCAGCCACATGCCTGTGTGGCACATCTGCAGACATTATACTGACACCATGGTGTGGAGACACATCTTCTGTAGCCACAACACGTTCCTGTTCCATGCTAACAGATGCTGACTGTCCTTCCTCTATGGCCACTGGTGATGCGGTATGTGTTGGCAGCAGAACTGTGTGCGGGGAAGAGGGGGACAAAGCTGGAATGGCAACCATTGACACAGATTCAGCCCCTGACAGCCCTGCCTGTACCTCATGCATATTTTCATCACTGTTGGTATCTGTGGGGACACTAACATCAGATGGACCGCAGGAGGGTAACACACCTACATCACCTGTGAATTCAAAGAAAGACTCTAAATTACAATAGACACACACACACAGACACACACACACACACACACACACACACACACACACACACACACACAGACACACACACATAGACACACACACAGACACACACACACAGACACACACACACACACACACACACACACACACACACACACACACACACACAGACACACACACACACAGACACACACACCATGCATGTGAGTTGACAGATGGCATGCAGCATGCCTGTGATACAGCAGACGGCATGCAGCTCAAGCATTAATAGTGTTAGTAAGCATACCCCCTGGGTGCACACTACAGCAGGCAGGTGTCATATCAGTAGCCATGCAGTTCACACAATCATGGTAGTATGCATACATCCCCATGATACACCATGTGGACCAGAACAGGATAACAGTACACATGGCTGACGTGACCTTGACATGTAATCTGCTGACGTGTGCATGACGTGACAATGGTGTCATGACACATGTACAGCATCGTAATGGGCATCACATTGCGGTGTTGTCTGCATGCCCCACAGATAGAATGCATGTTTAGCAAATGTGCATGGGCATGGAAGGGTAGTGTGAGCCATCTACATTGCTCTACAGTGTGAAGTACAGACACTGTGCCATTGCATGGCATCATGAGGTGTCTATATTGCTATACAGTGCATAATATGTGCACATTGCGTAGCCATAATTGCATGCATACCCATGACATAACTGTGGATTGTGACCCACGATGCTGAGGTGTATACACACCAAACCATGCTGTGTCATGTGACATGTCACTGGAGGACCTACAGATTACACCCCTGCACAGCAACTACAGAGTCTTAGCTGCCTGGCAACCATGTCCACATATAGTGGACTTGTCAGTTCGCCAAGTCCAACATGACATTGATGTACCACACACACACGAGGTGCACAGCTAATGGTGATGTCCTACAGCAGCAAGGGAAATGTACTGTATCTGTGGCCTGATGTGGTGTCAATGTCTGTGGAAGCTGTAGAGGTGACTACTGTCATGCTATGACACAGGCGTGATGTTCAACATATCTTATATGGTAGACGTCGGTGACACCTCCACTAGCTGTGCACAGGCTTTTAGGATGTCCAGTGTGCCACATCAACTGTATAATCGGTCAACTAAGGCTATAATTGGACCATGTGTCGACAATGTGAAACAGGGTGTATACACATTACATCTACTGTGTGGCTACGTATCTCTGGCCATCCCCCATGGCAATGTGTGCACATGTGTTGGACAAATGTGTGTGATGGCCATCTATCACACATGTCTCTGTTGTCCCATATGACATACACCCATAGATGTCAGATATGTCACCATCCACAGGGCTATGCAGACAACAGGTTCTATGTGTGGTATGTGGGGTATGGGTTATGGGATAGTGTGACATTATTGCAGCCAATACACTACGTGTCTGGGACATGTCAGATGGCACATCACAATGTGTGCACCCATTGCAGGGGCATATAACACAATGGTGACTCCTGTGGGCTGCCCATATCACAGCTCACTGTGTGGAACTGTTTGCGTACCACATGTGTTGTTCCAATGTATAGTACATAAGCCTCCATTGTAGAACACCTCCACCGTTGTATGCACAGCTGACCACAATTGTAGCAATGACAAATACTGTGGTTTCATGTCGGTGTATCATTTCATTTGTATATATTGCACATGGGTGGCCCGTGTGAATGATGGGTGATGCGATCTGTATATCATGAATGGAACGAACATCAAGTGTACAAGTGTTAACTGGCACAAGGTGAATAGATTTATTCTTTAACATGCCTGATACTGATGACAGTCTCACCTGCAATGGACTCATGTCTGTGCGGCAGGCCAGAGGTACCTGTATAGGGGTGACACAGCAGTATGAACATTATCCATGACTGTATGACAGCCACAGGGTGCACTGTGCATGTTAACACATTTGCCTGTACAATAGCATATAGTATGCACATGTGTGCATACACAGGGTAGCATACTGTAGTATGCAGCATGTGTGTCCACATGCCATGCATATGTTGTTACATTACATAATGTACAGTGACACATGCACGTAAATGGGATATAGTAGCCATATGTGCAGTACTGACTTACCAGGAAACTCCAGGCTCATTGGTTGGGAGACACCCACCTCCACGATGGCAGCTAGTGTTTGTGGATGCTGTTCTGAGGGTGTCCCCAGACTGGCCAGTAGCTCCTCAGTGTGTGTGACTGGGGGCTGGTTTGGTGGCCCACCAGCTGTTCCACCTTGTTCCCTGGCGATTGCAGTAGCACGCTGTTTTGCATGTCGTATCAAGTCCGTGCAGTGTCTGCGCACCTGCTGGTAGGTCCGGTTATGGCCACCCACATCGTTCACCCTCCTGCAAAGATCCTGCCACAGGTCATCCAGCTGCTGGGCATGCTGTGGCACATGGCTGAACAACACCTCATAGTTCTCATGGAAGCATGGGATGAGGACATCATCCTCCTGGCGGCTGTACGCTGGAAGGCGTGTACGAGGCATTATCTGTAAGACATAACGATAGTAACAGGTCACAGTTTCAGAGATGTACAGAGATACTGCTGCACATACATTTCTATGACATCTAGTACATCTGCACAATTATCTTTGCAAATCATCATGACACTGACACGACTGACATGTTTGTGTCACACACATGTAACACCCGTTATGCATTGGATATCATCACCATATATGTGTGTCACCTCATTACAGTGTTCATACTCCATGTGAATGCTGTCTTTATGTGGGCATGTCTGTTTGCCTGCACTGGTGTTCTTAACTATCTGCACATGCCTGGATGTGTCCACGGTAATGCTGTTGACCTTCATGCTGTGTATATGTCACATATCAACACAGACACAGCCTTAATGGACTTGAACAGTGACAATGCACACATACGCATGGAAACCTGTACATGCATGTGTTTTGCCACATACATCTACACAGCACTGTATAGCTGTTCAACATACTGCCACAGATCGCCTGTGTTGCACATGTGATAGACATGGGACAATGGCTAGTCGGACTTCATTCGCAGGGATGGTTATCAACTATAGCATGTATGGGTAAGGTTTCCTAGCTGTATCTGACAGCCATTATGCCACCGCGAGGTGCATCAGTGCCACATTACTGATACAGACAGGTGATACTACATATACCATGTGGCCATCACACCATGTATGACAGGGATGATATGTGCAGTTTTGATGGACAGGGTTGCATGGTATGGTGGGAGTATGGCACATGTATGGCACAGGGATCTGTCCAGCATGTGGCGATCCTAGTATTAGGATGGTGGCTGTCTATGACGTATGTCTTTCAGATCAGGATATGGACATGTAGCATGTCCAACATCATAGTGTAGCAAATGTCTTTATGCAAGGTAGACAGCATGCTGCATAGTGGAGGTGAGGATTGTGAAGGCTGGTATCGCCCATCCACGCATGGCCATTACCCCTTAAAGGTGATATGTGATCCAATATTGGTCACCCAAGTGCTGTGTATGCCTGTCCAATGATATCCGTGCTCATGGATGGCACCCTGTCATGACATGGGTATCTCGTATGACTACCTAAGGGGCCTGGAGACGTCACCAAGTCAGGGAGGTGTACTGCACAGCACCATCCCTTACACAGTGTCCATAATGTTGACCACAGCCTAGGTGGTAGTTAATGGGTACAGGGATGATCACCTAGTGGTGACAATTCTGATATCATCCATCAGAATGTGCACATATGTCACACGTCTCACCCACACAGCCCATTCTGTATGTTGTTCACAACACTGAGACAGCTATTGCTCATTGGTCATGGCCATTCACATCCTTACATACACAGATGCCTGACATTTGTCTGTGTGGTATGGGCTACAATGAGGGTGGAGTTCAACACATTAACCCTGTTTTACTGTAGCTGGCACTGGTGTGATATGCACATGTCACTCTGGCACCTTTTGTAGTTGTGAGTCTGTCCACAGGCCACTGGTAGAACACTCCTGTGACATACAAAGGTATTTGTAATCAAACATCCGTACTGTCTTGTACATCTGTACTGCTAACATCTACATTGATAATGGTTCATGGACATGCAGGCCATACTCAGCAGGGTTATAGTGCAGTGCCACCAATTATGACTGTCATCACCACTTGTGGGTTGATATTATCCAACACCCTATCTGTATTGTATGTTCATGCTCAGCACTTGTTCAGAACTTGTGAGCATGTCATGAGCTACTGATTAATATAGCACCCATTCCACACAATTTCTCACAGGTACACTTTCTGTCCTCATATTTCCAGCTTGCTTACAGTACAACAGCTGTTGTACACACATAACTCACATATCCTGTGAGACATGGTTGTATATACAGGCATGTCCAACTGTCACTTACCAGTGCTATTGCCTGTCTATATGATGGATATGTCATACATGTGGCAATAGAGCAATTGTCTCATGTACACAGTCAATGCTCACCTCCCAACATACGACACTACAGCCTGTGGGGGATGCACATATGCAGCCCTGCTGGGGGTAATGCTGTCACCAACCCTGACTGCACCTGACAGTCATGTGGGGATGTGTAACATTCACAACACACCCCACTCATCACGTAGTCTCAAATGATCTCCACCACAGGTCACACATACGAGGACAACTTGTGCAGTACCTCTCCATACTCTGTGTAGGCACCAAAGGCAGCCCCCATCACCAAACACAACAACACCAACTTATAGCCCACAGACTCGTGTGTGCCCATCACATACAGCCAATAGGGTG
Organism: Protopterus annectens; assembly: GCF_019279795.1. Taxonomy (NCBI): domain Eukaryota; kingdom Metazoa; phylum Chordata; order Ceratodontiformes; family Protopteridae; genus Protopterus; species Protopterus annectens. The sequence goes on from NC_056739.1 coordinate 262,841,243, forward strand.
TTATAACATACACAACACACCAGTCATAGGTGACTCTGTAGGCGGTCACACTGCTGTTTCTCTCAGCAGGCTACACAAGGTGATAGTCACTTACATCTTGCTGTCGGGTAACTGGTTCTGCAACATAACCTATGCACCCATGCCACACCTCACCAGGTACGATGTGACTGTCATTCTCCATGTTAGTGTGACTGCCCTGAGATGCAACTTCACAGACTACGTGAGTAGGGACATGCAATAGCTCAACAGTCTTGTAGCCCTGAATGTGTAAGCCAAGCCCTGGGGAGCATTATACATTCATCCGGACCTGATACCACTGTACAACAACTGACTGTGTCACATCAACAGTTGCCTATGCTTCTGCTGTCATTCCACAGGCATCTGGTATCTGTCCGCTTTGACTGACCTGGTCAAACAACATGATGCTTTGGCACAGATGACCCGCACCTGTCAGCCCTGGGAGTACAGATCAGATGTAAAGTTCTTGCTGCTTCTATACTGCCTGTCTTGCACAGTTTCTAACAACAGTCACCACCAGAAAGGGAACTGGCAAGCAAAACATGGGGTCATGTGACGCAATGCTTGACATCTTCCTCTGTGATGCACGCAGGCAAGGCACACCTTATAATGCACCACTTCAATATCTCTGCAGTGACTGGGACCTGCCTCTAGGCTCTGCAGGGCACACCTGCAATGACAGGTTATAGACAGAACATACCTTTCAGGCACGTACCTGGACCGGCACACCCACGGCTGAGGTGTTCCCGTATTCCACTATGTTGTACACACATCCTGGCTAGTTACTTAGCACAATGCAGCAGACGTGCTCCACGTGCAACTAACTGTGTCCAGAGCCGCTATACACATTGTAACAAGCTATGGATTCAACAACATACCCCACAGTTACCAGACCTCATTTGTTGGTGCACTGGATAGTAGGGCTCAGACAGCTACTACTGATGTGAGACTGACACTACCCAACACTTAACTGGGATAGCCACTCATGTACCAACACATTAGGCCAACGCTGTCCGTGAGTCATAATCTCCACTTGGCTGGATCAACCCATACACACCACCTCCAAGACCAACATTATCCTTGACATGAACAGTGCCAACATGTGACTGCTGTTCCACACCTGGGGTTATCCCCTCATTGGTGGATTCCGAACATATGCTAATCACCCTTGTTAGCCACATCCCGGCACCACACCCTTCATGGCATACACAGTACATGAGTACTACAACACCTACTACAGACATCTTATGACAGTGGTGGTTAATGTCATGACACCCGTGCAGATGGACAATGCACATACAAATGCAGAAACATACCCCAGTGCACTTCATTAGCATTTACACGACTGCATGGATCATGCTATTCCACACAGAGCCATAATGGTACCCACCAGATAACAGACGCCACTCTGGGGGTCAAGTTCCATGGACATAATTTACAACAACAGGTGGAGGCTGTTGCACAGTGGTGTACAATCCCATGGGAAGGGTAGCTCACTGGTCAGCCTCAGTAGGGCCACGGGATCCCTCATCACATACTCCAAAACTAGCTATGTAAACATTACTGTGACACATTCTGGGGTGTACCACAAGGCATTATGGTGGTATGTCAGTAGTCAATGGCAATACCCACATCTGCTCTCACATACAACAGTCACTCAGGAACATTACAGAACCAGGTGATGGCGGATGGATTCAATGCTAACATTACACCCTCTCACTCATTACAGGGCCACAATCCATGCAGGAACATTGCGGTGTCCCTGTGGCCACACCTACACAGTACTGAACTGCACTCTATATGTCCTGGGACACTGGCCCCATGTCACCTTCCAAAATCCCAGGCTGTGATGTCCACAAACCTCTGAATGACATGACTCCCCACTAGGCCACCATATTCAGTAATAGCCTTGTATCAGCCATTGTGGCCCCTGAATGGCACACAGCAACAGTTATCACACTCCATACAGGTGGCACCACAATGCACGAGTGGGACTATTGCCCTACACCTGACTGGACTGTTCTGCATGGCTATGGGGCACATCATCATTGACGTCATTCACAGAGACATTGTTGGGCTCCGGTCCTTTGATGCCACCCGGGTTGGAATTGTTAGGGCCAGAGCATGGCTCCTACATCTGGTGGACTCCTTTCATACAGTTACCAGGGTAGTTGATAATGATATGGGGGTCCACACAGCCTACATTGTCCTCTCATTGCCTTTCAGCACCGTTCTCCATTCTGGTATTGACAACATACACATCCACCTGCACATCGTACCCTATGTCTCAGGATGTTATGCAATGTGGCTCATGGACAGGACACACACAATGAGGGTAGCATACCATAGTACCTACTATATTTCAGTTACACTTAGCATACCACAGTCCTCAGTCATAGGGCCCCTCATGTTCGGTATATGCTTCCCTGAAGTACAGGCTAGCACAGAGGGACTTTCCCTGCATAGCTTTACAAACCACTGCATACAAAGCACCATGATTGATCCACCAGCTGATACTGACTCCATCCATACGGGTGTCACTGTGACGGATACCTGATATGAATATCATGGCCTCAAGCTGCATGACACAAGGTGCATGAACATCACCTTTGCATTACACCATTCAGCCACTGACTATCACATAGGTGGTAGTTCCCTACAAACATGTCACATTGTACATGTTCATAGTACACACGTATGTCGCACCCACTCCTGTGATTACCATATTGCCACTGTGACATGGATATCCTTCTACGTGGCCACACTTATCTGTACTGGGTGTGTAGCTGGTACATAGGCACCCATTGTACCTCTGAACTCCAGACTTCTACACACATTCAAGAGTACAACACCCCATTTAGCATGTAACTTACACAACAGCTACAGATTTACATACCACAACATTAACACACCATGATGTTTATTGAGCTCCGACAGTTAAAGTATGCAGCTGAACTACGGACACCACGTCTGTACACATTTGCATACTACATACTCAGGGGTGACCTCTGCTGAACAGACAGGGCCCATGTCCACAACAATATTAATGGATATACTCCACATACGCGACATAAGCAAAAGTCACTGTGAGCAACATGCTTATGGATATGGGCACACACGCAATGATGAGTGGGATGTGCTTGAGGGTTACATTCCCAAACCAGACACTCACCATGCTTTGGAACATGATTCCTATGTACATCACGCAGGGGCACATAGTAGCACTGTTCATGTGATACCTCACTTGGTGGATGAGAGACACATGTACGCCAGGGATCACTGCAGTGGCTGTACTATGCAGTGGTGCAGGTAACACATGGCTCTGCTGTTCACAGGACACTACCCTAGAGAGATGCCACTGGTGTGAACACTGTAGTTGTGCTTACACATAGACTTGCCAGACTGCATAGTACCCCACTATGAGCCTGTGAAGCTATTACATGTCCTTTGTGCATGGTTACTTGGTAGCCCTTCCATTTAGATTAGCTATCATACTATTACAATGTCCCGTGACTACAAGTCATATGTATCCTCTTATTGTACATGCCAATAGATGATACCTTTGGTATGCATGATATGCCTGTTATGCTGTGTAGCATATCTGACATATCTACCTACAATGCTATACATTACACATATTTTACATAGTATCCCATAATGCAAAGCATACTTGCACAGCAGGACCACCTTAGGCATGTCATTGTCGTTATATGCCCATACACATGCCTACTGTGACAGTATATCAACATATACTATCCCCTGCTATGGCACGTACTTGTTGGACATACCCTACCACTGATGGCGGGTGGTATGGAATTGTTCTGTTTAAAACCCTCATGTAGCATCCCTTGTGGTGTCTGTGATGTTTACCTTGTGGCCCACTGCTGGATGCACAATTTCTACAAGCGTTAGTATGCTCAGCAAGACATCACTACATAAATACCTTTTCCCACTTTATGCATTGCAGACACTTTTAATTAATGCAAACCAGGCTATACATGCACTAACATAAATAATACAAAACATGCTATACATACACTAACATTGAGTGTTCTACATACCTTGTTATCGTTCCGGACTTTTGTCTCTCTTACACTGTTTAAACAGTTATATGGTATGAGCATATGGTTTGAATGTCTGGCAAGTCATCCTTATATACGTCAATACCTGTAACATGTGGTTTCCTGCTGCCAATTAGTGTTCCTGAGTGACTAATTACTTGCACATCAGCTGTGCAGCTACTCCATTCGCCAATTACATGGCAACAGTGGGGTATAATTGAATTCTCCACTTGGGCGTTGCCCATTTGCCCTACCTTCAGGGAGATGGCCTGTATTGTGTTTTGTTGTGTGTAATTGCAACTGCTATGTGTAGAGACAAGTATAGTTTGGATTCATGTCCCCCATGGATTGTGTGTGACGGCTAGAGTATGTGGTTCAACATGTGGGTGTACCTGTCATCCCAACCGTCTGATAACGGACTATTGCAAACAAAACCTGTAACCGCCATTTGTTCCAATATACAATGGCTACAATTTTGCATGGCGCCTTTAATTGTGTCTCTCACAAGGTATGTTAATGGTTCTGCAGATGTAATTCACTGACTGGATGTTTGTGCTGTAATTACAGTCTGTATTGCTATAGTTTCTAGTGTGGGGGATGTTGGTGGGTGTACGTAGCATATACAGATTTGTGGGGCTTGCATTTCTACATATTCCATATATATATATACGTGTGTGTGGGCTCCTTCCCTAATTAAAGAGCTATCAGTTAGTAGACTTATGTTATGGGATTTTACATTGGGCCATTGTTAATTGGTTTCTATATAGTATGCAGGTGAGGTTGATACTTCCATACCTCCGGAATTGCAGCGATATGTAAAGGGATATTTCTAAATGACAGCTATCCCGTGTATTTCTGTCCCAGATATTTGCAGTCATTGCAGTTGTGTTAGTGACAGAACCTCTTTGCCATGGGTTGCGACCTTTTCATATGGCCATTGTTGGACACTTGCAGGACACACAGCAGTGTTTACAGGCTGACACATAGCCACGGTCAGTACACAGGATAGCACATACTTTTATCCTCAATACACACCTATTGTTGTGGGACTTTGGCTACTTATATTGCATGTAACATTTACATTTCTTACATACAGGCATAACTATTTCATGCAACTATTACATAATATATGGGACATAATAATGTCCTACAATCTCGGATAGTTGCCCTTTGTAATGTTTTGTGTCAGGACACACCTGCGCAGGGAGGGGCTGTCCCTCCTAATGTGGGACAGGTGGTAACCGTATGCCAACGGCTAGCTATACCCACATCTACCGTAATGATCTACCTCCGAGTTGGCACTAACAGGCACACGATGCGGACACACACACACACACACACATTACAGTCTCATGGAAACACACACTGCACCCTCAACACACACATACACAGACTACGGCACTCACAAACACAGTTGAACACAGTACCTACATAGACCGCAACACCGGCAGTGGTAACTAAATGTCCCTTCATATCATCATACTATTACTCGCGGTTCTACTGTTCCGGTACTGTGTTCTTTCCATTTTTCAGCCTTGTGGTTACGCGTGTCAGTATGTGACACATTCCATAGTTGGTGGTATCCTATTTATTTGTACCTCCAAGGTGTTATGAATGTCGTTGACCTATCTATATATTAGCAGATATTGGTGAATCCATATATATCAACATATATCACTCTATCGCCCCTTCTATCTGTATTATATATATGTATATATGTGTATATACATATATATATATATATATATATATATATATATATATATATATATATAGATATATATATCTGACAGGGAAAGTGTCAGGCAAGCTACACCTTTCATTGTGTACTTGTCGGTTTATACTGTTTCCTGGACTCCGCACATTTGTATCTGTACCTGTCACATTGCACACCTGCCGTAGGTTAGGGTTATCACCTGTCCCACTTTGCGAGGGACAGTCCCTCTTTGGGCAGTTGTGTCCTGCAAAATATTTGTAAACATGGCAAATGTCCTGAGATTTTAGGACAAACTTATTTCCTATAGTTTATTTAATAGTTGCATAAAACAGTTATTCTGTGTCTGAACCACCTATATGTTATAAGAAACAGAATAAGTAACTAAAACATTACAAGAATAAGCTTTTATCTAGGCAAAACAGTGAAGTTCTGATTTTCGTACTGGCCTGGTGTATGTGTCGGTCTTCAGACATCTGACGTATGTCCCACATTGGTCATTTGAAGAGGTGGCAACCCTACCGTAGGTACATCTTGGCTAGCAATAGTGTTAGGTGACTGTATACATGATTGCGTGTTCTACTCCTGGCAGTGGTTGTTTTACCCTTCAGAGCAGGTGCTATTAGTACAGGGGTGAATAATGCTGGTTTCACCTGTTCTGGACATCATTGACCGTGATCTGCGCGATATTCGGAGAAGCTTAGCCCTGTTTCGTGCATATCCGTATAGTCATATTTAAACGTCGCTTACCAGCAGTGGACAATGCATATTCTCACTAACGTGTGCTAAACATGATCTGATGACCTGCATCCGGCATGCATTACTCGTGCCTTCGGGATTACGTTACATCCCTTGCAGGACATGGGACCGGGAACATGCACGATGGTCACTGCATTTAACACTTGGACATCTGGGATTTGTACACATGTTATGTCGTATTGTATGTGGAGTATACTACGGCTGTTACTCCATACTGCACTCACATGGGTAACTCAGTTAGTTTACATATTGATGAGTCCAGTTAATGGTATGTCCATGTGATGTTTACTGGATGTGCTCCGGCATTGGGTATGTATATCACAGTGAGCCACACACGATACTGTGCTACACCTTCAAACGACTGTAGGTGGAGTATGCTGGGGTGATGAATATTTGTTATGGGTACACCCCATGCCTTGACACAACATGCATGATTACATTATGTGGAGCCCCTCATTAACGCAGCAGGGAAACCATGCTGAGTGTGTACAGAACAGTGCTTACACACATGTGCTCCCATGATTGCCTCTGCTCCACTAAGCGACAGTTGGTTATGGTGACAACAGACACTGTTTGCCCCATTTGGTGTATGGCCTCTGACAATCGGGCGTGTACCTACCGATGTACCTGGTAACCTATACACACAGCACCAACATATGCTGATAGGCGCATGTACTGTTCAGGTGTTGACATTCCGTGTTCCAATAGCTGTTGTGTGTACAATGTTTGAGGGCTGCCTATGTAGGATTCACACAGTGGGCCACCTATACATTACAATTTACAGGTGGTCGTGTTTGTGTGCCATCCATTTTACTGTGTGTGCAGGTGGAGAAGTGTGTCAGTCCGTAGGAGCCTACACTGTCAGAGTATGTGCTATACGTTCCCTCTTTGCCAAGGCGTAGGCATATTGGGCATGCCTCTGTCTGCCTACTGGGGCTGACACAGTGTGTTTGTGGTCTGAATCCCTCTGTGCCTGTGATGGCCTTGGCAATTGCGGTGGGCTATGAGGGCCTTCACCATTTTGTCCCTGCTGCAGCTGTTTCCGCAGGATCATATTATGTAGCATAGCACACACTATGAAGATGTGGGCACACATGCCTGGGGAGTCCTGCAAGGCTCCACCAGATGTGTCCAAGCACCGGAACCATGATTTCAGCATCCCGAACACATGCTCTGTGATGATTCTGGTTTGTGCGTGTGCCTCATTATGGCGTTCTTGCATGGGTGTGTGTGCATTTCTGATGGGAGTCATCATCCACGGCTCCAGTGCATAGCCAGCATTCCCCACAAGGTGGCCATGTGGGATGTCCCCCCTGACAAATACCTGATACAGCTGTGAGGCATGCCATATATGGGAGTCATGGTAGCTTTCAGGGCTGCCAGCACACACATCCATGATAATGCCCTGGGCATTGCACACGACCTGGCAGTTGATGGAGTGGAATCCCTTGCGGTTTATGCAGTCCCTACCATGCTCACCGGGTGGTGACTTGATATGTATGTGCGTGCAGTCCATCACACTCAGTACCTCCGGGTAGTGTGCCATACGGTGGAAGTGACACATATTGCTGGCCAACTCCTCTTGAGTTCGAGGGAAGTATATATGCTCATTGGCATGTGGTAACATGGCATCCAGGAACTGGTGTAGTAAACTGGATGCTGATGCCTGTGAGATCCACATTATATCTCCAGTTGGCCTTTGAAAGATACCTGTGGCTAGTATTCGCAAGCTTACACATACCTTCGTGTCCACTGGGATGGGTTCCCCTCTGTTGTTTCTGGTTCTCAGGCGTGGCCGGCACAGCTCCACTATTTGCTGTAAGATGTTCCTGTCCACCCTGTAACTCTCTACTATCTCCAGATCATGTAGCCCCTGGTAGGTTATCCTTGGTCTGAACACTCTTCTCCTCCTCCAGGGCCTGCGGTGGTTGTCGGCATCATCCTCCACAACACCATCAGTCTCTAACACATGCTGATGAATCACAGCTATGGCAGCTCCCAACATGTGCATTTTAAAAGTTCCCCGTGTGTTTACACCTATGGTGCAGTGTTTGGGAATACATAGATGTGTGTAGGGTGCTTTCACAGTTTATACTATTGTGCTGTGAACACCGATGATGTCATAGGGTGTGTATGTACGATCATAGCTACAGGGTATCTTATGTGTTTTACTACCGGAACTACTATTGTGGTGCCTTTGGTGTTGAATTACATTTGGCTGCTGTGGATTACCTCTTGGTCTTCCCTTTACATTTCTGCACGTTTCACCTACCATTTTCTGGCATGCATCCAGCAGCCTGCTTTCATTTGTACTTTCTAGACCTGGCTTATCTTGCGTATTGTGTTCTATTGCTGGTCTAATGTAGGTTTGATTTGCTCTGCTATGACAGATCTCCTATCTTTGCAATCCAATGCTTCCCCTCTTTTCTTTGCAATCCAATGCCTCCCCTATCCTGTTTTGCAGGTTTCTGCGAGCAGACTTGTCAGCTGCCGTCGATTGGCTGCCATGAGTTGATTGGTGTTAATTGCTCAGTAGTACTCAAATTACCCTACTTCGGCATTTCCTTCTTTTCTTCCCCTGACCTTGCTGTTTGTGCTATTGTTCGCGGTGCGTGCATCTGCTTACCGGGTTTCGGGCACGTTTTCATCCCCATACACATGCGCTTTCGGGCACCATATGTGCTCTCAGCTAAACGATTATATACCTTCCTCCCCACCCTTGTCCTGCAGCTTTGCTTAGCAACGGCCAGGCCACATTTGTATTGCTCCAATGTGCTTACTGCTACTGTGGCACACCCGTCTGCTGATGTCCTGTATCTCCTCTGAGCCAGTCCTCGGTGTTATAGCGCTGCGCCGTATGGTACATCCTTCTTCCGGCGGGACATTTGCAATTCAGTATTACCTGCCTCATTTGCATGGCATTGACTACTAATTCATAGTTACCGCGCTGAACACTGTCGCAGGCCCTTAGAAACCCTTGCACCTTGGTTGTGGTGTACCATGCCTACCATTGCGTATTATGGTGAAATCCTGATTTGTATTACATTGCGATTTTATGACATTTGTATATATTTTCTTTGTGTTCCTGTTTGTGCACATATGCCCTGCGGTTGTACTGTGCGTTACTGTGGACATGACATTAAATGTTGTTTTTTAGGTGTTGTGCATCTTTTCTTATGCCATTGGCTGTGTATTTAGCCATTGGCATATGTTAACTTTGTAATACATGAGTCTGGTCTGCTTCCATAGCTCCAATGTTCTGTTTGGGAAAATGTAAACCGTGTTTTTTGGTTTACATTTCCGTGGGCTTACGCTACGCCTGCACCACTTTATGAACCGCTATATGCCTTCATTTGCATGGTGCAACACTGCGCATGGGGTGATTAGCATACCTATGCCGAGGGCTGCACAGTTCTGGTGTATGCTGGTAGTGCACGTGGAATTGGATCATACCTGAATCACTCAGCGGCCATATTTGGCATTATTCCGCCTACGCTATGCCTGCGCCTGGTGCAAGCTTCATGAATCCCGGGGTTTGTCTAAATCTTAATTTTCTGCCATGATAGATGAAGTTGCATGAATTGTTTATTCTTAAACCTTGATCGTGGACAGGCTGTGCCTTTCTCGTGCATTATTTTTTTCCAAAGTTTCTTTCTACATTGTCTTTCAAAAATGTTTTTTGCTTGTTGGAAAGTTATCTTATAATAATATATATATCCAGGAAAGCTCTTTTGCAGTGGTATTTTTTTCTCCCAATCCCTACAGTCTCTAACCAAATCCACTTTTTTTAACCTGTTTTGCTTATCTTATCATGAAAGAAGTTCAAGTCCCATTTTATTAAAGAACTAGAAGTAAATTCTGTGTTTAGTATGTCACCTTTAATAATAATAATAATAATAATAATAATAATAATAATAATAATAGCATTAGGGCTTTACCTTTTAAAACTTATGTATTCTTCCAAGAAAATATTATCATAAATAATGGATTTGTTTATGGACATAACTTTTCTAGCAGTTTAGTTATGTTACTTAAAGTGTCATCCATCTCACTACCATCTGGTTGTGTAAGCAAGTTAATTGGAAATTCCTAAAGGATTCACTGTTTTAACAGATAATTCTCTTAACTTGTGCTGTTACTACTAATATAACCATTGAGAGACAAGACAGAAATGTATCACACCCATTATTAAACTGTTCATGTAAAACCAGTCTTGTCAGCATAATCAGACTTTGAGTCTGTAGTTGATGGATAAGTCTTTTTTTCAAAACAGGTTTATTGTTTTAACATATAAGAGAAATATCATAACAATTTTATACAAGTAATTAAAAATAGGTATTATTATAATATTCAACAAAACAACTAAAGTATTTACAAAGACATCCACTACAATCAGATCAATTAATTAAACTAAAATACCATGCTATTAAAATTAAAATTTTTTTAACAAATTTTGTAAATTATCCCATACAATAAAATAAGATGTTTTTCTATTTGTTCTAGTCCTAATTGTGTTTATTTCCATATGGCACACTATATTCATAACATTTTAAATTCATTGAACGAAGGAGGTGTATCTGAAATCCAATTTCTAGTTATTATTTTCCTAGCCACTGCTAGAATAGACCATAACAAGGGAAGCTTAACCTTTTTAACACTTTGAGGTACAGGTGTGTTGAATAATATAAGAGATTTAGAAATAATGAAATTATCTGTAAAAAGAGCCTGCAAAAATTCATTAATTGACTTCCAGTATTCTTTCAATTTTATACAGTCATAAAACATATGTGCCAAGTCAGCATTAATTTCTACATTACATCTCTTACATAGATTATCTTTATTATTTATTTCATTCATCATCAAAGGTGTATAAAAAGATCTATGTAAAAATTTCCATGTATAAAGTCTCCAGACAATGGAAGACGTAGTTCTATAAGCAGATTCCAATATATATTGTTTATCTTGTTGATTTGGTGGGTCCCTATTAATAGAAGTGAAATAATTCCAGTATGAATCTACACTGTAAAAAGTTTCTTGTCTGATAACTTTATGTATGTATGAAAGTTTACCTTTATCAGAAACTTTATGTTGTAAATTTAATATCAAGTAATCAATCAGTGTTGGAATAGATTCTTTAACAGTTATAGACATTAAATCTATTTTATTAATGAGATGTTGTCTAAAGGTCTGAACCTCTAACCAGCAAGTTTCTCTTAGATCAAATTCTTGTTTTAAGAAATCTAGATTTTTAACTTTATTATCAGATATCAACTGATACCAGTACTTTAGATCATTATCTATAGCTAAATGAGTTCCTTCAGAAGTAGATGACAAAAGCATACCCTGAGTATACATTATAGGAAATACAATAAAATTCCATTCCCTATACTTAGGGTGCATGAATATAAAGTTACGA